>NC_048235.1:15510483-15623698 GCF_002007445.2 Ailuropoda melanoleuca | reverse complement strand
TTTCCTCCTATGTCTTTAGTAAGAGGGGAGTTTAGAAACTAATATCTCCAGATTTTCATGCAAAACAAATATTTCACTCTTCTCCAAAAAATGCCTACATTATCCACATGAAAATGGCACTTGTTTGGCCCCTGCACCGAATCCAGAATGGAAAAAGGAATTGAAAGATTTATTATGTAAGGTGGGCTCAGAGTTCACCAGAAGAAACTACAAATAGACAACTATTACAAAATTAGCTTGAGTTCCTGACATATTCAGCCAAAGTAGTCGACACGGTACATCCTAGGTGGGCTCCTGCTAGACCAGAGCACCTCAGTTTCTCACTGTTTCACAGCCTCTTCATACCCATTCAGGAAAAACATGCTAAACATTGCTACATGTATGGGCACATGTAATGCTCTTCTTGGCTCCTGATGGAAACCAATGACCAACAAGACTGCACGGGCATCTAGGAGGACAACAAAGAGGACAATTGTCAGCACGGTGCTCCAGATTGCTATCTCCAATTGCACAGCGTTCCCATTTGCCACTCTCCAGCCTCTATTTATCTCTTACTCTGCCATGGTATTGGCAGTTTGGTTCCAAACTTTGTCCAGTCAAAAATCCAATGATCCACAAAACGCTATACCCATCCAAAAAGAAAACGACAGTAGGCGATGTCCTTACTATAAATAGAAGCATTTGGCCAGGGTAATTTCATAGCCTACAGAAAAAATATGTACCCTTATGTTATACGCGTGTGCAGTAATGATTATGATTACGGTTTGATGTATTAGTCCTCTGGGGCTGCTATAACAGAATGTCATAGACTGGGTGGCTTAACCAACAGAAATTTATTTTCCCACAGTTCTAGAAGCTGAGAAGTCCCAGATCAAGGACCTGCAGGGTTGGTTTCTGAAAGAACCCTCTTCCTGGCTTACACACAGCTGTGTCCTTATACAGCCGTTCCTCTGTGCGTGCACATAGAGATCTCTCTTCCTCTTCTTGGAAGGCCACCAATCTGCTAGGATTAGGGCTCCACCCTTATGACCTCACTTCATTTTATTGCCTAAAAGCCCTGTCTCCGGATACAGTCACATTGAAGGTTAGGACTTCAACGTATGAATTCAGAGGGAGGGGCACAATTCCATCCAGCTCATATAACAATCATATGGACATCACTCCTAATCACGTATTCAGGAAATTGAGATAATCTACTATAATCAATTGTGAGGTCATCCTATTTACTCAATAGCTCGTACCACTCACTCTCTCTCTCACTTCTAGGCCTATCTCAGTAACAGGGTAGCTTTTCTTATCATGTATTTCTCGATGAGTTCAGTGACCATATCTAGCATTATTTCAGCAGTTGGTCCATAAAATCAACAACCCTGCCTTTCCCACGCCAGCCAATTTCTTACCTTGTACCTGCCAGTTCTATTTTATGACATTTGAACCTGTGGCGCTCTTTGTATTCAGGCTTCAGGAGTACCTGTAGTCCCTGCCTCGCACACTTCGATCCCCCATGTTGTTTCTGAGACGTGGAAGCCGTACCGTAAGTATGGGCCACCTCACATCCATACGTGGTGTCATTTCACATATGAAGCCCAGCTTCCCATGCTTCTGAGAGCTCCCTGATTTGTCAAAGAAAAGGAGAACTTATTTAATTGTGGTCATTGCATTTTACTCAGTCTCCCTGAGGTTTTTAAGTTTCCATCCAGTGTATCATTCCTGATTTCCCTCCACTTACACCAAGTCTTTGGAGCATTCTTCCTGTCGTTGCCCACGAACACGCACACGGTCCCCACCATCACTTCTCCTCCAGCACATAAACACCTCCTTCCAGGGTCTGTTCACTCCTTTCTTCCATGTAGTGACTTCTTTCCAGGAGAAAGAGGTCATATCTCACAGGCCCCATGGATCTCCTCCCCTGTATATATCCAAAAATGTTCACAAAACTCAAGAGAAGCCGTCAGACTGAAGCCTAGTGTGTTGTCCTAATTACAGGCCATACAGCTTGGAGTTTTCTTGAAGATTTTCCAGAAAAGTAACTGCAAACTACCTTGACAGGCCTGGCAGGTGCTACTGTGATAGTAGAACACAAAAATTAATAATTTATGATATAGATCATACGTGTCCGGGAAGTCTAACCCTAGAAGCCATTTTAGATGGCTCTGAGGTATTTGGGGAATTCTCTTACAAAGTTAAATGGTTTCTCAATCAACATTGGAAATTGCATAAACATCTCTTATTTACTAATCATCTTCAGGTTATTGTGACTTTATTCAGTGCCTTTCCTTTCCAAGACCTCACCTATCTGACCATTGTCCTGACTAGATCTGAAGGGACCCATGATACAGGCTTGAACTAAACTGGCCCATGACGTTATTGTTCTGTTTTGTTTTTGTTTTCCTTGTTAGGCATTTAGAATGGAGACTGAGAGGCGAGTCATCCCCTGTGGGCTTCTTGAGCTAAAGGCAGAGGAGTCGAAGACCCGCAGGAAATTCTTCTGCCAGAGAGAGAGTCAGGCTGCAGAGGTAAATGATTGAAGCTAATATACAAGGTGAAGCAGAATCCGGATCCAGGTAGCCCTAGAGCGAGAGGGAGGGTGACTGAGAGAAGGAGCTTTGTTTCCAAGAGGCTTCCCAGTTGCTATTTCTGAGGCCCAGCAGCTGTTTCTGCACTTGAGTTCCGTGACTGGCCCCATGTGGTGGGCTGAATGGCATTATGGACTGAATGTCTGTGTTCCTTCAAAAGCCCAGGGTTGAAAGCCTCATCTGCAATGTGATGGTATCAGGAGGTGGGGTAATTAGGTCATGAGGGTGGAGCTTTATGAATGGGGTTAATGCCTTTATAACAGGAATTCTAGAACTTGCTTCCTGTCTCTGCTGTCAGCCCTGTGAGGAGGGAGCAACAAGATGGCCATGTGTGAACGAGGAAGTGGGCTCTCACCAGACCCTGGATCTGCCGACATCTCGATCTTGCACTTCCAGCCTTCAGAACTGTGAGAAGTAAATGTGGTCATTCACGCCACCCAGTCTGTGGTAAGTTGTTATAGCAGCCCAAACTCACCAAGAGATAGAGTGACCCCCAAAAGATATGTCCCCCCAAAATCCCAGAATGTGGCCATATTTGGATTAGGTCCTTTGAAAATATGAGTAAGGTAAAGATCTTGAGATGAGAACATCCTGGTTTAGGGTAGACCGTAAAGCCAATGATGGGTGTCCTGTTAAGAGCCTAGAAAGGGGAAGACAGAGACAGAGGGGAAGACAGAGACAGAGGGGAAGACGATGGGAGACAGGCAGAGATCACAGTGAAGCTTAGACAAGCCAAGAGCAGTAAGGATTGCTGGGCAGGCACCGGAAGCTAGGAGAGAGTTAGGCAAGGATTCTCCCCTAAAGTCTGCAGAGGCAGTGCAGCTCTGCCCACGCACAGGATGGAACTTCTGGCCTCCAGAGCTGTGAGAGGATACATTCCTCTCATTTTAAGTCAGCTGGTTTGTGGCAATTTGTTACAGTGGCCAGGAGAAGCTAAGACACCTGGTACGCCTTGTAATTCATCCTGCTCAAACTGAGTCCAACTTAATTTTCCCAATAAACAAAAGTTATTTCACTAAGAGGTTATGTATAAATAAGTTATTTTATGGGGGCAATGGTTATTGTAGAACAATTAAAAAATGTGACACTGTTAAAATATTCAGTTAACTCTTGAATCACAACAAGGAGATAATCTATAACTGTGACAGTAACCTCCCTATGATTGTATGTTTGGCCATTTGACACAAGTTCACCATCCCATACACGTATTTCCCCTCCCATTCAAAGGTATGAAGATTCTTGCATGAGTGTCATTTTTCAAAGTGTTGTTTTCTTATCATCATGGGAATGATAATTGCTTTTTCTTTATATACCAGTCGAAGTGCAGTACAAATCTATAGAATACTAAGCTGAAAACAGGAAATAGGTCCTCTAAAGGAGTGGGAAAAGGGGCGAGTGGTTCTGAGGACTCTTGATGGCAATGACCACCCACGGTCTCCTTCACACGTGGATGGGAATGCTCTCTTTGGCTGGGGCCCACTCTCTAGTATTTCAAGCTACAGTCAGAGATTCCACTCCCACCACACACAGACACACGGGGACATCCAAACGTCAAATCCACCCAGACCCAGAAAATCAACCCAAACACCGGAGCGAGAAATGATTTAATCCAACTCCCTCGGTTTATGGAGGAAAAGCTAAGGCCCGGTGAGGTGAGGTGAATTCCCCACCGCTGCCTAGCTGCTTGTACATCTTTACTGCTAATGAGGGCCGGAGTGAGGAGGCGGCGGGGCTGGGCTGCTTAGAAATTCACAGGCCTGCAGAGGAAAAGAAAAAGAAACAAAACAAAACAAAACAAAACACAGCAAAAACAAAACACTACAAGATTTAAAAATGCTATTTTGTGGTCACTGGAGGGAACTTTGAATTCTGACTTCAATTCAATTTCTCTGTCCCTGGAGTGGATAAGAAAGAGGAGAAGTTCATGTGTCTTGTGAAAGCTATGTTGTCTGTTTAATAAAGACTGAGTGGTAAGAAAATTAGGCTTTGCGCTGCCCTTGTCTGTCTTTTTCAGCTGGGTGTATATTCCCAAGCCGTGTCATACATCTGCAAGGAAATTAATCCAAGAGAAAAGAAAATGGTGTTTATTTAAAGTTCAAGGCATTTCTTAAATATAAGCATTTGGTCCATTGGGTCACTGAGTCCATTTTCAGTGCACTGATAACAAAATCTATATATTTAAACATTAAAAAAAAAATAATGATAAGGTAAACCTTTTACTTGTTTTTGCTTCTTCTCCGTGACATTTCTTGAGGGCTTAGGCATTTGGCCCCTAATTTTATTTTCACTTCACTGCCCTGACAGCTAAGCCGCATAGCTTGGCATTAAAAAAAAAAAAAAAAAAATCAGTACTAGTGGTTGAAATGTCTAATTTCCTTGGTTTGGGAAGGCTTGCCGTGTCTGGTCACTTCCTTCCCAGCCATGTCGGTTGGCTTTACTGACAGGGTGGGTCATGCGGCTTCCTAATGAAAGCTGAATTGTTAAGAACAGAGGGAATATAATTATCTGGTCTCAGAGGCCAGGGCCGCCACGATGCAGAGGAGAAGCTTGGCACCGACTTGACTCCCTGCCCTCTTCCACCCACCAGGACAGGAATGTCAGTGTGGCCAGTGCATAATATTCTTGGCATTACCCAGGCAGGGAAGCAGCCGTGTTTGGGGAGCTTTTGTGTGTTTAGAGCAGAGCCCCTGTATTGTCTGTGATCTTTATAATCACTTCCTTCTCCCGTGGAATCCTGGAAAGTCGGTCTTGAGATTTACCAGTGAGATCTTCATCCTACCAGCCAGCGACTCTCCCAGGCTCTCCCCACCCGGCGCCTCCAGCGTGGCAGGCTGCTCCCTGGGTATTGGCGCATCAGCTGCCACCTTGACTCAGCCCCTCTGTAAAGAGCTTGCAGGTGAGATTGTTCGGTCCCAGGACATCGGAGCCTTCACACGCTGTCCTTCCGCTGTTACCTGTGCTTCTTACTATGATGTCTCGCGGCAAACAGCCCCTCGCGCTGAAATCGCTCGCTTCTGCGCCTCGAGCTTCGAAGTCCTACCCTTCTGGGGGACAGAGGAAAGATCTGCTGCTTGCAAGCCCAAGCAGAAGCCAGACAGAGTCACTTTCTGAGCCCGACTGGAAAACAAAAGCCCGGGTGACGTCCGGAAGCGCCGACAGAGGCCGAGTTTATCCATTAATTGTAAATGAGCTGAGACGATTCTGCACGGTCGCGGAAAAGGAACACCTACCACTTACGTATCCACTCCTCAGAAATAAGCAAAAGAAAGAACACTCAAGAAAAAAAAGTGTAAGGTGAAGCAAGTTTTTTGTGGGTTTTTTTTCCTACAAGGTCTGAAGCAGGGCTGGGGGCTAGCTGCGCGCAGGTGGGCGACAGGTGGGCGAGAAGGCGCTGGTCTCGGAGGCAACTACGCAGGTGCTTCTCGCTGGAGTGGTTCGCTGCAGGGGCCTCACCTTTGGGGCAGGCTTGGGGGGAAGCTGCCAAAGGAGTCGTCAGGTCGGGGACAGGTACCTTCTCACCTAAGCTTGCCTGAAAACAGTTAACGCAGGACCCTGCTGGAACACACAGAAAGAAGACCCAGGACTGGGAGAGCACCCCCCTCCCGAATTGAAGGGCTTGAAGCTGACATGTATTTTTTTTTTTTTCTGGTCACTCAGTTTGTCCTGCTTGGAATTGGGTTTACCTAACATTTAATGCCCCCTTGCCCTTTAATGTAACAGAATGTATATATGTTATTTATCTCTTTTCTCCTTTCTTGTATATTCCAGCCTTTCCAGCTTATCACCATTATTTATGGGTCTACTAAAATGTAAAACTGGCTTCAGAGATGTCAAACAGAATAATGGGAATGGAGAAATCAGAGACAGAAGTCAGCTATATCAGTCCCATAGCTCCTACCCCTACCTGGCAAATGAGAATTATTTTCTTATATAGAGTGCTTTGGTGGCAATGTGAAAATGCCATTCTATAAAACACACACACGCACACACACACAGGCACAAACTTGTCCACAGAGGTAAAAAGACCATTTGCTGAGATGTCAGTTTCCGGAATTAAGTCTATATTTAGCACTACCCCCATTTTATATTAAAGGGACTTGCATGCTCTTTTTGGGACAATCCCATGTAAGCTCATTTTGATGGGCTACATTTAAATCAAAAGGCAAAAATGGAAATGAAAGACAGAGAAAAGAAAGCTGAGTTATTCAAAATGGAAAGGATGGCATAACTTTTTACAAAACAACAAATACCAATAGGTAGGGATTATAAGTCAAAAATAATTTGACCAAATTTCTATCATCCTTACAAATGAAAAAAATACCTATCAGTCATTAAGAAAATAGGGAGCCCTAGGTGGTATCTGTGGATCTTTTTCTAATTAATCATATGATAGACAAGTTTCTCAGCAGTATGATACTACCACTTTCTCATGCAGGAAAAGGAGAATTAGAACAGACGATGTCTAAAGTCTTCTGAGACCCTGAAGGTATGTACATTTAAGTCAATTTTAAAAATTCAGATTGCAAAAAATCAGAGAGGTTAAAGAGGGTATAATTTTGAAAAAGTCACTGATTATTTTAATAATGGCATTTTAAAAAATATGATTATGTTTATAAATGGAAACATATTTCTAATTTAATTTTTTATGCATCTACTCTCATTTGGCACATCATCAGATATCCGGAGGGTAGATGCCATTAAACCAACTTTAAATGTAGACGCTGAGCCGCGGAAAAGCTCAAGGACTGAGAAGTACAAGACCCGGATGCAAAATCTAAGTTTTCTGAGTCTTAGTGCCATGCTGATTCTTCTAAGCCAAGCCACTTCTTCAAAGGTACAAGAAACATAAATAACTTCTTAAAGAAACATTGAACACATCCCTAAAATACTGAGATCAATTCCAGTACATTTGAGGGAGATAGTAGAAAACAGAAAGACACGGAGCTCTGAAAGGCTCCAAATATCACCCCTACAAATCTCTCTCCACGCCGGAGCAAGAGTGAGGACAGGCTGTTATTAATGCCTGTTATGAATATATGCTGTCTTAGCTTGGTTCCCTGGAAACTGAGTGTAAACTGGAGACTTGCGTGCTCAAGATTTATTGGGGATTGGTCTTGGGAATTATGCATATGAAGCAGTGAATGAGCAAGAGCAAGCATGGGGTAAGGCTGAACCACGACGGAGTTGCAACACAGACCTCAAGCAATTCTTCAGGGAGCCCTAGAGCTGAGCTCCCCTACAGAGCTAGGGCCTACTGAGGCAGGGGGGGACAGTCCTTCGTATCCCTCCACTGACCAGCATCGGATGCAGGCTTTCCCTGGGCTGGAGACATAGCACTGGACCGAGCGATTTCCTTCCGCCAAGAGAAACTTTCGCATCAGGACTCAGCTGTGGGATGTCAGCACCCAATAGCCCCAGCCACGAAGGTAATCAGTTGTCTCCATCCTGAAGGGGGATCTGGGTGGTCTCCACAGCGTCCGATACACAGTCCATCTCTTGGTGCGGTGGGCCCCCTTACTACCTAGCCACTAGGAGCTCAGTCATAAACAGATGTACGTGGAGAACCTGAAGGGGGGAAGAAAGAGGCATCTCCTGAAAGCCTCCCATCCATCCGTGATGGTCAGCTCACTAAGTCCTCAGACGAGGTTCTCCTTATGGACATCACACATGAGGAAATCATTCTTTGTAAAACACCAGGGACTGACCAAGAAATCTTTACTCGTGAAAGTATTTGAGGAAAAAAAATGGAATCTGGAAGGTGACTACTGACAGTCCTGTCTTTCTTTGTGGGGGTTAGTGTGGAACAATATCAAAGATGTGAGTTTTGAAGGGAGAATTAATCTAATTACATTAACCTCTCTGTTCATGTTTATTCATCCTTCTCATCAAAGGCATTTTGTATATGAATCATCTATTTAACCAAGAAACATTGTTAATAAACTACCATCTATAATATGTCACTTATCCAGGCAATGCAAGGGAGACAAAAAACCGTAAAATCCAATCCCGCTCCTCTGTGTAAAAGAAGGAAACTTGTCACTGAGTAGAAGACACAATGAGGTGGTCACCATGTAGAGTTAGAAATACATAGAAAGCAGTTTCAGGTAGGAACTACATGAAATACATAAATAGCCATGAGTAAGTTAGTCATAACATAGGGATTACATTCCCAATGTAACGGGTAGTGGGAGAAATAGATTTAAGGTTAGATATGGCAAGATTGAAGAAGGCCCTGAATGCCAAGCTAAAAGATGAGGACTCTAGTAAATAAGTTTTAAGAAAGGGACGTAAGCAAATTGGCCTTCTAAGTGGCATGTGAGAGGCATGCAAATGGATTGGATTAATAGGACAACTCAAGGGTCTGAAAACAGTCTTTAGCGTTTAAGGGCGTGTTGATTTTCCCATTAGCCTGACAGGTGTGGAGAATCATGTCGTCATGGAAATGGCACAAGATAAAAATAATTTTTAAAATGTCTATACATTTTTATCTCTACTTGAAATTACTATGCTGTTGCTGATCAAAAAATTTTATTAGAAGCTTTCTGAAAAATAGGGCACCTAGCAATTGTTTTTCAAGCCTACAACATTCATTAGTTTTCCCAAAAGTTAACCTTTCTTTTTCTAGAGTTTTGATTAAAAATAAACACCTTGACTGCATTTGCCTAGGCGATTTAAAGGTTTTCCTAATATTTTCCAAGATGTGTTACCTTTGTTTCTTTATATGTTTAACTTCTATTCTCTCTGACAATTTTACATCTAGCTGGAAATCTAAACATTTCTTTCCTCTCAAGAAATGTATTAAACTGCAAAAACATGAAATCCAGAGTTTGAACAAGACAAAACAAACCAACCTCAAGATATTCGTGAACTTCAAATCATTCAAAATTCACAAATCCGTACACATTAGGCTGCAGGAATTTAAGCAATATGTGTAACGTGACAAGCTGTCTGCTTTACATCTAGACAAAATAAATAAAAATGGCAATGGTTTTGTGGAAATCTCTGTACACATGAACGTTATAAGATACATTTGGTAGGAAGTCTGTTATGAACATTAAAACAGCATCTTATATGACTTTTGCATTAAAGAACCTCACCCACATATCTGGTGAGGACGCGTGATTACATGTCTTCTATTTTTTCCAAGCATCCACAATTTAGAGAGTCCCAGAAAATTTCACTGATGCTAATGCATTTTTTCAGGTACTACCCTGTGGATATAGACTCTATGCGTAAGCCTCTTCCCCTACTTACCTTTTAAATATTGAGGTCTCTCCCACCAGGTTCTAAGCACTCTTTTCTTACTCATGTGCACTCTTTCCCAGATGATCTCAGCCGTTCACATGAATGTAGATAGCATCTATAATATGATAAATGCCACTTTAACCCAAACTTTTCTCCTAGATCCAGGCTTACACCCAGCGGTCATTTGAAATCTACACGGAATGACTCTTACACATCTCAAATAGCTCGATTGTTCCAAATGTGTTATTTGACCCTCCCAGACATGTTCCTGGCATAGCCATCCGTATTTCAGTAAACGGTACCATCGTACACTTAGTTACCGGCCAAGAACCTGAGATTCTCATTTGACCCTTCCCTTCTCTTACCCCTCAGGCCCACCCACCAGCCTGTCTTGGGGCTTCCACATAGATCCTTACCTTTCTCCATCTTTGCTCTGATTACCCTGATCCAAGCCACAGTGGTGTCTTGCCTGGATGATTCATTAATGGGTCTCCCAATTTCTACTTTTACCCTTTCAACCTACTCTCCCATGAAGCCAGAAAAATGATCTGAAAATGCAAATCCTGTTACAGAAGCAAAGCACTGCAAGACACTTCCCACTTAAAATCTTTGGCTTTCCATGACTGAAAGGGCTCTGCATGGCTTGGCCTTCTCTTTCCTTTCCAGTCCTTTATTTCTCCAGCCCCTGGACTCACTGCACTAGTCATACACCAAACTCTCCCATCTCAGAGCCTTCAAATGTACTCTTTTCCTGTCCTATCATGTGAGTGGATTTTTCTCAACCATTAAGTCTCAGTTTAAACTTCACTTCCATAGAGAAGTCCCCACCGTAAACCATCTTAAAATAGGCTCTTTAATTTTTTCTCTATTTCAAAGACTCAGTTATTATTATATAAAGACCCAGAAAACCCACTTTTGTTCTTTATAACACTTTTCACAGTCTGGATTTTATTTTGTTTATCTGATTACTTGTGTATCTCCCCCACAAGAATGTGAGTCAGGAGTCAGGATTTGTTGAAGTTTGATTCCTTCTAAGCACAGTGCCTGGCATCTAGAAGATAAGCCAAAAACAGTCTGGAGTGCATGAGTAAATGCATGGATGAATAAAATTTGGACTTGGAATTTCAAGTGTCAACAGTACTAAAATTACAAATTCCTTTCTAGAAATTATTTTCTGAGAGCTTAGTGGTTAAGTGTAATGGTAGAACTGACAAACAGCCACCACCTTGGAACAAAGTTCTTCTCAAAGTCATGGTATGGAAAAATAGAGGAAGTAAAATATTTCCATGAGGGAAAAAAAAGACCATTTGTAATAAGATTGCCACAAATTTCTGTCCGTTTCAAAAGGAATTGGCAGTCTCCAGTTGTAGCCAAGCCAAGGACAGTAAATAGGATGCGGTAATACATCTCAGGAATCGTGTACATTGGCAAAGTTGGAGGAAGACAATTTTTCAACTGCTGCTTCTATATTTGGGCATGAGATAGTATCGTTAGTCTTTTTCTTCCCTTCAAGAGTGACACAATTTACAGTTTTAAGAAAACTAGTTCTTTATTCCTAAAAATGAGTCTAATTTCATAATCTTCACATTTAATAAGGTGTGAATTCATAGTGCCTTAAAGTGATGTCATAATTCAGAAATTTATGAAACACTCCAGTTTTATTTAAATTTGTTACAAAATCACTATTATAATTAAAACACTTGGGCTTCGCTCACCCTGGCATTGCAAAAGAGGCAAGCTAGCAAGGCATACTCCTAACGCTAAAATAAATGAATCCTCTTTGGTAGCTCATAATTTTGGAACCAAGACTGAGTTTCTCCTCCAACTGAGGAATTTCTGCTGATGTCTTACATTATCCCTATTCACTGGGGTTTCAATGTCACCATCAAAACTCTAGTCCCCACTTGTGATTTTGATGATGATGTCCTTTGCTTGCTGGGACAGAGACAAAGCTATATGTTTGCCAGGACTTCTCTTGTTTTCCTCCTGGGCACAAGGAGACTGCTTCCCAGCCTTGCTTCCAGTTAGGGTGGGGCGACATGACTGAATTCTCGTTGTGTAACGTGTGTGGAAGTGATTTATGTTGCTTCCACGTCTGACCACTTCTGTGGCCCCTATTTCCTTTACAGCTGGACAGAGGTAGAAACCTTTCAGTGCAGGAGTCTAAAGATTTCAGGTTCGCTGCATAGAAGGAACGTAGGGCCTGAGTAACTCTATGGAACCTCGCCACCATCCTGCACCGTCACCCCCGGTCACCATTGGACGGCAGTGAGTGCAAGAATAACACCTTGAGTTTCTCAAGCAACCGACAGTTTGGATCGGTGTTTTTATAGTAGTCAGCTTTTCCTAACTAATACATCGATAAACCTGGGTTTTCTAACTACTCACCTAAAACTTGTGACCACTCTTTAAATAATTATGTTTTAATAATTATGTTAGCTACTGAGCACTTCCTGAGAATTACCCTATTTAAGTAAATGAGGATAATTATTTAAATATCTTCTTTGCCAGCTATTTGTGTCATTTTATTTTATTTTTTGTAGTAAAAAGACTTTAAGAAGGCTTTTTTTTTTAAGATTTTGTTTATTTGTCAGAGAGAGAGAGAGAGAGAGAGCACAAGCAGGGGGAGTGGCAGGCAGAGGGAGAAGCAGGCTCTCTGCTTAGCAGGGAGCCTGGCACGGGACTCAATCCTAAGACCCTGGGATCATGACCTAAGCGACTGAGCCAGCCATGCACCCCTAAGAAGGCTTTGAAGTCAAAAAACAAAACTCCTGATACAATTTTCTGAACCTTTAAGTCAGCTCAGCAAATATATAATCAGTAATTTAGCTGTGTAAGATTAAAGGCCTGTTACTTTTTAAAAAATAGAATATACTTTAGTTCTTAAAATTTATTCCATAAAGCACATATATTCCTATAAATTTCCTAACTTTTGAATTTTTGACAGTTTTTTGAAGTCAGGCTAACGTAGGTGTCCCTCTGGTTCTATTACTACTTGGAGTTTTCTGAGGATGCGGGTAGTTTAGCTGCTTCTCAGAGACTTCATTTTTAAATCTGTAATATGGACCTATTAACAGCGAATATACTTGGTTCCTGTCAAAATTCATAGACTATTCTATGCAAAGCACTTAATACAGCACCTGATACATGGCAGGCATGTGACTTAGAAATATGTGGTAGCAGGTATATGGTAAAATACTGCTTTCTACTTCCTGGAATATTTATCAATCATAATGAGAAAATAGATGAAAAAGGAAAAAATATGCCAGGTGACTTTTTTAAACATGCTTTTGAACAATTCATCACTATAAAACCAGAATCTGGGGCGCCTGGGTGGCTCAGTCAGTTAAGCGTCTGCCTTCGGCTCAGGTCATGATCCCAAGGTCCTGGGATCAAGTCCTACATCAGGCTCCCTGATCAGCGGGAAGCCTGCTTCTCCCTCTGCCTGCCGCTCCCCCTGCTTGTGCTCGCTCTGTGTCAAATAAATAAATAAAATCTAGAAAAACAAAACCAAAAAAACCCAGGATCTATCAGATCAAAAGAGTTTTCCAGACCAATTAACATGGAGAATGCTGATACGAAAACAAGCATTACAATGTTTAAATCCTGCTACCGTCTATAGTTGCGTGATGAATGTATCAGACAAATAGAGATCTTCAGGAGTGGTCCTTTTGATTTTAAAGAGAATTTTCTCTTATTTATGCTTATGTGACCTAAATGAGGATCCCAATAATTAAGGACACGTTAGGAGAAAACAAGGGCATTAACAGTCAAATGACATGAATGAGATAAAGTTAAATGTCAATGCACAGTAGGAAAACATAGTTGCTGTTATTATTAAGAATCATAGATACAATATTTGTGTTTCAGTTGATTTTCTAATGATTAAAGTAATCAAATTATAACAAAACTCTATAAACATTTTAAAAATACAAAACATTAATTTCTAAATCTATTGGTATGAAAATCAAGCGTTCTTCCACAGTACAGAAATTATTCACACTGTAAGTGCCTGCAGAGCACTGAATATGTGCTTCTTAGTAGTAGAATACCTTTTAGGACTCTTGAGAAGTGTGCTGTTGCATATATTTTATTTTACCCGATTAGCCCAGAACATTCATCTTACATATTTTCATTGAATTCTTCTTTGAGAAATTCATCTGATGAGCACTAAAGTTTCCCTTTCATCTTCTAAAAAAGCACATGTACATTTCAAAATTAAATTTTAATTTTATCATTGATTCCCTTGTCTTCTCCTTCTCACAGTACAATGAAGATCATCTTGGGATATCCTATTAGATATTGTCCTATAGATGTATCCTGTTAGATATTATCTTATTAGATACTCCCAAGATGATCTCAGTTGTATCTGTCATCAAGAATAATTCTGCTTCTCATTAAGTTCTCACTAGGTACTTGAGGAATTCGGAACCCAACAGAATAATTACCCCTGTCATTAACTGCATTCATGAACTGGACCCGAAATTTCTCCTTTTATTACAGTGGAAGGTGGGGGAGGGGCACAAATAATCTTTCAACAACAGCACAGACAGGAGAAGCTTTCCATAAAGTCAGCATTAATGCCTCGACCTGAAGGAGGGGTACCCTCGCTCAGCCCTAGTACGATGAGCAGCCGCTCCGTGACTCCAGGGAAGCAATCTCAGTGCAGGACTTAGGAGTTATGTGGTGGTTGGTACCAGTTCTTCCATCTGTGACACAGTCTCACGGGACTTCTTATGAACTCCTGTCTCTGCAGGGCCTTATGGAATATCCTTTCTACTCACTGAAAATTTTTCCCAAAATAAAACTATGCCTTTAAGAAGCAGACACCTTACACAGACACCTGATGCCCCAAATTCCCCCCACAATGGTGTTTCCATTGAAAACTTTCCCAAGAAGCATTACTGATTCATGTGTATCACATCATCCCTCAGAAAAACTTTTTTTTTTAATTTGAATTTGGGAGGCACCTGCAACAAAGTGAGCAACCACATGGTAAATCAATTTCAGATTATTTATTAAAAAATTCTGGGAGACAGACACTATAGAAACAATTATCAAAATAACATCAAAACAAAGGTCCATATGTCAAAATTATTTTCACTATAATGACTCTCAATTAAAAATTCAGAGAGCAGGGGCACCTGGGTGGCTCAGTTAGGTCAGCGGCTGCCTTTGGCTGGGCTTAGGTTCCTGGGATCGAGCCCCACATCAGGCTCGCTGCTCAGTGGGGAGTCGGCTTCTCCCTCTCCCTCTGCCTCACCCTCGCCCTGCCACCTCGCTCTCTCTCTCTCTCTCTCTCAAATAAATAAATAAAATATTTTTAAAAATTGAGGGAGCACATTTCTAGTATAATCAAGAGATTTTTATAGCCTCTTCACTAATAGAATTGAAGATATTTGATTTGTGTTTAGAAATGTAGAGTTCCAGGGCGCCTGGGTGGCACAGCGGTTAAGCGCCTGCCTTCGGCTCAGGGCGTGATCCCGGCATTATGGGATCGAGCCCCACATCAGGCTCCTCCGCTGGGAGCCTGCTTCTTCCTCTCTCGCTGGCTGTCTCTATCTCTGTCAAATAAATAAATAAAATCTTTGAAAAAAAAGAAATGGAGAGTTTCTCAAAGGCTTTTATCACCAACACTGCAATATTAGCCAAAATGTATTATTTGAAACATTTTAAGTGAAATTTTAAAGAGGATTTCCAGCTGTTCACCCCAAAGCCACTGAGCTTTAATAGAATAACTTGAATATTTGAGAGGTTATATACGTATTGTTCAAGGATCTTCGTTCATTTGGGTTACTATATCAAAGATACCACAAGCTGGGTGCTTCTAAATGACGAGCACGCACTTCTCACGGTTCTGGAGGCTGGAAAGTCCAAGCGAAGGCGCCGTCCGATTTGATCGCTGGTGATAGGCCACCTGCTGGTTTATAGACCGCCATCTTCTCACTGGACCTCACGCGGTGGAAGGACAAAATAACTCTCTCTGGCTTTTTACGAGGATACTAACCCCATTTGTGAGAGCTCTACCCTCAGGACCTATTCACTTCCCCAAAACCCCACCTCTTCATATCATCGTGTTGGGGGTTAAGGTTTCAATACATGAATTTTGGGGGACATCTATACATTCAGTCTCTTGCGGCAAGGTTATAGATTGGTTCGGATTGGGAATTCGACATTTAACCCAAATGATATATGGTGGAATCTAAATATATTAAAATGAAACCATAAGAGAAGCCGACTCAGGAAGGGACGTCGTTCCCGACATTGTGAGCGTCCTGAGAGTCCGGTGTCTCGCCTTCCAAACCCACGGGAATCACATGATGTCACTTCCTACCAAGCCAGAACTGAGGTGCTTTGAGCTGTCATCGCAGACACCCCCCCCCCCAGCACCACTGCTCCAAACCCCTTCTCCTGGGCAGCTGACTGCAGGCCTGAAAGACGAAAATGGTGCACACCCACAGGCATGAGTAAGCGTGGAGAGCCGATAAGCACAGTGTGTTTAGGGAGATGGGAAGGGTTATTTATTTATCCATTCAACAGGGATTTATGAATGTCTGCGCAAACTGCGCTGGGGGTCGGGTTCCACGGTGAACAGTCGGACACAGGCTCTCTACCCACTGAGTTTACGCTCTGCCAGGGAAGACATAGCAACAATCACCCAACAGACATGTAAAATTCCAAGCATGAAAAGTTGGTATGACACAAAGATAAAGGTCCTCTGAGGGTATGTATTAGGGGAGACTTGTCCAGTTGGGGTGGTCAGAGAAAGGTTCTTGGAGGAAAAGATCACTCAGCTGAGAGCAAACGAATAAGCCGGAACTAACTGGGTGAAGGAAGGCGAGGTGTGTCTTCCATGCAGATAAAACACTGTGTGCAGAGACCTTGTGGCAAATCTTTGTTCCAGAGAGCCTGGGTAGCAAGAGCGAGGAGTGAGCGCGGCGTGCCGGGACATACAGCTGCAGTGGAAAATCCACGACTATGTTACAGAGATTTGTTTTCATCTTGCTATCAGTACAAATCCATGAAAGCATTTTAACGGGAGTGGCACGAATGTTTTTATTTCGAAATTATTACCCTGGATATTGAATAGAGATCGCTTAGAAGCTTCGGTAAATATGATCGAGCATTGATGCTTATGTCATTTGAAAGGCAGCATGTAATGCCTACGCAATCCATTTTTCTGAGTCTGTAACCTCAGATCAACCACTTTGGCCTAGAAGAATCAGATTTTACTTTTTAATGCAAACTTTCTCATGTCAGAAACTCTGATGGTTTATTCATAGTTTCTTTCAGTAAACAGGATACTTGGTAAGATTCATTCATATCATTTAAAAATAAAAGATAATAGAAAGTGTATACACACCATTATCAGAAATGACAGTCATTGTTTTAACTTTTAGAATTCAGGTTTTGAAGAAAACAGCCATAAAATCTATATGAGCAAAACTAGTAGTTTATGGCTAAATTCAAGAAAACCTATCTCATTGATTGCCTTCTCTCCCCTAAATATTTGTAACTCCCTAAGGAAATGGAGTGAGGCTAATACTGACAATTTCCATAAGTGACCAGCCCTGTACTTTTCAGACTGCAGGAGCTCAATGAATACTTTCTGACTTAATGAGTTTTCTAAGTACTAACACATTCTACCTTAGAAGAACATTTTGATTTAGTGGTTAGGGTAATGGCCATGCGCTAGATGTTTTATGTTTTAGGGAATGGAAATGTCTAAACTATTATGTCCAACTTTAGTGAGATAAAAAAAATTTCCTGCCTAGTGAAAAACATTTTTCCCTATGAAATAATTGACTCTCATTGAAATTCATATTCAACAAACTAAGAAGCAGAGAATCCGTCAGAAGACTTGGAATGGTTGAAAAGAGGCTGTTGAAAGCACAATTGATTTATAGGGCTTGGACTCAAGGTGGAAGTTTATGGACAAGACATTTTTGTCATGTATTTTCCCAGTGACAGGGCATTTACAGACTAGCCAAGTGTTCCTGAGCTGATGAATTTATTAAACTGACCTGCCATCCCAGGGAATTTTGATGTGGGGACACTGAATGGCCTGGCGATGAGAACTTTAGTGGCCCTCCCCTGCTCTCCTGAAAGCAAAAGCGAATACCAAGACAGTTAGTGTTTTTACTTTGGCTTAGGAATATCTGGGCTGGAAGGTGGGACCCCAGACATGTGCGGGCCCGGAGGACTTCTACAAGGACAGCCTGGTCCCCAAAAGGCTCAGGGAGAGGGTCATAGATTGATTTGGGCCATCCCACTTTGAAACTACACCCAGAGAATTTCTGGATTCCAAAATCCTACAGGATATTCTCAACTCCTGATGATACATATGGAAGCAATTATCTACTATCTATTTTACAGATACCCATTCCAGGCTATGCAATAGTGGAGTTCCCTTTAGAGCTACTGACTTGCCTCAAATAATTTCTTATCTCTTTGAACTTCAATCATGGAAGCCAAGTATTTGAGTCTCTGATGCAAAGACCATGAGGGAATGGAACCAGAATACCTTTTATTGTACTTTCTGGGCTTTTAAGACTACACACATTCTCAAAACAGAAACAAAAACAAAACCATAAAAATTTTAAAACATACAGAAAAATAGAGTGCTACAAAAAAGACATCAACTCACCATCCACATTAAACTATGGTTAATACTTTGCATTTTGTGTCAGTCTAACTCTATACTCTATAAATCAATGCTTAGATCACTACTTATGTCTCTATGTTTGGCTCTATCATTTAA
Organism: Ailuropoda melanoleuca; assembly: GCF_002007445.2. Classification (NCBI taxonomy): domain Eukaryota; kingdom Metazoa; phylum Chordata; class Mammalia; order Carnivora; family Ursidae; genus Ailuropoda; species Ailuropoda melanoleuca. The sequence continues at coordinate 15,605,116 of NC_048235.1, read as the reverse complement.
AATATTTTAAAGATATCATGACACTTTCTTCTCAGTTCTCCAGTGTGAAGAGAAATGCTTGCTTGCTACCAGCCTCCCTGTCCTCTGACTACCCTGTGTAGAAACAGACACAGGGCCAAGGATGGTGCAGATAACGTTTATTGCAAGCTCATGTCAGGCATGAGGGTGTTGATGGCCTTAGTCAGGTGGATACCAAGCTGCTCCCCAAACAGTGGTCGGGGAAATGTTTTGAAGGGGCTAAGGCAGGAAAGGAGTGACGTCGATGCATGTAGGGGTGGGGAGGCACAGGGAGCTGGGCGGGCAGGTGCAGTGGACAGAACTTGCTTCTTCATGCATTGTACGTTTTGTTTGCACAGTAAGTCTTCACCCCGGTGTGATTTTTGGCATTACAACGAGGGGAAAAATCGGTGAAAAGATTAGGGCTGGGGTCATGGTGGCTCTGACTGGTATGGTCTGGTCTTTGTGGGAACAAACCAACTACTGGTAAGATGGGTCCGGGGCTTTGCTTCAGGCTAGTGGCTTTTGGCTTCCTGTCTGTATGTAGCACCGCTAGGTGGGCTAGGGAAACGGACATCTGAGAGGTCCCAAGGTTCTCTGCAAGTTCTTATTCCCTAAAAGAAAAGCCTAGAAAAGAGGGCTACAAATAGGCAGACAGATATTTAAAGAGCTTTCATTTTGAAACAGGCTGAAATTGCAGGGAGTTTAGGGAGGACCTAGAGCCACTTTATTCCAAGAAGTGCTTTTCCAGACAGCCGCCTCAGAGTCCCAACTGTCTCACTCGCCTGTGATCGCACTAGCATCACACCTAACAAAATGAACGGCAGTTCCTTAACATCACATACCCAGTCTATATGCAAATTTCCCCTCAATGTCTGTTATAACTATTTTTTTCTAAATCACGATTCAATCACAGAGTTTGATATATTTGTTTACGTCTCTTAAGTCTTTTTAAATCAAGTACAGCTTCCTCCTTTTTCCCCTACTTTTTTCCTCTCCAAGCTATTAACTTTTTGAAAGCGTCAGACCAGATGCCATTTAGAATGTCTTATGTTCTGCATTTGTCTGATTGCGTTTTCATGACGAATTTGCATGTTTCTCTATCCCCTGTATTTTTTGTAAACGGAAAGTTAAAACGAGCATTGTGACTAGATACAAGTAAAACACTTTTGGCAAGACTTGTTCATGGAGAAAATTGGTATTTCTTGTTGCATTTCATTTACAGAATCTCTGAGGGGCTCACTAGTAAGTGGTGCTACAGGGTTAATTTTGTTACAGTCAGAACGTTCCACCAGAAATGTATGTTTCCTCCTTTGCAATTAGCAACTGATCTGTGAAGCGATACCAAGCATTATGGGACCGTTCTGTTTCCCAACATTTCACCAGAAAGTGTTCGTATCCCTTCCCTTAGATGTTTCATTAATATTAACAAAATGGTGATTTTCTAATTCTACTATGACTTTTACATCAATTATTAGGCTTCTGTAAATAAATAAAAGATTTTCTTTATCAACTAGGGTGACTTTTTTTTAACCTTGAAATTATGGTTCTTATTAAAAAGCAGGATAAATATTTTGTTCTCATCTTTTAATTACCTATTTTCATTATAAGGATATTATTCATTTCCAATGATGACAAATGAGGTTTTTTTTTATATTCTCTTTGCTTAATATTACTGTCAACTCAACGATATACATTTACATAATGGATTTCAATGCATTATAGTTATTGTCGTTATTGACACTTAACTGTCCCAATTTGGACCGGGAGGAGACACTTTAGGCTGGTTACTGTGTCCTTTTTACATACCTGCATAGTCCTTAAATACTTCTTTCTTACAATTTCTAAGACACTGGTGCTTTTTACAGCCTCTGCTGCCCTCGCCCCACCTGCTTGCTTCTCCTGCAGAATCAACCATTTCCTGAGGGTCCCTGAGTCCTTCCTGTGAATGACAATTAGATTATGAAATTTCAGGTGAGGAGTGCTGATTTCTACAAGAAGCATTATTGCTTTTGGATTTTTCCAATAAAGAGAGCTAGAAATTTTACCTTTAAAATCATAAGTTCACTTAGTATTTTCAACTTAATTTCATATTACATGCTTTAGCTTCACTTTTTAAATTTTTTAAATTACATTTCTTTTCTATTTCATTGCAACTCTTGGTTTGTAAACAAAACAATTAACATGAAAACTAAACAACTGAGATAATCTTATCTTTGCCTTTTTTAACCTTAGAATACATCTCTAAGAATAAACAGAGTAGCATATTCTAAAGTCACTGTGATGTGAGTATTTCTGTTTTGATGGGCTTGTAAGTGCTACCAATTTTTTGTCTTATAAAAACTATCTCTTTATATTTCCCTTTCTAATGCTTTTGTTTTAAAAGATTTTATTTATTTATTTATTTATTTATTTATTTATTTATTTGAGAGAGAGCAAGAGTGAGAGAGCACAAGTGGGGGAGTGGCAGAAGGAGCAACAGAGAGAGAGGGAGAAGCAGACACCCCGCGGAGCAGGGAGCCCCAGGACCCTGGGTTCAGGACCTGAGCTGAGGGCAGACACTTAAGTGACTGAGCCACTCAGGTGCTCCTCCCGTTTCTATTGTGTTAGTATAGATCTTCCAGCAGCTTCCACTTATGTTTGGTATGAAATCTAATCGAATTTGTTTTTCCCAACCTTATTCTACATTTCTACAACCTCTTGTGTTACTTTTAAACCAAGACATCTTCCTCCAAATACAGAAAAATTTCATTCTCTGACACTGCAACCCCAGTGCCAATTTCCTTGATTCCTTCCTCACTTTCAGAGCTAATTCAAAGTCTGTCTCCAATATTAACAGGGCCTTCTCTGGTACTACCAGCATATTTTGAAAGACACTTGATTATATTTTTACGCTGTTTGACGTAGTTACTGTGAACAGAAAGGAAGGTCATTTTGTACCATCATAACGTGACACTGTGATACCCAGAAGTTAGAGTGAGTATTGGAAAGAGTGCATGGTTGAGCTGGAGAGAGACAGCCTTGAGTTGAAACAATTATTCTGACAACTCAGATGGGAAAAGAACTTAACTAAAGAATAGTACTACTGTGGAAAAAGTGAGGAATTTGGCTAAAATTATCGCAATTGAGTGTCTAGTTTGGTGAAATGTTCAAAATAATTGCCAGGGGTTCTTTTTTTTCTTTCTTTCTTTTTTTTTTTTCCCCCTACCTGGCACTATGGCCTTTTCCGCAGTCTCTGGAGAGTTGTGGAAAATAATCACAAAATCTATCCCACCCATTATCAGAGTTGTGCTGTTCTTTTCCATGGCATTCAGGGTTTCCTTTGTGTGATGACTTTAACTCTCTCCCCGATGTTTAGCATTTACTTAGTAGCCGATGTATGTCTCAGACAGATAATTTTGGGAGAAATGTTATGAAGCAGAAACTTTGCAGTTCTCCATATGAGTCTGCCGTTTCCATAAACTTCACTGATGGTTTACCCTGATTCTTGTGGCAAATATGAGTTACTTTTTACCTTATCCTAAGACTCAATAATAAGATAAAATGATGTTTAAAAAAATGATTTTAGTTTACTTGAGAATGTCATCAAAGTATGCTAGACATCCAAGAGTCACGTTTAAAAAAACACCCGGATTTGATTATATTTATTAGACAAGAATATTTAATGAAATTCCTATTTGTATAGACCTATCGAGATCTTGGACAACATATTATGAAATAGTAATATAGTGTCTTCATCGTGATATTTTGACTGCCTTCTGTTTTATTTAATCTTAGAATATACACTTTAGTTAATAAGAACTCTCAGAATAAATAATATCAAGTAAGGGGAAAACTGAACTAAAGTAATTTTAAAAGGAAATAAAGGCATACAGAATCTAACTGCATGCAAAGCCTTAAATCCTATGCATTTTCAAATGGGTACCATTGTGTTTTGTTCTATGCAATATTTCACTCTCTGTGTGCATTTTAAGGACATCTAATTTTGAAGAAAATGAACAGAACAATACAGAGAAGAACTTGTAGAAATCTTTACTGCTTGATATTTTGGGAGCCTGAACAACGACCTTGAGGACGTGTTACTAAGGCCAGTGAGGGTCAGCATTATGTGTGGGTTCACATGAGACCTACCAAAATCCCAAGAGTGAATTGTGAAGTTCAAACTCATCCCTTACCATCCTAAACTTAATTCGTCTTTTGGATAAAGACTATTAGTAGATAGAGAAACAATCTGGAAGAGACTGAAGAGTGTCTATTTGGCATGTCGGGGAGATCACCAAACATGAAAAACATACGGAAGCCAAAGAGAAGCAATGAATTAAACTCACAAAATAATATGATAATGTTCTTCAGCCACTGAAGAACATAAGCAATAATATTTCCAGCCGTAGACATCTCAAACAGGAGCATTTGGAGGTGTGACAGCTGTGGCGGTCAGATAAGGGAGGCACTGTGAAACAGAGAAGTAATTTTCCTGCAACTTACTTACAGTCGCCAGGGCTATCGAGGTAGTGGGAGAGGGTGTGGGTGGTGTAGGAAAATCAATCCCAGCATTCAAGAGAGAAAGCCCAATACTTATTTTGTAAACGTGATACACTGAAACAGTGATACTGTTATTTCACTTCATTTCCCACACTTTTTAGATACAAATCAGCCCAGTGAAGAATTCTCACTGGTGCCAAGATGCGTCTCTTGGTAGTTGTCAAATGTTGTAAGACAGCTGTAGAGCTGCTAAGAGTAATGCAATTTTAGCAGATTCTAATGGCGTTTGTGTGGACAGAACAATATTCATGACATGTAGCTGGATGGAGCCTCGTGGAGATCTCATAACCTTCTGGCCTAACATGAATGCCTATCTCCCTAAAGTAACTAACAAGAGTTACTTGAAGTAACCTGTCTGAGACAGTGTTCTCCATTCCGTTCCTGAAATTTCCATTGGGCATTGAGCCAAGACATCAGTTCAATGACAAAGTCTACCTCCTTTAAATGCAGAAGGGAGGAGATCCAATTATTGATCAGCCAACCGTTGGAGCATCTTCGGTTTTGGTTTTTTTTTTTTTAAGATTTTATTTATTGGAGACAGAGAGAGCGACAGAGAGTAAGCAGAGAGGAAAGGGAGAAGCAGGCTTCCCGCTGAACAGGGAGCCCAACACGGGACTTGATCCCAGGACCCTGGGATCGTGACCTGAGCTGAAGGCAGACACTTAACCGACTGAGCCACACAGGTGTCCCAGTTGAAATGTCTTTAAACTCTTTCCCCACGACTTCCTTGTCTAATTATAAGAGCAAGAAGAGGGGGGCGCCTGGGTGGCTCAGTTGGTTAAGCGTCTGCCTTCGGCTCAGGGCCTGATCCCGGAGTCCTGGGATCAAGCCCTGCATCAGGCTCCTATGCTGGGAGCCACTTCTTCCTCTCCCACTCCCCCTGCTTGTGTTCCCTCTCGTGCTGGCTGTCTCTCTCTCTGTCAAATAAATTAAGTCTTAAAAAAAAAAAAGAGAGAGCAAGAAGAAAGAAACATTTTTTTCTTCCCTTCTATGAGGAAGGGTTATGAAATCATAGGGAAAAATGTTCTGACAAAATATGGTGTATAATCTCATAAAAATACCCTGTATGCCTCTTTACCCTGAGTGCTTCAACTGTGAAAATAATATGCCTTAAAAATTGAAAAATGCATCTTTTAAGAATCAGACTTTTAAAGTAGATTACGTGTAACACTGCGGTTATTGTCCCCACAGCATCCCCAAGGGGATTAGCTTACGCTCTCCCAGAGAGAGAAATGNTTCTCTTGGACTGCAGCTCATGCCACCCTCTTCCGTGCATTTACATAGCACACGTGTGCACACACATGTGAACTCTAAATGCGTGCGGACGACGCACAACTCCTGTGCAAGATGGTGTCTACGTGAATGAAGAGGAAAGATGTCCTATTAGCAAAGGGGAGGAGGGACTTAAGTTAATGAGGTTTTACTTGCATCTTTGCTTGTCTTTGCTCCAACACACTGGCTGAAATTGTTGCTTGTTCTGATGAGTCTGTGAAGGACTGTGGCCGTTCCTTGCTCGCCGGTGCTGTTGATGCCTGTGAGTCTAAGCTTCCTCCACAGTGTGGCACCTCACAGGGACCTCCACCCAGCAGTGACTCTCTCCCCATGGCGGTTCTGTGGCAGGCTAGCTGGCCCTTACGTCAAGGACCTTCTGCTTCTGGATTCTTGCCATGGCACACAGAAGCTTGAACATGGTAACTCAGGCACCATGCCACTTCTGAGAGCCCCACATCTCAGTGGTCCTGGTATGGCTGTGCCGTGGTTGACGAGCCCTGGACTCCCATGCTTTCTCTTATGGTGGTGGCAGTTTCCCTGAGGTCTCCCTTGTGAATATGAGCCCTCCCAGTGAGCCATCCTCTCTCAAAGTTCCAGTTGGAAAAAGGAGCATTAACCTCCTTTGATTTTCGTTTTCCTTTCCCGGGATCTGATGTCCCCCCATTCTCCCTGGGTTTTCATCCAGAAGAGTGAACTGAAAGATAACCATGGCTGTCTGCTTTTCTTATCCTTTCTCTTTTCTCCATCATCTAAGATATGTGAGCTGATACCTCATTGCATAGACATAGATGAAACTGGGGGGGTGGGGTGCATAAAGCCAGGTGAAGTAAGTCAGACAGAGAGAGAGNTATACTGTATGATCTAACTTATATGCAGGATCTAAAAAAACTAAACTCATAGAAACAGTGAACAGATTGGTGTGGGGAGGGTAGTGGTGGGTGAAGGTGGTCAAAGGGTACAAACCTTTTTTAAAAAGATTTATTTATTTATTTGTTTATTTATTTATTTGAGACGGGGGTGGGTACAAACCTTTTTTAAAAAGATTTATTTATTTATTTATTTATTTATTTATTTGAGACGGGGGTGGGGAAGGGGCAGAGGGAGAGGGAGAGACAGCTGAGCGCAAAGCCTGACATGGGGCTCCGTCTCATGACCCTGAGCCAAAACCAAGAGTCAGACACTTGACCAACTGCACCGCCCAGGTGCCCCAAAGGGTACATACTTCTAATTATTAGGTAAATAAATTCTAGGGATGTAATGTACAGCATGGTGACTATAATTAATAATATTGTACAGTAGTCCTTCCCTTATCTGTGGGGGACACGGTCCAGGACCCCCACTGGATGCCTGAAACGATGGATGGTACTGAACTTTATATATACTACGTGTTTTCTTATATAGACATTCCTGCGATAAAGTTTAATTTCTCAATGGGGCATAGTAAAAGAGTAAGAGCAATCATTAATAATAAAATGGAACAATTACAGCAGTAATTATGCAATGTGGTCTCTTTCAAAACATCTTACTGTAGGGTTCTGGGTGGCTCAGTCAGTTGGACATCACCTTTGGCTCAGGTCATGATCTCGGGGTCCTGGGATCGAGTCCATGTTGGGCTCCCTGCTCCGCGGGGAGCCTGTTTCTCCCTCTGCCTCTGCCCCTCTGCCTCTCATGAATAAATAAATCAAGTCTTTAAAAAATATATCATATTGTACTGTACTCACTCTTTCTTCTTGTGATGGTGTGAGATGATAAAATGCCTCCCCGATGAGATGAGGTGAGGTGAGGTGAGTGAGATGGGGTTATGGTGGATTGTTAGGCCACTACCGACCTTCTCATGACACGTCAGGACGGTGAGCTGCTTCTGAACCACAGCTGACCGAGGTAACTGAAACCACGGAAGGCAAAACTGTGGATCACGGGGGAGAGCTGTATTATATATTTGAAAGTTGCTGAAAGAGTAGAGCTTAAAATTCCTCACCAGGAAAAAAAAATTGTATTTATGTGGTGACATGTTAACTGACCTTACTGTGCCAATCATTTTGCAATTTATACATATGTTAAGCCCTTATGTTGTACACCTTAAACTTTCACAATGTTATCTGTCACTTACATACCAATGAAGTTGGAAAATAGAAACTCATCGAATCGCAGGCATTAAATATGTGCAGTTTATTGTGTGCCAATTATACCTCAATAAAGCTGTTTAAAATGAATAAAATGGGGCGCGTGGGTGGCGCAGTCAGTTGAGCCACGGACTCTTGGTTTCCGCTGAGGTCGGGATTTCATGGGTCATGATTTCATGGGTCATGAGATCCAGCCCTGGCCTGGCTTGGGGGGCGGGGGGAGTTGGCTTGAGGATGCTCTCCCTCTGCCCCTCCCCCACTTGTGCACATGCCCTCTCTCCAAAACAAATAAATCTTTAAAAATACATAAATAAAGGAATAAAATATTAAATGGGATGGGAAGACCATCTTGGGAAGGGAGGAAAGAATGTGCAAAGCCACGGAAACCTGAGAGAGGAGTCCTGAGTTTCTCAAGCAGCACACTTTGCAGTGTGACATCAGTTTGGGTTTGGAAGGAGGGCGCGTGAGGAAGGAAAGAGCAGCAGGGTGGGGAGAAGAATCCCACTCTTTGAGTCACCTTAGAGGTGAAATGCTTTATCTGTTTATGCATCTCTATTCCAGTTTGCTCTAGAGAGGAATTCTGACAAAGGAACTAACACCACTCTGTGGCTCTTTCAGTTAAGCGGGGTGCCCATATGCAGATTTCTTTGGCGGAGTGTGTGAACCTAGAAACCAAAAGGCACACGACGTTATTAGATGTGATTTTAACAAGATCCAGTTTGGAAAAATACACGATAAGAAACAAAACAAAGGTTAGAAATAGTCATCTCCGAACTAGGGAATTCTGGACAGACCTGAGTATTGGAAGAGGAAGGTGATGTCACATGCATTACTCTGGAAGTTGTGGTAAAACCAGGCCAAACAAGACGAAAAGCTGTCGACAGTAGTTTGGCGTGAGTCAGAGGAAAGTCCTGATCATTCAGGAAGATTTTTCCAGCTCTGATTTATCTAATTCTGTGAATATTGACAGATTTGTTTAAAGAAACACAACAATACAGGAAAGAAGCTGTGTGAAACTTGCCAATAAACAAAGTATGTCCATTTCTGTGCCAAGTTGTCTTGCCAAGTTATCTTTAAAAATAACGCCCAGAATAACTATTAAGTGATAATTAAAAGGAAAACATATGCTGCATGCTGGCTTGATTTATTGGGGGATGGCAAATTTTGAAAGCCCTGTACTTGGTAAATGTGTAACTTCTGTTATGTAGTGAATGAACATAGCGTCAGGTATATATGTTTTGACTGAGTAAAAATGCCAATATATGCGTGATCAATGTAGTACTTCTCTTGCCATAAATTTAATCATTAATTCATCATGGGTTATACAAAAAAATTTTTTTACCTCTTTTATTTGATTAATATAAATCCACATGTGGACAGAAAAATAAACCCAGCAATGTCCTAGCAAACGAAAGAAGAAAAGGAATAATACAGCCTTAAAAATTATCTCTGAAGAATTTAAACCAGATTGGAATACTTGTAGAGAATTTTCTTGGCCTAAAATTAATGTCAATCTGCACAACAAATAAATTATGTCTTAAACTAGCATGACTTACTCATTTATGATAAATCCAGAGAATAATGGGAAAGCCACCAAATTAGGCCATTCTGTCTGGAAACATTTGACTTCTACAATACTTGTCCACTTACAGACACTTCTAACTAACCTATTTGCATTTTTACCATATGCCATTTTTAGAGAAGTGTTCAATACTGTGATACCTTCGTTCCTTAAATTATGTGAATTCTGTTTCAATGCCTCCTTCACTGTACTATGAGGCCAGGCCACAGGAGAGACTGGAAGAGGAAAGAGAACTCTAATTTCTTGCTTTTAATTCTCACAGCACATTAGAGTCACTCCAGGACCTGGTGTCCCAGAGTGAAATAAAATGTTACTTTTTGTTTCAGATGGTGCTAGAACACAATTATGGAACATCTCCACTATGACGAAAAGGGACAGAANGAAAAGAGACAGAAGGCTATGATCTGGATGTCCTACAAACACCCCAATGCTAAGATTTACATTTTGTTTGACAAATAAAAGTTTATTTTGCAGAAAACAATGCAGTGCTCCTCGCACTGGCTAAAGGGCAGCGCATTTCACAGGGGCTAAAGAAATGTTGGTGCAGAAATCAGAGCCCGGGGTTATTTGCCTAAAAGGATCTGGAGAAATAACAAAGCTGCTTTTATAGACCTTTTTCTAGAGATCAGACCTCTGTGATTAGGATGTGAAAATCAAGGGGTTTGCTTCTAATATTTCCCTTTCCACGCTCCCTTCTGGGTCATGACAATTAATTGGCCTACTTGGGGCTAAGTGCAGTTGGCTGTGATATTTGCTAAAAACCTATCTTGGAGTCAGAATAACTCCTTGGGAATTTCACTTTGCAGACAACGAGAGACCCCAGGACAAAAGCTTCCTACTCACCTTTACAGAGTGTCTGAAGCCTGGACAGCTAGCGGCTGCTTTTTCAAAGCTCACACGTGAAAAATTGCATGCAGTTTGAAAGTTCTATTCTTAAATATTAGATGGGCAAAATCTTTTTAGAGCTACGTATTGAGTATTGCTGACTTTCCTCTTGCTCATGACTAAAGTGATCCACGTGGATTAAGGCAATAATTCACTCCGAATGTTTGCTTTGTATTTTAAAAACAAATGAAATGTTAAACAGTTGTTGGGTGTTAGCTTGATCTTTATTGTAACTCTTTGCTAAGATTACCAGGATTACACCGAGCACTTGAAGCAAGATTTCAACAATGACAAATACCAGGTTACCATTATCTTGTTTCAACATCAATCAAAGAAGTATTAAATAATCAGATAATGTCTCCAAGCTCTCAAAAAACTAAATCCCTTTATGCTAGTCCACACATGCTACTAATGACAAGGAAACCACAGGTACTATACGAGAAACAGCATGTGTGATTCCATTCACAGATCGTGTGTAGTCAATATAAATGAACAATTAGGATATTCTGTTCTGACTCATCCACACGTCACATACCTTCAGGCAAGAAAGCAATATCCGTGGGTTCGCAGGATCTCTTCTAACTGGTGAAGCTCATTGTGGGATCTCCATGCTTGCTTCTGGTGATTCCTACCTATTTTTCAATGAACTTTGGACCCACCTTCAAAAATTATTATAGAATCATGGTGTTCAAATTAGACTTTCAAAGTGGTACAATCGAATCCATCACTTTATAGATAAGAAAACTGAAGCCTACAGAGTTCTAGTTCACTTGTAGAACTCCAAACTTCCGACCCACAGCTCAATTCTATTTTTATTACATCGAGTTACTCTGTTTTGGAATTTTACTGTCTGCTTGCTCTCTAAATCATCGCTACTTATGCAGAAGAAAAGATTTAGAATTTTTTAACTTAACTCTAGAGCATTGCTTTTTTTTTTAATTTTCACTTGATGATGCGAGTGCCTTTATAAACATTTTCAGTGAGAAGCAAGGATTCTAAATATAGCAGAAAGTTATCATGTTTACTTTCGTAGATTCTTGTTTGATGATAATGATTGATTGATCCCTCCCCCTCCCTTGTACCATCTCATTTCTCTCCTACATATGGTACCTACATTTCTTTGAACAGATGATTTCCTCCCACTCACCATCCACTTTTCTCTGCAATTTGGTTTCCGTCTTTCCTAAATTCACGGAAACCTGTGATTTTTCCTAGATCGAAGTCAACAGCGTTCTCCTGCCATCTGCACACTGCACCAGACAGAATCCCATGACCCTCCTACCCATTAACCCAGTCTTACTCTGCATGAGTCTGCCTTTGACTTCTGTGTCTGTGGGTATTTTCTAAGACTAAGTCTTGATCTCAGATTTGTTAGTGAAAATTAAGGAGCTGGACAACAGTTTCTGAGACACTGAGAAGTCTCAGTATTATAGGACTTAGAAAAGACTTTACACTTATAAAGAAAAAATTAGGTCAGCTCATCTCATAGCTTTTACTGCCTTACTTCATACACTTTCAGATTGGTAGGGTCACTCTTCCTGAAGCCATCAAACTTAAATTATGGACCCATGTTTTCCCTTCTTGGTTACTGTCCTATTCTATTCGATGAGTCATTTACCATCAGATTGTTTATAGATCTCTCATCTTAAAAATGAGAGAATCCTACTTCAAATCTGCTTCATTTCTCTGCTTCCTTTCAGAACAAAATATATCGAAATTCTTGCCAATGCCTGCTTTCTGCTGTCTCCTCCCAGTCTCCACGTGACTGGGGTCTATCCTCTCTGCCCCGAGGCAATGGCTCATGCCAGGGTTACTCATGATCTCCATGTTGCCACTTGCAAGGGTTATGTCCCTGCTCCTATTTCCCCTGCTCGCCAACATTTGATACAAGATGTTTCTTCTTTCTTCTTAAAATCATTCCTCCTCTCAAGTCTTCTCAGACTTAACCTACTTCCACTGAAAATTCGGTCCTAGGCTCTCCTTTCTTTTCTCCTTATCTTCCATTTTTAGGCATAACTAAGCCTAAGTATCTCACCCCAACTATGACTTTTAATGCCCAGAGATCTCTAGGTTAATGATTCTCTAGCTATAACCACTCCTTTGATTTCCAGATTTATAGATCTCTTATTGAATGCGGTCTCTTTTTGATCTAAATTCAAATTTAACCAAAGCCCCACATCTACCATCCTTATTTTTCACCATCTCAGTAAATTGCCCCACTCTCCTCCCTGGATGGCTCAGACCCAAATCCTAGAAGCACCATTGATTACGTTCTCTCTCCACCTACTTCCATTCCATCAGCAAGTCTGAAATACTTCCAGAATCTGAATTTCTCTCCTTCTTTACTGCTACCTATCTATTTTGAGTTATCATTCTCTCCCACTTGTATTAATGCCTCAATCTCCTGTTGGTCTCCCACTTTTCATGATTGCCTAGGTCTCCTTCAAGGCATACTGCACACCTTTAAAACCAATCAAATTGTCCCTGACCATTTAATACCTTATAATACCCTTCCAGGATAAGTCATTTACAATCCACCTCCTTTACCAGGGTGCCATGTCCTTTCTGATCTGGCCATTAGCTACTTCTTCAGCCTTACCTTCCATTCCCCAGCTCACCTAGTACTTTGCAGGCACCCAGGCTTCTGTCTGCCCTTCAGATCTGAACCAAGCGTCACTATGTCAGGATCTATGTGTTTCTCTATTTCTAATGTTGGTTTGCCTGACTCCTTCTGGCACTTATATTTCAACCCTAATGTGCTATACATTTTTAACTTATTTTTCTTGTTTATTTTCAGAATCCTTCACAAAAATGCAAGCTCCATGAAAGCGATGAACTTATGGGTGAGTTTGTTTTTGTTTTGCCTTATTTTTTTCTGTTGTTTCTTCACTGCTTAGAAGAATGTCTAACTAGCACAATTATTTATCTGCGAAGTGCTTATCCGTATTCTTTGCCATTGTTATACTTGGTTTACGTTGATGTGTAAGAGGTTTTAGCTTTTAAAAACATCTTTCTGTGCCGGTAAATTCTTAGCCTTAAATGAAATTCATAATTTTCCTAATAAGATAAAGTAAGAAAAATGACATATGAAGAAATAGAAACTTGAAAGATGCCGATAATCGTGAAATATAATTATTTAATAGAATAATCAAACCTACTTAAATATTATTGGGTCTAGACTATTTTACAGAAAGATTTATGTTAATCTTCAAATAATAAACAGGTTTTACACTTTAAAAACTAAAAAAAGAAAAAGTCTCAGGGAGGTGGGTGGACAGACATGTGAAATAGGTGAGGGAGATTAAGGGTATGTGTATCCTGATGAGCACTGAGTAATAAAGAGGATTGTTGAATCACTACATTGTACACCTGAAACTAATATAACACCAGGTATTAACTGTACTGGCATTAATTTTTAAAGTAATAAACTGAAGTGAGTTTCTCATAGACAGCGTACAGTTGGATCATGGGATTTTAGTCTGTTCTGCCAGTCTCTGTTTTTAATTGATGCATTTAGACTATTTACATTTAAGATAATTGGTATATTAAGGCTTATACCACTGTTCTATTATTTGCTTTTGTTTATTTCCTATATTTCTCATTCCTGTTTCTCATGTCTAGCCTTCCAGTAGGTTATTTGAACATTTTAAAATTTTTATCTTGATTTATTTAATTTAAAATTACTACAAAGAAAATGAAATACTTAGCTGTAAATCTAACGAAACAAATACAGCATTTATAATGAAAATTACAAAATGCTGATGAAAGAAACCAAAAACTAAATAAAAGGAGTGACATATTATGTTCATGGGTTGGAAGACTCAATAGTTTATAAAAACTTCTCCCTAAATTGATCTATGATTAATACAATATTTATCAAAGCTCCTGCATGGATTTTTGTAGACATAGAGAAGCATATGCTAAGTTGATATGGAATGACACAGAACCTAGAATAACTAAATTGATCTTGGAAAGAAGGAATAAAGTGGGTAGAACCACTGAACTCCATACTAGGGGCTTACTTACTACAGACAGAGGAATAGACACATAGGTCAATGGAACCAACTAGAAAGACCAGAACTGGATCAACACAAATATGCCCAACTGATATTTGGAAAAGGTTCAGAAGCAATTTGTAATAAAGTGTCTGAATTTAAAAAAAAAAAGATATTTCAGAAAATAGAAAGAGACAGTATACCCCAACTCTATTCAGGCTCGTCTGACCTTACTATCAAAACCAGGGAATTTCCAATTCCTGTTATTCCATTTTCCAGTTATAAGTTCTACTTATAACTGAGTAACTAATACTGTATTTGCCCTTCCACCATAAACTTTAGAAGGCAGGAAAAAAATACAAGGGAACTCCTTTCAAACACAGACAACAATGTAGGACTCATCCTTGAATAAAGGGAAACACATTAGGTGAACCCAATATTTACTCAAGCTTCTGCAAGTAGACACTTTCTAAACCACAGCACAGGGAGGATGAGCAGAGCACAGTGGTTTTGCTGAGCTGAAGAAGCACAAATCGTAATCCGGAGGTACAGAAAAGACCGGAATTTGTCCTAAGGACTCCCGAGAGGATGCAGTTGAATACAGAGGAATTTCAGGTGTCCGAATGAAGGTTCTTCCCGCGTTCTTACCGAGAACTGGGTTGTGAATCAGAGGCATGTCTGCGTCAAGCCTAGCAGGGAGTCATTGTTGTGGGACTAGGAGTTGAATGGAGATACTTACATTCTGGGAGATTGTAGTTCTTGGGCAGTCACAGTGGAGAGACCTTGCTGAGATCCTTGGCCATTCCACTGAGACCCGAGAAAGGCACCATCTTCAGAAGAAGAACCACAACCCAGAGTAAGGTGCACATGCTACAAGTTAGGGCTAAGGAGATCAGCTCTAACAAAGAATAAAGCTAAGCCTACTGGTATCAAAAGGATATGATAGTCATTAACTGTCCAAAAAGGAAATTTAATATGCTTTAAAGAACACAATGTTAACCAGACTCCTTATAACATATCATCCAAAATGTTTAATATGTAAAACCAAATAATTATGAGTGAAAAAGCAAATGATTAGGAAAGCGAAATAGTTATTAGAAACAGGATCCAATATAATCCAGGTATGGATATTGGCAGGTAATATTTTTAAAACTATAGAAAATATGCTCAAAGATTTAAAGGAATAGGGGCAAAATAAGTGACAGGAATCTCTGTGTGCAAATTATCAGTGGTCACAAAAAACGTGGCCAAGTAAATGAGGATGGGGAAAATAGCAGAAGCTGTTACCAGAAGGTTAGATTAGAACGCAACTGTTTTACCTTTCCATAGGGATTATAGTCGCAGGCAGTATCTATACTTCCTCAATTCCTACCTACATATTAATATTGGGGGTACATTAAGTCTGTCTTCAAATTCTTAAATATGGCCAGTACGAAAATATCCATATAAAGATAGAAGAGGTTAGCTCTAAAATTAATCATTGGACATCTTGATACTAATATTTATTGATGTTTATTATGTGCAAAATGCTGTTTCAGGTGTTTTCATGTACTTTTGAATATTCACAATCATTTACTTTTATTATTTCCATTTCACACAAGAGGAAATTGGTCCTTAAAAAAGGTAACTAAATTTCTCGGTGTAACACAGCTGTAAGGGGTTGAGAGACTCTTCAAAGCCAGTGGTGTCCAACTCCCCAGCCTATTGCTTTGATCAAAAACCTATAATATTATTTTCATTCAATGAGAACATAGCATGTGTTCAAAACATACATTTTTTGAGAGAGATAGACACATTGATTTAAAGTGAGATTCAAAATTCTAAGTGTAGCTAAGTTTAAGTTCTGAACCCAAACTGAAATTTTCATAACATAGTTTCAATCTGAATCATTTCAATTTCAAATCTCTTTATCCTATTTTCATACATATTCTCTTTGAATGAATAAATTAGCATACAAACATTAGTACTATTACAGAACTGTTAAATAGAATAATTTAAATTCCCAGGGAACACCTAACGACGTCAGCTTTAGTACGTTAGGAATGAGTATCTAAGTTATCAAATGTTAAGTACAGACTCAAGTACTTAGAATAAGGCAACTACTTTCTACAGCTTGGCCTTCTGTCTTTGGGTCCATTGTGCCTTTCATTCTCATGCAATCAAGTAATTAGGCGTATATGTGTATTTGTGTGAGTGGTAATGTCTTTGGGAGGACACGTATGGGCACGCATGCGTGGGAGTTCCACGGGTAATGTGGGGGTAATACTGCCATGTTCCAGTAGCCCAGACATTTCTGGGCCAAGGGAACTGGANAGAGTTCCACGGGTAATGTGGGGTAATACTGCCGTGTTCCAGTAGCCCAGACATTTCTGGGGCAAGGGAACTGGAACTTGAGTACCTGGTTGCCCCTGGGAGAACTACTTTGGATTATAGGAATTGAGTCAATAGGCATTTTGGCCAGAGCCCAACTCCGTGGGAGGTCACATTTTTCAAAAGTGAGTTTGTAGTTTTGTATGCTTATTTTTTTTTTAGTTTGTAACACCACTGAGGCTTTTCAGAATTGAAACTCTTACTAGTTTTTAAATATATTTTGGTAAGTATATTTAAATGTTCTTTTTCACGTATTGCTTCAAATTGGGTTCAGAAACNAGTTTGTAACACCACTGAGGCTTTTCAGAATTGAAACTCTTACTACTTTTTAAATATATTTTGGTAAGTATATTTAAATGTTCTTTTTCACGTATTGCTTCAAATTGGGTTCAGAAACCTAAGGCATGGGTATTCTGCAACCTGACCCTTAAAGTTAATGACTTCTAATGAGCCCAGCAAGAAGCTAATGACTTGTAATCACTTGCCAATCGATTCTGAGTATTTTCTTTGTGAAAATAGCCTGGGTGAAACTGGGAAAGTTCTGGCTGGTAGGGGAAAAGCAAAGGGGGATCAGAGTTTAAGAAATGACTCACAAGATGAATTCTGGAAGATATTCAGGGTGTTCAGGGTGACAGGAGTCATAGTCGTGGTCTTTTACCGATTATAACATCTATGAAGGATGTTGTAAAAAAAAAAAAAGGTTGCACGTAGTAGAAACCGTATAACTGAAACCCTGAGAACATTGTTACCTAATGCCAGTTCTGTGATATTAGTCTTTATCATTTGCATCAATTCTGCTGCAAAAAGAGGAATAAGCACACGGAATCGTAAATCGGATCTTTGATCTGATGAGATACTTCAGTTACGGAGATAGACTTCCTGGGCTTCCTCAGAGTTGTTCCATCAGAAGAGAGATGGAACATGTATGGTCATGAATCCACAAACGTGTATTAAGAATCTGCCCTCGGATCAAGCTCTGGCTATGCACTGGCCATTGAAAGATGAATAATCCACACCCCCCTTTTTCAGGGATTGACAATTTTTGGCTGAGTTTACAATGTCCCAGATTAAGAAATAATCACTGAGAGTGAGAAACGCTACGACAAAGAAATAGTCTACAAGGATAGCANCGACAAAGAGTCTACAAGGATAGCAAATTTGAAGGTGCACGTAAAGTCCTTTCAGGTCCTTCATATAAAGTGCACATGTATTTTTGTACCACTTAAAATTCCCCAGTTACTAGCCACATTGAAATTCAGGAGGCTGACAAAAGAATCTCAATATTAGGAAGACTTGAGAGAACNTGACAAAGAAATAGTCTACAAGGATAGCAAATTTGAAGATGCACGTAAAGTCCTTTCAGGTCCTTCATATAAAGTGCACATGTATTTTTGTACCACTTAAAATTTCCCAGTTACTAGCCACATTGAAATTCAGGAGGCTGACAAAAGAATCTCAATATTAGGAAGACTTGAGAGAACAATGGTGTTGGCTAACCTTATGGGAATTGCGAGAAATGTTTGAGAGACTATTCAGACATGGTCCCTCTAGCTCCAGCCATGGAGGGAGATATCTTGTTTAAGACTAAAACTATTCAGAAGTGTTATGCATTTAAAAGAGTGTCTTATGATTAGGAAAAATTGGTTGTAGTAGAGTGATAGCAACTGGAAAAATGTCATTATTACTATTCTTCAAGATAAGAAAATTTATAGAAACGCCCGACATTAGGGAACAATTTTTACACCCATGATATAATGGGCTGTAACAGCAAGGAGCATTTTTAAAAATAAAATAAAGCAAAAATGCAACCTTTCAAACACTATCTTTTTCTTTTCCCCTTAGAAAATGGCTAAAGAGCAATTCAGCCCTATAATTTTTTTCCAACAGAGAAAAAAGAAGGTTAGAGTTATCAGCAATGCTGGGTACTCATTAAGCCGTGGCCCTCTTGCCTTTAAAACATCGCCAATGCCTAATTGCTCCTCAGTCCTGCAGTAGAATAGCTCACCAATTCATTCATTTTTACCTGGCACCCCTCTTTCTAAGTGCCTGCCAAAATATCCTACTTAACCATTGCGGCAAGAAAAAATAATCAAATTGGGAGAGTAGAGAAAGAATAAGGCCACTGTCTGTGCAGGTACCTTCGAAGCTGGCCTGTCGCATTCCCTGGGAGGGAGCTCTGAACTGACTCGAGGACCCAAAGTCTTAAGCTCTATTCTCAGATCAACTGCTAAGACTGTGTGACCTCAGCCAAGCTCCTTGACTCATCATCTTTTCTCTTTAGGGGTGGTGTGTGAGTGTGGATATGCAAGCATCTCGGGAGGGCTCATCTGATGTCTGACACCCTAGCTCTGACATTTTGGGGGAACAGCACTAATTTTTTTGTTTTTTTCATTTGGTGGTTTTAGTTAATTTCAGTAATTCTGATATAAATATATGTGTATATACATGTACATATCTGTGTGTGTATGTATGCATATATAAAATATATACATTATATTATGTTATATATAATAATATTACATTGTGTGTGTGTGTGTGTCTGTGTATGGCAGCTTTATAACAAGCACATTTTTATTGTACTTTTACCAAGCACAAAAGCCAATTTGAGAACCCTTGGAACAAAAATCAGAAATGTCTATTTTTTAAGTATTCACGCATCTGTGTGCCCTTAAGGACAGAAATGAAAGCGACAATTCAGCATGATAACACTGACATATTGGAAAATAAACTCATTGATTTTCCTTACAGAGCAAAAATTGAAATATGACAGAGTTTTGTTGTTGCTGTTGTTTTAGGGCTGGCACTCCTGGTCCCTCTTCTCATCCCAAAAGCCATTTTCCCCCCTACCGCTCTCCATATGATGCTCTCAGCACTGGTAATCCCAAGAGTAGATCTAGTTTCAAAAACGCAGGAGAGTTCAACCCTAACTTCTCTTTGCAGGTAAAATACAGTATGCTATCCTTGCAGACAAGTGTAGGGAAGGATTATCAATTGATCTTTCCTCCAAACCGCACGATCCTCTGAGTAAAATTAATAAGGACAAACACTATTATGCCCCATTAACATGGGTAAAATGTTTATGTAAAGAACCTCTGGCTAAGTAAATGCAAATGGTGGTAAATCACAGGCAGGGAATCTTTGCCCTGCTGTTTCCTCTGTCTGGAAGGAAATTTTTGAACACCTTTGCAAGGTTTCTTGTTTCTCATTATTGAGGGTACAACTCAAATGCCATCTACTGACAATGGCCATTCTTAACTATGACATCTCATAAAGCACCCCAAACTCCCTTTTCCACATTACCTTGTTTAGCTTTTATAGCACTTTGATCTTTAGTTATTGTTCTTTTGTTAATTGGCTGGCTGTCTTTCCCCCCCTTAGCCTGTAAGCTCCAGGAGAGCTGAGAGCTTGCCTCCCTGATTTGCTACAATATTTCCAACACCCAGAATTATGCCTGGCACATAGCAGGCTCAGATGAGTATATGATCAGTGAATGAATTAAGTAAATGAAATGTTCGTTTACCCATTGTAAAGGATTGCATAAAAATAAAAGGGTGACCAATTGCTAACCAAGTTTAAGACTAATATGACATGGAAATACTCGCATAGTTTACGAGACAATGCTTATTGCACACTTGAATTTTCAGACCTCAGTATATTAATCTTCCTGAAATTCTACGTAGAATAGCCATCACATATAAGTGTGGAGAATATGCAAAAAGAATATGCAGATAACAATGACAAATGGAAAGTATTACAGTGAAGGAAAATCAACAAATCTAGGCTCCTCAATGTGACAATTGGCTTAAAGTTGAATTCCTAAGTAACTGAGTAAGAATCAAGTTCTCTCTTTTTTTTTTTATGAATTTGCAGATTGAGACACACTGACTCTATCTTCATTGCAAACTCATGAAACGTAGCAATTATAAATTAATCAAAGTAGATTGTAGCAGAAAATAGTTCATAACTCCATTCCCTCATGGGTCACCTATGGACAGCCAGCCAACATAATACAAAACAGCAGAAGTCGTTTATTTCAATATATGTGCTAATTGTGTTAACTGCTGTTGCACAATTTGATTTTGAATTCTCATGAAAATAAAACCTTAAAAAACAACTATTATCTTTTTAGCCGTAAAATCAAAATAGGAGTTGTGTGTCTCTTGAAGTGTTTTCTATGGCTTATCTTTTTTCTATAAAAATGTCATAAATTATATGATTCAAATACATAATTAAAGGGAATGACTGAAAGGATTTTGATCAACTCATGTTTCAAGAATATTTGTCCTTTCCGAAACCCTATTTTTAAGGGTCAAATCTGCTGTATGGCAGAGCTTTCCAGAGTCATTGAAAACTAGAAGAATTCAGTTGTAGACTCAGAGTAGCCATTCTCACTATATTTAGGGTAGAACAAAATCATCTGAATTCACTCTGTATTATATTAGTAGAAACATAGCATATACAATTATGTTTCTCTTGTACACTTTTCCTTAATCTTGCCATTTGGGAAAATTTTCGTTTTAGGTTAAACCCCAGTGATGAAGATATATGTGATTCATTTTATTGTCTGTACTCAAAATATGAAANTCAGGCTAAATAATATATCGAAACCCACTCTGTTAAGAGTGTCAGGAAAAATTAGTTCATGGGAAGCTTAGATTAATTTTTATTTATCAAGTTTTACTCAAACTCAATGTTTCTTCCCTCCTTCAGTTTTTACATATTTTAGGAAAATCCTGATGATATAAAGATTAATGAAAACCAGCTCATAATAGAACTCATTCTTCAGTCTGTTGGAAAAGACATATGTAAGTCATAATTAAGACACAAGCTGTGTAGAAACTATCACCCTCAGACGTTGCTGGCAAGAATCTAAGATGGTACAGCCAAATCAGAAGAGATTTTGGCAGTTGCTCAAAATGGTAGACATAGAATTATCACATTATCCAGCAAATTCCACTCTTAGGTCTTTACCCAAGAGAAACGAAAACACATATCCACACGGAAACCTGTTTACCAATATTTATAGCAACTTTACTCATAATAGCCAAAAAGTGAAAACAACCCAAATGTCCATCTACTGACAAATGGATAAAGAGTGATCTCCACACAATGGAATATTATTCAGCAGGATAAAGAGAATGAAATATTGACATATGCTCTACCACGGATAAAGCTCTAAAATATTCTAAGTGAAAGAAGTCAGTCACAAAAGACCACATGTATTTATCTATTTTTATGAAGCATCCAGAATGGGAAAATCTATAGAGAAAGAAAGTAGATGAGTAGCTGCCTAGAGCTTGGGAGNAGCTTAAAGTTGAATTCCTAAGTAACTGAGTAAGAATCAAGTTCTCTCTTTTTTTTTTATGAATTTGCAGATTGAGACACACTGACTCTATCTTCATTGCAAACTCATGAAACGTAGCAATTATAAATTAATCAAAGTAGATTGTAGCAGAAAATAGTTCATAACTCCATTCCCTCATGGGTCACCTATGGACAGCCAGCCAACATAATACAAAACAGCAGAAGTCGTTTATTTCAATATATGTGCTAATTGTGTTAACTGCTGTTGCACAATTTGATTTTGAATTCTCATGAAAAGAAAACCTTAAAAAACAACTATTATCTTTTTAGCCGTAAAATCAAAATAGGAGTTGTGTGTCTCTTGAAGTGTTTTCTATGGCTTATCTTTTTTCTATAAAAATGTCATAAATTATATGATTCAAATACATAATTAAAGGGAATGACTGAAAGGATTTTGATCAACTCATGTTTCAAGAATATTTGTCCTTTCCGAAACCCTATTTTTAAGGGTCAAATCTGCTGTATGGCAGAGCTTTCCAGAGTCATTGAAAACTAGAAGAATTCAGTTGTAGACTCAGAGTAGCCATTCTCACTATATTTAGGGTAGAACAAAATCATCTGAATTCACTCTGTATTATATTAGTAGAAACATAGCATATACAATTATGTTTCTCTTGTACACTTTTCCTTAATCTTGCCATTTGGGAAAATTTTCGTTTTAGGTTAAACCCCAGTGATGAAGATATATGTGATTCATTTTATTGTCTGTACTCAAAATATGAAAGTTTGATNTGCTCTAGTTTAATTTTTACTGTAAGTGATTTGGGGCTTAAACTATTTATATTTTCTAAATTCTCCTCGTTTTTTTCTCACAGTCATTGCTGAACATAAATTTGCCCCTCCCCTAATGGAATTGTGGCTAAGGACATAGTTACTTGAATATGATTTATATTAAAAAAAATCAAGTCCAGAAATGATATTACAACATCACTTTCTCATGGCACCTTGGTTGCAATCCTGAGAAAATATTGACAAAATTATTATTTTTAGATATTAAGTACCAGTAATAATATGTGTGGAAATCAGGCTAAATAATATATCGAAACCCACTCTGTTAAGAGTGTCAGGAAAAATTAGTTCATGGGAAGCTTAGATTAATTTTTATTTATCAAGTTTTACTCAAACTCAATGTTTCTTCCCTCCTTCAGTTTTTACATATTTTAGGAAAATCCTGATGATATAAAGATTAATGAAAACCAGCTCATAATAGAACTCATTCTTCAGTCTGTTGGAAAAGACATATGTAAGTCATAATTAAGACACAAGCTGTGTAGAAACTATCACCCTCAGACGTTGCTGGCAAGAATCTAAGATGGTACAGCCAAATCAGAAGAGATTTTGGCAGTTGCTCAAAATGGTAGACATAGAATTATCACATTATCCAGCAAATTCCACTCTTAGGTCTTTACCCAAGAGAAACGAAAACACATATCCACACGGAAACCTGTTTACCAATATTTATAGCAACTTTACTCATAATAGCCAAAAAGTGAAAACAACCCAAATGTCCATCTACTGACAAATGGATAAAGAGTGATCTCCACACAATGGAATATTATTCAGCAGGATAAAGAGAATGAAATATTGACATATGCTCTACCACGGATAAAGCTCTAAAATATTCTAAGTGAAAGAAGTCAGTCACAAAAGACCACATGTATTTATCTATTTTTATGAAGCATCCAGAATGGGAAAATCTATAGAGAAAGAAAGTAGATGAGTAGCTGCCTAGAGCTTGGGAGAAGAGTGGGTGGAGGTGTTGGGGGGGGAGTATGGGGAATCAGTGCTAATGATCACAAAGGCTTTGGAGTAATAAAAATGTTCTGAAACTGAATGACATGGTTGTACAACTTTGTGAATACACTAAAAACAATTGAATTGTAGGTTAAAATAGATAAATATTCCAGCATATAGATGATGTGTCAATAAAGCTATTAAAATATAAGGTGATGTGTTATAATATAAAAATAAAAATCAAGTGCTCCTGAAGGCTGAAAAGTAGAATGAATAAGTCCTTGTGGGGTAGGGTGAGTGAAGAAATAAAATGTTCAAGGTTTCCGAGAAGAGGAAACATTTACCCTGGTCCTTAAGGACTAAGGAGTTCTCTGAGTTGAGAACGTATATGATGTTAAACAGAGGGGCAAGAGCATAAATCCAGGAAAGACGATAGTTTATTTGAAGGATGATTAGGTAGTAAGAGGATAGACTTATGGGATGGAAGGTAGTTGACGTGATAGAGAATGCCAGGAAATAAGACTGAAAAGACAGGTGGAAATCAAGACTGGGAAGAACTCTGTAGGCTAGGGAATGATACATTTCCTTGTAGATGGTAGAAAGCTGCTCAAATTTTTGTTAAAGA
The DNA here is from genome assembly GCF_002007445.2 of Ailuropoda melanoleuca. NCBI lineage: Eukaryota > Metazoa > Chordata > Mammalia > Carnivora > Ursidae > Ailuropoda > Ailuropoda melanoleuca. The sequence goes on along the minus strand of NC_048235.1, from coordinate 15,580,627 downwards.
AAATTAGCATACTTCTTCTTGTTTTATAGGAATAAATTCATCTTTTTCAGGTAAGATTTTCATCCCTGATCGAAATTCTCTATGGGATCTAGGAATTAATAAGACACTTAGTGGATTTGGCTGCCCAGCAGTTGAATCAACGGGAGGAGAAGCACTTTTCCATTTTGGGGGAAAGATCACTTCTAACTCCTTGGTTCAAGAGGGAACTGACATATTCCTTCCCTTTTTTTTTTTTTTTTTAAAGATTTTATTTATTTGACACAGACCGAGAGCACAAGCAGGGGGAGCAGCAAAGGGAGAAGGAGAAGCAGCCCCCCACGGAGCAGGGAGCCTGACATGGGGCTCGATCCCAGGATCCTGGGATCATGACCTGAGCCGAAGGCAGACGCTTCACCCACTGAGCCACCCAGGCGCCCCCAGAACTGACATATTCTTACAGACGTAGCTCCCTGGACACAGGTATATCCAACGATACGCTTGAGCCAAGTAAGGCCAATAGTGGTACACCATGATTCTGCCCAAAGTCTCTGGCCCTTTGTCGTCATTTTTTTCCCCCTCTGATTGGGTCTAAGAAATGAGAGACCCTTGCTGTTTGACACTAAAACCAAAAAGATAAGTCAATTCAGAGGCTGCTGGTATCTTTACAGCATCACACAGAATAATTGTCTATCAAAATTAAGCAGAGAAACAAAAATTTTTAGCAGTAAGAAACTTGGGCATCCATCAGGGAATCCTGATGGTATTCAAATCATGGCTCTAGCAACCTCTGAGGGCACACCCTTGCCTTTCTTGTAATTTGGTAACACAAGTCATTAATTTTCTCTTCTGGCTTAAACTAGTTAAAGTTAAATTTCTATCACTTGTGGAAAAATATTTCTAAAAAGAGCGGAGTTAGCCAGTTTAAGCAGTCACTTGTAGATTCTTGCTGGTGTATTTGGTGCCAGAAATGATCAGTCATCTGACATTATGACCTTCTGATTTAGCTGGACCCCGGGTACTTGACTCAGAATGCTGTGGATGGGGGACTTGAGAGGGAAGAATGGAGACGTTCCATCAACTTTGGACATCAGCTCCTGGCCGTAGAGGTTGTGATATTCTAAATGGACACACTTGGTTTTAGAAAGCCATTTGCGACTGAGAATATAGGTCAGAGATACCAAAATTCCAGCATGTGATATCCACTCTCCCTTGATACTTTTGACAGCCTGGCTAACTGCCAACAGCGCTACCTTGCTCTGCCCTGGAGTTCTTCAACAAGAGCCCTCTGGGAAGCCAGCGACAAGCAAGTAGAGATTGCATGCAGGACGAAGTCTACTTGCCAGCCCTGGGTCGGGTTAGTGAGAATTAACTGAAGTAACAAAATCATTATGACACCTTTTCTCTCTTCCGCATAGAGTTGTATCCTGCTACCCGTTTAAGACGGAAGGGCTGCTTTCAGGAACTCTATTATTCATGTATATGCCACAGTGTCAGTTTAAGCAAAGAGTCACCTTTTGCAGATATGTGCATCTTTTACTACAAACACTGGATGAAAGGATTTCCCTTTGGTGATAAAGAATTCCAGGCATCAGAGGGCAAATGGAAAAGTTCTTTCAGGAAGACTTTTCCCCAGAGCCCCTGAAAGCCCACCATGTGTTTGGAGCTAATCCACCTTTGTCAGAAGTCACACCGTGTATATCCCCCTCATCAGGCCCACTCTAGGCAGAATTCACAAGAAAGTCTGACCTGGTTCATTAACGTGTGAGACATAAAGGCAAAGCCTGCACACGCTTCATTTTATGGATCAGTTCAGAAGTCTGTCAAATCTTATTTGAATATACCTCAATACAGACCTGAAGTTAAAAAGCGATCTCTCTTTTTCTACCTGCTATATTATCTCATTTCCTCAGCCAAAGTAGTCGTGGGGGGAATCAACCAGCTGTTTCTAAAATCTAAGCCCCTGAATCCTTGTAACAACTGTTAGGAACCTGTTCTCTTAGAAAAACAAACATATGCATACACACACACACACACACACACACACACACANTATCCATATAAAGATAGAAGAGGTTAGCTCTAAAATTAATCATTGGACATCTTGATACTAATATTTATTGATGTTTATTATGTGCAAAATGCTGTTTCAGGTGTTTTCATGTACTTTTGAATATTCACAATCATTTACTTTTATTATTTCCATTTCACACAAGAGGAAATTGGTCCTTAAAAAAGGTAACTAAATTTCTCGGTGTAACACAGCTGTAAGGGGTTGAGAGACTCTTCAAAGCCAGTGGTGTCCAACTCCCCAGCCTATTGCTTTGATCAAAAACCTATAATATTATTTTCATTCAATGAGAACATAGCATGTGTTCAAAACATACATTTTTTGAGAGAGATAGACACATTGATTTAAAGTGAGATTCAAAATTCTAAGTGTAGCTAAGTTTAAGTTCTGAACCCAAACTGAAATTTTCATAACATAGTTTCAGTATCTGAATCATTTCAATTTCAAATCTCTTTATCCTATTTTCATACATATTCTCTTTGAATGAATAAATTAGCATACAAACATTAGTACTATTACAGAACTGTTAAATAGAATAATTTAAATTCCCAGGGAACACCTAACGACGTCAGCTTTAGTATGTTAGGAATGAGTATCTAAGTTATCAAATGTTAAGTACAGACTCAAGTACTTAGAATAAGGCAACTACTTTCTACAGCTTGGCCTTCTGTCTTTGGGTCCATTGTGCCTTTCATTCTCATGCAATCAAGTAATTAGGCGTATATGTGTATTTGTGTGAGTGGTAATGTCTTTGGGAGGACACGTATGGGCACGCATGCGTGGGAGTTCCACGGGTAATGTGGGGGTAATACTGCCATGTTCCAGTAGCCCAGACATTTCTGGGCCAAGGGAACTGGAACTTGAGTACCTGGTTGCCCCTGGGAGAACTACTTTGGATTATAGGACTTGAGTCAATAGGCATTTTGGCCAGAGCCCAACTCCGTGGGAGGTCACATTTTTCAAAAGTGAGTTTGTAGTTTTGTATGCTTATTTTTTTTTTAGTTTGTAACACCACTGAGGCTTTTCAGAATTGAAACTCTTACTAGTTTTTAAATATATTTTGGTAAGTATATTTAAATGTTCTTTTTCACGTATTGCTTCAAATTGGGTTCAGAAACCTAAGGCATGGGTATTCTGCAACCTGACCCTTAAAGTTAATGACTTCTAATGAGCCCAGCAAGAAGCTAATGACTTGTAATCACTTGCCAATGGATTCTGAGTATTTTCTTTGTGAAAATAGCCTGGGTGAAACTGGGAAAGTTCTGGCTGGTAGGGGAAAAGCAAAGGGGGATCAGAGTTTAAGAAATGACTCACAAGATGAATTCTGGAAGATATTCAGGGTGTTCAGGGTGACAGGAGTCATAGTCGTGGTCTTTTACCGATTATAACATCTATGAAGGATGTTGTAAAAAAAAAAAAAGGTTGCACGTAGTAGAAACCGTATAACTGAAACCCTGAGAACATTGTTACCTAATGCCAGTTCTGTGATATTAGTCTTTATCATTTGCATCAATTCTGCTGCAAAAAGAGGAATAAGCACACGGAATCGTAAATCGGATCTTTGATCTGATGAGATACTTCAGTTACGGAGATAGACTTCCTGGGCTTCCTCAGAGTTGTTCCATCAGAAGAGAGATGGAACATGTATGGTCATGAATCCACAAACGTGTATTAAGAATCTGCCCTCGGATCAAGCTCTGGCTATGCACTGGCCATTGAAAGATGAATAATCCACACCCCCCTTTTTCAGGGATTGACAATTTTTGGCTGAGTTTACAATGTCCCAGATTAAGAAATAATCACTGAGAGTGAGAAACGCTACGACAAAGAGTCTACAAGGATAGCAAATTTGAAGGTGCACGTAAAGTCCTTTCAGGTCCTTCATATAAAGTGCACATGTATTTTTGTACCACTTAAAATTCCCCAGTTACTAGCCACATTGAAATTCAGGAGGCTGACAAAAGAATCTCAATATTAGGAAGACTTGAGAGAACAATGGTGTTGGCTAACCTTATGGGAATTGCGAGAAATGTTTGAGAGACTATTCAGACATGGTCCCTCTAGCTCCAGCCATGGAGGGAGATATCTTGTTTAAGACTAAAACTATTCAGAAGTGTTATGCATTTAAAAGAGTGTCTTATGATTAGGAAAAATTGGTTGTAGTAGAGTGATAGCAACTGGAAAAATGTCATTATTACTATTCTTCAAGATAAGAAAATTTATAGAAACGCCCGACATTAGGGAACAATTTTTACACCCATGATATAATGGGCTGTAACAGCAAGGAGCATTTTTAAAAATAAAATAAAGCAAAAATGCAACCTTTCAAACACTATCTTTTTCTTTTCCCCTTAGAAAATGGCTAAAGAGCAATTCAGCCCTATAATTTTTTTCCAACAGAGAAAAAAGAAGGTTAGAGTTATCAGCAATGCTGGGTACTCATTAAGCCGTGGCCCTCTTGCCTTTAAAACATCGCCAATGCCTAATTGCTCCTCAGTCCTGCAGTAGAATAGCTCACCGATTCCATTCATTTTTACCTGGCACCCCTCTTTCTAAGTGCCTGCCAAAATATCCTACTTAACCATTGCGGCAAGAAAAAATAATCAAATTGGGAGAGTAGAGAAAGAATAAGGCCACTGTCTGTGCAGGTACCTTCGAAGCTGGCCTGTCGCATTCCCTGGGAGGGAGCTCTGAACTGACTCGAGGACCCAAAGTCTTAAGCTCTATTCTCAGATCAACTGCTAAGACTGTGTGACCTCAGCCAAGCTCCTTGACTCATCATCTTTTCTCTTTAGGGGTGGTGTGTGAGTGTGGATATGCAAGCATCTCGGGAGGGCTCATCTGATGTCTGACACCCTAGCTCTGACATTTTGGGGGAACAGCACTAATTTTTTTGTTTTTTTCATTTGGTGGTTTTAGTTAATTTCAGTAATTCTGATATAAATATATGTGTATATACATGTACATATCTGTGTGTGTATGTATGCATATATAAAATATATACATTATATTATGTTATATATAATAATATTACATTGTGTGTGTGTGTGTCTGTGTATGGCAGCTTTATAACAAGCACATTTTTATTGTACTTTTACCAAGCACAAAAGCCAATTTGAGAACCCTTGGAACAAAAATCAGAAATGTCTATTTTTTAAGTATTCACGCATCTGTGTGCCCTTAAGGACAGAAATGAAAGCGACAATTCAGCATGATAACACTGACATATTGGAAAATAAACTCATTGATTTTCCTTACAGAGCAAAAATTGAAATATGACAGAGTTTTGTTGTTGCTGTTGTTTTAGGGCTGGCACTCCTGGTCCCTCTTCTCATCCCAAAAGCCATTTTCCCCCCTACCGCTCTCCATATGATGCTCTCAGCACTGGTAATCCCAAGAGTAGATCTAGTTTCAAAAACGCAGGAGAGTTCAACCCTAACTTCTCTTTGCAGGTAAAATACAGTATGTTATCCTTGCAGACAAGTGTAGGGAAGGATTATCAATTGATCTTTCCTCCAAACCGCACGATCCTCTGAGTAAAATTAATAAGGACAAACACTATTATGCCCCATTAACATGGGTAAAATGTTTATGTAAAGAACCTCTGGCTAAGTAAATGCAAATGGTGGTAAATCACAGGCAGGGAATCTTTGCCCTGCTGTTTCCTCTGTCTGGAAGGAAATTTTTGAACACCTTTGCAAGGTTTCTTGTTTCTCATTATTGAGGGTACAACTCAAATGCCATCTACTGACAATGGCCATTCTTAACTATGACATCTCATAAAGCACCCCAAACTCCCTTTTCCACATTACCTTGTTTAGCTTTTATAGCACTTTGATCTTTAGTTATTGTTCTTTTGTTAATTGGCTGGCTGTCTTTCCCCCCTTTAGCCTGTAAGCTCCAGGAGAGCTGAGAGCTTGCCTCCCTGATTTGCTACAATATTTCCAACACCCAGAATTATGCCTGGCACATAGCAGGCTCAGATGAGTATCTGATCAGTGAATGTATTAAGTAAATGAAATGTTCGTTTACCCATTGTAAAGGATTGCATAAAAATAAAAGGGTGACCAATTGCTAACCAAGTTTAAGACTAATATGACATGGAAATACTCGCATAGTTTACGAGACAATGCTTATTGCACACTTGAATTTTCAGACCTCAGTATATTAATCTTCCTGAAATTCTACGTAGAATAGCCATCACATATAAGTGTGGAGAATATGCAAAAAGAATATGCAGATAACAATGACAAATGGAAAGTATTACAGTGAAGGAAAATCAACAAATCTAGGCTCCTCAATGTGACAATTGGCTTAAAGTTGAATTCCTAAGTAACTGAGTAAGAATCAAGTTCTCTCTTTTTTTTTTTATGAATTTGCAGATTGAGACACACTGACTCTATCTTCATTGCAAACTCATGAAACGTAGCAATTATAAATTAATCAAAGTAGATTGTAGCAGAAAATAGTTCATAACTCCATTCCCTCATGGGTCACCTATGGACAGCCAGCCAACATAATACAAAACAGCAGAAGTCGTTTATTTCAATATATGTGCTAATTGTGTTAACTGCTGTTGCACAATTTGATTTTGAATTCTCATGAAAATAAAACCTTAAAAAACAACTATTATCTTTTTAGCCGTAAAATCAAAATAGGAGTTGTGTGTCTCTTGAAGTGTTTTCTATGGCTTATCTTTTTTCTATAAAAATGTCATAAATTATATGATTCAAATACATAATTAAAGGGAATGACTGAAAGGATTTTGATCAACTCATGTTTCAAGAATATTTGTCCTTTCCGAAACCCCATTTTTAAGGGTCAAATCTGCTGTGTGGCAGAGCTTTCCAGAGTCATTGAAAACTAGAAGAATTCAGTTGTAGACTCAGAGTAGCCATTCTCACTATATTTAGGGTAGAACAAAATCATCTGAATTCACTCTGTATTATATTAGTAGAAACATAGCATATACAATTATGTTTCTCTTGTACACTTTTCCTTAATCTTGCCATTTGGGAAAATTTTCGTTTTAGGTTAAACCCCAGTGATGAAGATATATGTGATTCATTTTATTGTCTGTACTCAAAATATGAAAGTTTTTAAAATATAATAAAATTTTAGAATCAGGATTTGTTTTACCATGAAAAGTAGACATATGTGAGGGAATGTGGATTTGCTAAACTAGGCTTTTTTTCTCTCTAATGATAATTGAGTCTCTTTTTATAATGCAATGTCTTTCAAGTCAGACTGCCAAGAAAAATTGATTCTGAAAATCTGTCATACCTACGCTGGAAATACATACGATTACATTGAAGGTTTACCACTGAGAACATGTCCTTACATGGTTGGAGGTTGGGGAAAATATTGAACCTGTAGAAGTTAAATGTCAGTTTGTTAAAATCAATGGCACAAATTATGAACCCATTAGAATTCCTCGTGAAACAACGTGGAGACATGTTGGTATATATCCAGGAAAAGCCCCTAGAGGCTCCTAATAAATATTCAGTAATCACAATGTAAAAGCATTTTGAAACATTTTTAAAATCCAAAGTTGTCAGAACAATTTCTGAGCCTCTATTTCACTGCACCGAGGAAAGTTTTAATTATTTATTCAAAGATGCTTGCAAGCACTAATGCCCTGGGGGGTGATCGATAACTACTGGTGATTGATTGGCTGGTGTCTCAGTTCTGGACAGAAGAATTTCTAAGTTGCACAAGCCTTCTTGCAAGATGAAGACTGAGGCATGGAATTGTATGTACATATAGTAAAGTCACACCATCTTATGTAAATTCTTAAAATTTTATATAAAACAGACAAGACCATGGTGAGATTCAATGTATATTGTGTAACAATATTATTTAATAGTTTTTAATTGAGAAAAATCTCATTAATGCTCTAGTTTAATTTTTACTGTAAGTGATTTGGGGCTTAAACTATTTATATTTTCTAAATTCTCCTCGTTTTTTTCTCACAGTCATTGCTGAACATAAATTTGCCCCTCCCCTAATGGAATTGTGGCTAAGGACATAGTTACTTGAATATGATTTATATTAAAAAAAATCAAGTCCAGAAATGATATTACAACATCACTTTCTCATGGCACCTTGGTTGCAATCCTGAGAAAATATTGACAAAATTATTATTTTTAGATATTAAGTACCAGTAATAATATGTGTGGAAATCAGGCTAAATAATATATCGAAACCCACTCTGTTAAGAGTGTCAGGAAAAATTAGTTCATGGGAAGCTTAGATTAATTTTTATTTATCAAGTTTTACTCAAACTCAATGTTTCTTCCCTCCTTCAGTTTTTACATATTTTAGGAAAATCCTGATGATATAAAGATTAATGAAAACCAGCTCATAATAGAACTCATTCTTCAGTCTGTTGGAAAAGACATATGTAAGTCATAATTAAGACACAAGCTGTGTAGAAACTATCACCCTCAGACGTTGCTGGCAAGAATCTAAGATGGTACAGCCAAATCAGAAGAGATTTTGGCAGTTGCTCAAAATGGTAGACATAGAATTATCACATTATCCAGCAAATTCCACTCTTAGGTCTTTACCCAAGAGAAACGAAAACACATATCCACACGGAAACCTGTTTACCAATATTTATAGCAACTTTACTCATAATAGCCAAAAAGTGAAAACAACCCAAATGTCCATCTACTGACAAATGGATAAAGAGTGATCTCCACACAATGGAATATTATTCAGCAGGATAAAGAGAATGAAATATTGACATATGCTCTACCACGGATAAAGCTCTAAAATATTCTAAGTGAAAGAAGTCAGTCACAAAAGACCACATGTATTTATCTATTTTTATGAAGCATCCAGAATGGGAAAATCTATAGAGAAAGAAAGTAGATGAGTAGCTGCCTAGAGCTTGGGAGAAGAGTGGGTGGAGGTGTTGGGGGGGGAGTATGGGGAATCAGTGCTAATGATCACAAAGGCTTTGGAGTAATAAAAATGTTCTGAAACTGAATGACATGGTTGTACAACTTTGTGAATACACTAAAAACAATTGAATTGTAGGTTAAAATAGATAAATATTGCAGCATATAGATGATGTGTCAATAAAGCTATTAAAATATAAGGTGATGTGTTATAATATAAAAATAAAAATCAAGTGCTCCTGAAGGCTGAAAAGTAGAATGAATAAGTCCTTGTGGGGTAGGGTGAGTGAAGAAATAAAATGTTCAAGGTTTCCGAGAAGAGGAAACATTTACCCTGGTCCTTAAGGACTAAGGAGTTCTCTGAGTTGAGAACGTATATGATGTTAAACAGAGGGGCAAGAGCATAAATCCAGGAAAGACGATAGTTTATTTGAAGGATGATTAGGTAGTAAGAGGATAGACTTATGGGATGGAAGGTAGTTGACGTGATAGAGAATGCCAGGAAATAAGACTGAAAAGACAGGTGGAAATCAAGACTGGGAAGAACTCTGTAGGCTAGGGAATGATACATTTCCTTGTAGATGGTAGAAAGCTGCTCAAATTTTTGTTAAAGAAAATTAGCATACTTCTTCTTGTTTTATAGGAATAAATTCATCTTTTTCAGGTAAGATTTTTCATCCCTGATGGAAATTCTCTATGGGATCTAGGAATTAATAAGACACTTAGTGGATTTGGCTGCCCAGCAGTTGAATCAACGGGAGGAGAAGCACTTTTCCATTTTGGGGGAAAGATCACTTCTAACTCCTTGGTTCAAGAGGGGACTGACATATTCCTTCCCTTTTTTTTTTTTTTTTAAAGATTTTATTTATTTGACACAGACCGAGAGCACAAGCAGGGGGAGCAGCAAAGGGAGAAGGAGAAGCAGCCCCCCACGGAGCAGGGAGCCTGACATGGGGCTCGATCCCAGGATCCTGGGATCATGACCTGAGCCGAAGGCAGACGCTTCACCCACTGAGCCACCCAGGCGCCCCCAGAACTGACATATTCTTACAGACGTAGCTCCCTGGACACAGGTATATCCAACGATACGCTTGAGCCAAGTAAGGCCAATAGTGGTACACCATGATTCTGCCCAAAGTCTCTGGCCCTTTGTCGTCATTTTTTTCCCCCTCTGATTGGGTCTAAGAAATGAGAGACCCTTGCTGTTTGACACTAAAACCAAAAAGATAAGTCAATTCAGAGGCTGCTGGTATCTTTACAGCATCACACAGAATAATTGTCTATCAAAATTAAGCAGAGAAACAAAAATTTTTAGCAGTAAGAAACTTGGGCATCCATCAGGGAATCCTGATGGTATTCAAATCATGGCTCTAGCAACCTCTGAGGGCACACCCTTGCCTTTCTTGTAATTTGGTAACACAAGTCATTAATTTTCTCTCTGGCTTAAACTAGTTAAAGTTAAATTTCTATCACTTGTGGAAAAATATTTCTAAAAAGAGCGGAGTTAGCCAGTTTAAGCAGTCACTTGTAGATTCTTGCTGGCGTATTTGGTGCCAGAAATGATCAGTCATCTGACATTATGACCTTCTGATTTAGCTGGACCCCGGGTACTTGACTCAGAATGCTGTGGATGGGGGACTTGAGAGGGAAGAATGGAGACGTTCCATCAACTTTGGACATCAGCTCCTGGCCGTAGAGGTTGTGATATTCTAAATGGACACACTTGGTTTTAGAAAGCCATTTGCGACTGAGAATATAGGTCAGAGATACCAAAATTCCAGCATGTGATATCCACTCTCCCTTGATACTTTTGACAGCCTGGCTAACTGCCAACAGCGCTACCTTGCTCTGCCCTGGCGTTCTTCAACAAGAGCCCTCTGGGAAGCCAGCGACAAGCAAGTAGAGCATGCAGGACGAAGTCTACTTGCCAGCCCTGGGTCGGGTTAGTGAGAATTAACTGAAGTAACAAAATCATTATGACACCTTTTCTCTCTTCCGCATAGAGTTGTATCCTGCTACCCGTTTAAGACGGAAGGGCTGCTTTCAGGAACTCTATTATTCATGTATATGCCACAGTGTCAGTTTAAGCAAAGAGTCACCTTTTGCAGATATGTGCATCTTTTACTACAAACACTGGATGAAAGGATTTCCCTTTGGTGATAAAGAATTCCAGGCATCAGAGGGCAAATGGAAAAGTTCTTTCAGGAAGACTTTTCCCCAGAGCCCCTGAAAGCCCACCATGTGTTTGGAGCTAATCCACCTTTGTCAGAAGTCACACCGTGTATATCCCCCTCATCAGGCCCACTCTAGGCAGAATTCACAAGAAAGTCTGACCTGGTTCATTAACGTGTGAGACATAAAGGCAAAGCCTGCACACGCTTCATTTTATGGATCAGTTCAGAAGTCTGTCAAATCTTATTTGAATATACCTCAACACAGACCTGAAGTTAAAAAGCGATCTCTCTTTTTCTACCGGCTATATTATCTCATTTCCTCAGCCAAAGTAGTCGTGGGGGGAATCAACCAGCTGTTTCTAAAATCTAAGCCCCTGAATCCTTGTAACAACTGTTAGGAACCTGTTCTCTTAGAAAAACAAACATATGCATACACACACACACACACACACACACACACACATGAAAGAGATTATGACAAACTAAGGAAATCATATTAATTTAATGCACATACACCTGTTAATGCCAAGGGCAGAAATTCGGAAAGTGTGCACAGAGAGAAAACCTCGTCTCCTTTTTCCCCACTTAAAGTAGTCCCACTGTTCTTTGTTTCTTCTCAAGATGTTGTTCAGAACAATGAAGGGTCTGAGGTTTTATCCAAACTGGAAGTTAACAAGTTAGTACACCACAGTTTCACAGATTCTGTCAGAAGTCATGAGACTCATAGATCAGAGACTAAGGACTTTATCATTCAAGAAATATCACTAGCCACATCAGCATTTTCTTGCTCCAGTTCTATAAACCTGACTCCCAAACGGCAACTCAAAGAAGGTCAGGTGATACCTACCAGCAGTGGGATGTATTAGAGAAGATTCCTGAGCTTAGGGAACTCAAATCTTTTATAATGGATAGCAAACCATTTGTTCCAGAGGAAATACACTATATTATATTACATATCATATCATGTCTTATCCTTATTATTATATTAGGAAATCCTGACTTTTGCTCTAGAGAGAGACACTATCTCTATCTTCCAAGACTGTTTGCTATAAAAAAAAAAAAGTCCTTGAAAAAAATAACACAGAACAGCAGTCACTCCCTCTGGTCACAAGACACATAAAAAGGAAAGAAACACATGGGAAATGATCTCCTAACAGATGTGTACAACAAATTCTTATTTGTTGGTCAATATGGTTTTGTTCGTATTGAAAGTAACATAAGTGAAATTAAACTAAAAATGATCAGTAGATTTCATGATAAAACTTTTGAGATTTTTTTGAGTGTAATATTAATTGATTATGGCCATGTAGCTGGGGGAAACACTGTCAATACATAAATTCAGAAAATATCAAATTTCAAAAGGAAATAGTTGCCATTTTATCCCCATCTTATTTCAAAAGTGGTACACACACTGAAAACTGGAAAATTTTATAATTAGAGGAAGATTTTCCTCTATCTAAAATCAATCATTTAAAAATTGGGTAGTACATATTGGACCTTGCTTGCCTTTGTAACAAATGTGTAGAAAATATGGAAATTGTGCATGACCCAGAATATCAGCTTTACTTTAGATTAAAATATAAAATGGACTAAACCGAACAGCTTACATTTATGCCAAAAAGGATAACTCACTTCAGATTTTATAATCAAAATCTGTAATCAAGTAGTACTTTGCAAATACGGTATTGCTAACTGGAAATAAAATTTGACACACACTACCCTGTAATATTTCATCAAGTGATTGAAGTAATTCCAATATTTTGACTGTAAATTCGCCAGGTTTTTAAAATGCCATTACCCATGTGCACGACTCCCGGAGCTTTGCACACAGTTCTGGTGCAAAGCGATGATCCCAATTCCAAACTAGTTTCTGCTTATGAAGGACCCTCAGCTCTCACTTTGGGCACAAATTGAGCCCTGCCTGCCCTGATAGTTGCAAGGTTGTGTCTTTTCTATGAGGCACAGGAGAGGCATGGTGAGGAGTCGCCACAGAATTCATATAAATCACTTGTGTCGTATGTTGACCACTATCCAGCGTGAACTTGAACCAACACCACACCTGGTGGGCTTCAGACTGGATTGAACCTCTTGGGCCACTTGAGTTCCATGCGGTTAGGACAGTATCCATGGTTTCAGGGCTCTAAGTACTCCTCACCGGTAGTTTTTTGGTTCCAGTGCTCTTGATTTGTCTCTTACTTTCTGAACATAAGTTTGAAGGACCATACATCAGGTTATTATACTTCAATTAAAGGCTTCTGTAGTGGCTGAGTTGCCCTCCTTGAGAGTGACCCTACATAAGGAGATGTTCAAATATGTCCTCTCGGCCCTACTCCTTGTTTGTATCTTGTACCATATGCCCGAATGTTATGCATTAATGTTTCACATCTCATCAGGCTGGTCTGTGCCTTGTACTAACCATTCCTTCATTCTTCTGTCCCTGCACATAAATCTTCACGCAGTCCAAATTAGCCTATTTCAAGTTATTCTCTGGGAGTGTGGCTCCCTGATCAACATTCCCTCCACCCTTTAGTGAGGGTTGGGTCAACGGTATTTTTAACATTTTAAGAACACTGTTACCGCCTAATGACCACATTTGTTTTTTCTTCACTTCCTTCACGTCTGAGCAGCAGAGTGTACAATGAACCTTGTAAATATGATACAAGTTTGCATTTTTCTTCCCTGTGAAGCCGTAATTAGTTTGTTTCTTTTATACAGTGTAAAACGAACAAGATGGATTGGACGGTTGCTTCAAGTAATTATGTAATTAAGATGTGTGTGCACTGCTAAGTGAATTCCTAATCTTTAGGAAATTCTTTTCAGCTCTAACTAGTGCATAGTAAGAAATGTTTTAACTTTTAAAATCTCAACACTTTTTCCCTTAATATGCCAAATTAGATGTTATTGACATGTTGAACTACAAATTTTCCTGTTTATATTTACAATTTAAGTGGCATAGAAATGTTCCAGAAAGGCACTTGATCAAGTCTGAAAATCTGAATTACCTAAAGGGCACTTGTTAAAAATTACCTCAATGCACTTACTGAAACTAATACTCAACAGCTTGGATTTTATGTACTTCTCTCTTCTAAGAGCTTGCTATGAATTAAATCTGTATAGCCTGACAATAACATTATCTGAACATCAAAATTAATTACATTGCTGCAAATATTCTGCAGAAAGCTAAATCAATATGAAATTTAAAAGTGCACAACAGGCTTATTTTCTTCATAATACATCTATTTACTTTTTAAAATTATAGCATTGTGATTTTTGAAATTAACCATCATTCCATCCTCATTTGTCTTACATTACCACCCAAACAGAATCAATCAGAAATGAAGAGAGAATTTGCTCATTCAACATTTATAACCACCATTCAATAATTCATATCTAATGAACCAGACAATATTCTAACTTGTGTTACAATTATTTTTGTACATGTTTTATATTACCTCTGGACTCTGTCTTATTGTGATCAGCCAAAGTCCCTAGTACAGCACATTGAACATGGGTATACACATATATGTTCTGAAGGAAGGGATGGAGGACAGGGGAAATGAAGAAAAAAAATGAGAGAGGAAAGGGGGAAGGGAAGGCAGGTTTTCGATCTTTTATTCATATTCTAAAATGTTAAATATAAGCTTAATTGTAAGAGGCAAGGCTATTATGAAAGATCCCAATGAAGACAGCACTTTGACTTTTGCAGTGAGATCATTAAAATTATTTTCACCCTTCTGGGTAAAATTTACTTTTAGAAGAAGTTGAGACTCTGATGGTAAATACTTTAATGTCAGAAATAAAATTAATAGAATATTTTCTGGTTTTAACCATAGAATATTTTGCAAAGGTATTTTATATTTTCTAAAATATGTTTAAATATGTTAATGGTTTATAAATATAACTGAATCATATGTTCCACAGATATGAAACCATTCTATCACTATTTTCAAATACTTCCACCCAGCTTCGACTTTTTAAAAAAGTAATATAAACGGGTGCCTGGGTGGCTCAGTCAGTTAAGTGTCTGACTTTTGATTATGGCTCAGGTCATGATCTCAGGATCCTGGACTCGAGCCTTCAGTTGGGCTCTGCACTCAGCATGGAGGCTGCTTGTCCCTCTCCCTCTGCTCCTCCCTTCACTCGTGCTCGCTCTCTCTAAAATAAACAATATCTCTAAAGAAATAAATAAAAATAAAAGTAATATAAAACCCAATATTTTTACTGACATGATCAAATTCGTTAGTAATTATGGATTTTCACAAGATATTTTTTTATTTTTGACTCAGAAGATTTCAGGTCATCAAAATAGGAACCTTTTCTTTCTTTGTCTTCAGCTGGAGGCTCGCTTCAAATATCTCCAGCTATCTGGTTAACATTACAATCCCAAAGTCCTTGAAACTGAGCTGGAGCTCCACGACAGCCATTCCCCTTTACTTGCTGTTTCCCTTAAGCAGTTTCAATTACCCAGGATCCACCGCGGTCGGAAAAGCGGAAGACCCTCCCTCTGACCCGACTTCGGAAGGTGGATCTAGCCGGACCGTAGTCCGCAAGGCCGGCGTCATTCACCTCACCTCCCTTCCTCACTTTGGGGGCATTTCATCATTTCACGTCGTCAGAAGAAGGGTGAGTACGGTACAATATGGTGCGATATTTTGAGAGCGAGAGAGACTGTGCGCACATAAGCTTTATTACAATATATTGTTATAATTCTATTTTATTGTTATTGTTGCTGATCTCTTACTGTGTCTCATTTATAAGTTAAACTTTATCATAGGTACGTAGGTGTGGGGAAAAAACAGGAAACCTAGGGTTCGTTACCACCCATGGTTTCAGGCATCCCCTGGGGGTCTGGAACATATGCCCCGTGGAAAGAGGGGAGAAGTCTACCGTTTACTTCCCCCGCTCATCTTCTTATTTGGATTCGTGGCACCTATACCTCCAGTGACATGCTTGAAATAATCCTTGACCCTCCTCAATCCCTGTGAACGGCGACTGCCAATTTGTTCTCTGAATTTTTGTGGCGTTCGACTTTTCTTAGAAAACAATTAGAATCACAGACTGGAAGACTTGTGATGCTTCAAGGTATGAGCATATTCACACATGAATTGCTTCCAGTTTTAAGATTGTTAGAAGCAAACTCGGCAAGAAGAGGGTTGCTATTTAAAAGCAAAGCCCAGGAGCTGTGATATGACCTATGACCCTGGGTATCAAGTGATCTTGACCGTTCAGGTAAATACAACATGGAGAAATTGTATCATATTCAAGAGTCAGCAGCGGACACCGCAAAGTCCTTTTGTATCTCCATCAGGATTTACAAGTGTTCCTGACAAGAGATGAAACTTGACACCCTTTGAGGTACACCAGAAACTGGTGAAAATGTCAGCCATAATGTTACACTCTTTTCAGCTTCTTTCAAGCCTCACTCACCAGCTGTTGATTGTTAACCAACGTGTTACAGATGAGAAGTATTTACACCTGAAAGGAGGCCATTCCAGATAGTTTGGATTTTCTATCCTTTTCTAGTATTTTATGGAGAGTCTAGATTTCTAGGATTCAGGTGGGGGCCAAATTCTATCAGGTTCCTCTATCACTAATATAGTGAACACACGTGATATGTGGGAGGCTTATCACAAGGCAAACTTATTTGAATTCTAATTTTCATTAAGTTTTCTGGAGCCTATTTTACTCTACTCTTGGATTAAGGAAAAAAATTAAAAGCAATTCCATTATTTCCTGAGCATTCTTAGGTAATAGAGTCCAATGGTAACTTTTAAGGCACAATAATTTTTTTTAAGGCACACTAATTTTTTAATAGACTATTT
Source organism: Ailuropoda melanoleuca (assembly GCF_002007445.2). Classification (NCBI taxonomy): domain Eukaryota; kingdom Metazoa; phylum Chordata; class Mammalia; order Carnivora; family Ursidae; genus Ailuropoda; species Ailuropoda melanoleuca. Next base: position 15,563,679 of record NC_048235.1, on the reverse strand, counting down.
GGATCCATGAAATAATCAACACTTCGATCTTCATTCAAAGATAATTCTCTGTCATGCAGCTAAGGCAAGAGAAATGATCGGCTTCTTCTCTTCTCCCTTCCTTTCTCAGTAGCTGTTGTTTCTACACTTACAGGTGTGGGGCAGTAGGGATTGAAGGTAGGAAGAAGGATCAGGAGAATCTTTATTGAACAGCTTTGGCGCTAAGCAGGTTTCATGCTCTGAGTCTGGAAGTTGTTTGAAGAGGACTCTCTCCTCTCTGTGTGTTACTAGGTTTTCTAAAGCCTTCCTCCGCTTTTTCTACCTCTCTTTCCATTTATCAGTGAGGATCTCTGACTTACAGTTCTTCTCTGGTCTGACCACTTAGACCTTCAGTGGCTTTTCAGAAGTTAGGGCTCGAGCTCCAGCAATTCTCCCCATGAGTAGCTCCATATGACTGTGGGGAATGGGGATCGAGCAGCAGGAAAGTAATTAAACCATATACAATCTAATCACATTTTCCCCATCTTGTTCTTGTTATCAGCTAACTCAGCCTTTGGGTAGGAGGAAGATTGTAAAAAACACATGCTGAGATGAGACATTGAAGAAGCGAGAAGTATAAAGGAAGGTTAGATTGACCCTAGAGAAGAATTATTTCCACTCAGCAAATGAAAAAGGAAATAATATGGTTTCAGTTTTAGATTCATGAATTAATTAAACATCCATTGTATTTCCTGAAGACTCTGAGAATCTGGTCTATTAAAAAAAATTCTAGAATAATTTTTCCTCTAGCAATAGGAAGTTAGTTTCTGCCTTTTTTTTTTTTTTTAAAGTCTGTCTTAGAAAGTAATAGCAAAGTGAAAAGCCCAAATGTTTTGGTTTTATCCATGTTCACCCATGCCTGTGTAGAGCTCACCTCACTTGCTTACTAGTAGAATTCCGTCCAGGCTCCATTCTACTGGTTACATAGCATTTTAAAGCTGAAATTGCCTAGGACCTTTAATTTGACTTCCAAGCAATAGCTTGGAAGATCCCACAATGGCAAAAAAAAAAAATTGGCAGCCAGAAAGGAAAAGTGAGCTTTGTCAGGACAAAAGAACAGAACTAGCCCCTGAAAGTAATCAGACACTTTTCAAAGAAGGTTTCATAAAGTCAAAGCATGTACTAGCTGGATAGAAACTGCACACCAACCAGGTAGAAGGTTAAACTTACACCAACTCAATATCAGAGCTTTCAGTGCACTGTTGATATGGAAGTGTGATACTTAATTCAGTGGGATAGAATTTTCCAGGAGAATTAAATCCAAAGCTATGGTTAATGTGATATATAAAAAGGACATGTGGTTCTCCAAGTATTTGACACAGGGAATGTGTTTGTTCATTGAAAGTGTACAAGATATCCAGAAGTAAATTGACGATAAGCGATTTGTCCACCAAAGGGAGGGGGAAATGGTAGAAAGAAGACTGGCAGAAGGCAAAAAGAGGATTAGAGGAAAACTAAAGCAGACCATTAATCTCCTCTAATTTTTTTCTTTGCTTTCTACATAAATATTCAAAAGCCTGAAAATGTGCTTTTTCATGGTCTTCCCAGAAACAAATACATAAAAAGAAAAACATCCAATTGATTTAAAATTTTTTTTTTCAAAGATTTTATTTATTTATTTGACAGAGATAGAGACAGCCAACGAGAGAGGGAACACAAGCAGGGGGAGTGCGAGAGGAAAGCAGGCTCATAGCGGAGGAGCCTGATGTGGGGCTCGATCCCGGAATGCCAGGATCACGCCCTGAGCCAAAGGCAGACGCTTAACTGCTGTGTCACCCAGGAGNCGGAGGAGCCTGATGTGGGGCTCGATCCCGGAATGCCAGGATCACGCCCTGAGCCGAAGGCAGACGCTTAACTGCTGTGTCACCCAGGAACCCCTGATTTAAAATTGTTGAACACTAACTTGTCAATTCAGAACAACTTCTGGGAGAAGAAGATACTTAGTCGGACACTCATGTGAGCATTTTGTGGACACACAACAGAGCTGAGGCAGCTGAAGGCTCGTTAACCAGGGCCAAGAGGTAGCCCACCAAGGCCAGGAAGCAGCATGACGTAGGTCTAGAAGCCTGCAGAGCTGGGTGGGGACTTCTTATGCTCCTGGTGATGGTAGATAGTATTCAACTGCTGCTGTGGAATATAAGTTTACGTGTCCTCTCTTCTGTTTTCCACATCATCGATTTCTTTATACCTACACCCATTTTTCTATAGCCGTACGGTAGCTATCTGGTCAGCCCACCACAGCCTATACTCATGCAAAGTCAGCCATGGTATTATTTAATAATAATAATTGCTAATTATTTATTTAATAAGGCTCACAGCACAGCCTGAAATCCCCATTTTTTGATGGGGAAAAGATAGGAGCCCTAGCTTGTTTGGTTGACTTATCCAAGGCCGCTGTTTACCCAGCTAGAAAGTGTCCAAATCAGAAATTTGATATAGGTCTTACTTAATTCAAGACCCATACTTAAAACACCATTGCTCTTTACTTTCCCCCCCTCTGGGCTTGGCCTTCGTTTGAAGTGCTCCTCCAGCTTGCCTGTCAAAAGTAAAGTGCTCTCTTAAATCAGTACTTAATTATATAGTATTTATTCCTCAATCATTTGGCCAGCTTTCATTGCCCACCTAGGGAACTGCATTTTTTAAGATCTACTAAATATCTGGAAGGGCAAGGCCTAATTCTATCCAATAACTTTCCATCCGGCTGCATGGGGGGCAGATGGGAAAGTGAAATATTGAAGACGATTTTCTTTCATATTACATTATGTGAACAACTTTTAACCCCCCCAGAGTGGAAGGCAAGGCCAGCTTCTCTTGTCATTTCTTTCCTGTCTTGGAACTGTGACATGCATCAAAATACATACCTTGGTAAGAGGGCAATAACAATGCTAGGTAACGAGAGCGAATAGAAAACTCTTGTACACAACTGATGAACCTTCATTTTTTCAATTTAAATTTCCTATTAGTATGTAAGGTCCCACTCAAATTCCTTTTATAAAATTATATGGAGAATAACCTATATGTCCAGATTGGCAACATTTATTAACAAATTTAATTTTCCCAGTCAAATAAGCCACCTTCCTTAAAATATCATCCAAAAATCCAGTTGTCTAGGAGTGCCTGGGTGGCTCAGCTGGTTAAGCGTCTGCCTTCGGCTCAGGTCATGATCACAGGGTCATGGGATCAAGTCCCACATTGGGCTCTCTGCTCACTGGGGTGTCTGCTTCTCCCTCTCACCCTCCCTCTGTCTCTCTCTCTCTCAGATAAATATAATCTTTAAAAAAAATCCAGTTGTCTTGCCTTGGGCATTTCATTAGCTGATATCCATAAATAAACTGCCATCTTTAGAATTTTTATAAATTTTATTTGCAATATACGTTTATTTGAGTTAGTTTTCCTCAGGACCTAAAATAACCTTAAGTACTTGACTATTTTAATTCCTGCAATGCTGATTCAGCAGTCAAAATCAGAAATCCTTTTACCGTGTGATAGGTTGCCACCTAACTCTTGTTACCAAAATCCCAGGGTTCATAAAACATCAGCGGAGTTCCCTGAAGTTGCCCTTTGAGGTCATGCACACTTGTGAATCCTCTGTCTTTAATCTCCCCTTCTTTCCCACCCCCCGCCCCCCACCCTTTGCTTTCCTTCCGCTCTAGTTTCAGTTAAATATCACCTGGCATTTGTACGACCCGACCGAGGTTACGATACTGTGAATGCCATCTAAAGAGTTTCCGTATTTTGCAGCTACCCTGTGGATTAGCCCCATCTCTGGGAAGCACGGTGACCTAGGTCTATTCCCTCTGTCACTAATAGAGGACCCTCATCACAGTGGAGGAGGTCAGGGCTGCCAGGAGAAAGTGATTCCCTCTAGAATGGGACACAATTACAGTAATGACACGTGATATTGATAATTACATCCAACACTTATTGAGTGCTTACTGCATGCCAAACAATATGCTAAGTTCATTTCATAAGAATATATTATTCCCTTTAGACTAAATTTTCAGAAGTGAGGAACTAAAGCACAGAGAAAGGCAGCCATTTGCCCAACGTTGCCCATGAACACACAGCATCGCGGAGATTTTAACCCCGGCAGCCCAACTCCAGAGCCTGCTTTCCCCGCAGTATTGCCAAAGGCCCACGGCAGTTGGGTGGGCAATACCGAGAAGGCAGAGTGGTGGGCTGTGAAGCAAATGAGGATGGGTGAGCTCTCTGAATGAACAGTGTTCTGCGCATCCCAGACTCCACAGTCGTTTGAAAAGAATAAAAACCAGCATGAAGGGGATATCAAGGATGAACGCTTTTAAGACTGCACATTCATTTTACTTAATCTAGTTGCATAAGAATACAGATGGCTGCATAATTTAAGCCGGTCTGTGTGAATGATTGGCAAAATAACGAAAGCCCTTGGCCTTTGGGAACAGTGCTGTGTGGTTCCAGATGCTTAAGAAGATGGGCTCTCTGGACAAAGCCAGGCAGGGTCCCTTAGGTGAATCAGCACCATTCTGTGACTCACACCCCAATGTAGGCTATGTACTGTGTTTTTATTTATTAAGCACCCATGAAAGACAAAGCTGCAGAGAATTCCCAAAGCACCAATAAACAATGGAAGAAAGCCCAACTGTTGTTTTGTTCATGCTTCAGTTTTCCCACGTGCCCCTGTTCTTCTCGAACTGCAGAATTACCATTCATCCCCAAGTTGACTTTAACGAAATGCGGTAATCTGTAGGGATCGTTTTCTTTTAGGAGCAAATAGCAATGAAGCTTGCCATTTAAATCTCCTTTCCATTGATGCACTTGAGTATTTAAATTGCGCAGTTACAAGTAATGAGCACTTTGTACCGTTTTCTGCCTGCATCAAACTGCTCCGTCCCATTATCTACGAGCTTCTCAAATGAAACAGAAGAGAGTTTTTACCTGTTTTTCTTTTGTATTCTCATAATTCCTTGGTTCTCCCAAGTCTTAGCCCAACCTTTTCCTGATGCTTGCCTGCTTTCTTTAAATAATAAACAGCTCTTGGAAGCTGTCTCAGCAATAATGCCTTCTGCCTGCTTTTAAAAGAGCTGTCAAAATTAGTAAATCCACGACCTAAGTGTTTTCCCTATCATACTTCCTCTAAATCAGGGATATTCGCTTCTTCTGCTGTGAACTTCTTTATAAAACCGTCAAGATATGATTAGCATATTTCACTTGGAGCTCAAGGTGTGACTCGCTGAGGCAGTGACTCCCAGCCAGAGGTATCACAGTGAAAAAATGCGGATTTAAAAATAAACTTGCTGATGTTTGGTGACCCAGGCTTTGGGGTGTATCTTTCACCCAACAATGAATTCTCAGTAGTATCAAAGATTGACCGTCAGGGATCTCCGTTGAAGTACAATGTCTATTTTTCAATGAGATTGTGCTTTTCCTTCCCTCCTTGGGCTGGATTAATTGAAACACAGGGCAATCAGGTGGCCCGTCTAGAGTCGTGTTCAGTTTGTACTGAACAGTGTCCATCTGGCTGGCAGTCTGTTTTCCATTCTGCTCCCCACCACCCAAGCCTCCCTCAGCTGGTCTTCCTCACTGTGTCAGGGAGCAAAGGGCAACACGCTTCACATACTTCCTCTACGAAAAACGGTATCTCCACCTAGAAGGTGCTAGATCTGCTCGTACCCAGCGGAGTCCAAACTGTCACATACCACCCACTTCACACCTGTCTCTAATGACTTGATGTGCATTACAGTATGGTTTTTTTTTATAAGGACATATTTTTTTCTTAAAAAAAAGGAAAACCAAGTTTAAATCCAACAGTGACCTACTGTTTTTTGGAATAAACTGGTTTTTGAACATTGAAATGACATAGCAGAGATAAATATTTGTGAGTTGTTTTTTAAAAACAAGAAAGTATGAAACCTTGTTGGAAAGGACATTCAAGTAATTTAACCAAAAGTGCACGAGTCTATATTTAACATCTGAGAGGGTACTTTTAGATGCGGAGAGGAGAAATATCTCTCAACCCTTCCTTTGTAATTTGTCAAAAAAGAAATTCATGTTGTAACTTAATTCATTTTTCATCACATCATTTCATATTACTATTTAAATACATGCCAAGTATTATGCAATATATAATATTTAAAGAATGATAAGACAGATACTCATTTAGTCATCCATGTCCGTTAGTAATAACTTTGCTTTTTCCATTATGTTGAGTTTGTTAATAGTAATGTAAAAATCTTAGTATTCCTAAATGACATGTGTAGTTGGGCCTGATTTCACTTTTATAATGCCACATATGTATGTAGATTTTTGCGCATGTGATTTTCTTTTGTTGCTCAAAATTAACATTTTAACATACATGATCCTTTAAATATGTGACTCTCCTTTGTACATAGAAGACATTGAGTGGCTTCTAGGTTTTTGCTTTTGTGCAAACGTAGCTATGAACATTATTGTGCATTTCCTGGTGCATACAGGCAAGAGATTCTTTAGCTATAGGAAATTCTGCTGCTGTAAGCCTAGGGGTGCATGTATCCCTTTGATGAGCGTTTTTGTCGTCTTTGGATAAATACCCAGGAGCGCGATTGCTGGTCTAGGGTGGCTCTTACTTTACAGTTTGGAGGAACCTCCGTACTGTTTTCCACAGTGGCTGCACCAGTTTGCATTCCCACCAACAGTGCAAGAAGGTTCCTTTTTCTCCATGCCCTTGTCAACACTTACTATTTCTTGTGTTGATTTTAGTCACTGTGACAGGTGTAAAGTGATACCTATTGTAGTTTCGCTTTGCATTTCCCTGGTGGTAAGTGATGATGAACATATTTTCATGTCTCTATTGGCCATCTGTGTGTTGTACTTTGTTAAATGCTTTTCTTACATCTATTGAAATAATCACATGGTGTTCATCCATTCTCTTGTCGATGTGCTGTAAACATTGATTTATGAATATAGAACCACACTTGCAACCCAGGAATAAGCCCTACTTGATTGTGGTGAATGGTTTTTTTAATGTACTATTGGAATTGGTTGCCTAAAATCTTGCTGAAGATGCAGCTTTGTTCATCAGAGATATTGACCTATAGTGTTTTGGGGTTTTTTTTTAGTGTCTCCATCTGGTTTTGGTATCAGGGTAATGCTGGTCACATAGAATGAATTTGGAAGCTTTCCTTCCTCTTCTGTTTTTTGGAATGGTTTGGGAAGAATAGATGTTAATTTTTCTTTAAATGTTTGGTAGAATTTACCTATGAAGCCATCTGGTCCTGGACTTTTGTTTGTTGGGATTTTTTTGATCATTGATTCAATTTCATTGCTGGCGATCAGTCTTTTCAGTTTCTTTTTTTTCCTGCTTCAGTTTTGGGAGGTTATATTATTGAAGAAATTTATCCATTTCTTACAGTTTGTCCAATATGTTGGCATATACTTTTTCATAATATTCTCTTATAATCCTTTGTATTTCTACAGTGTTAGTTATTTCCCCTCTTTCATTTCTGATTTTTTTTTTGAGTCCTCTATTTTTTAAAATTTTTATATCTTTTTGGTGTCGATTCTGGCTAATGGTTTATCAATTTTATTAATCTTTTCAAAGAACCAGCTCCTGGCTTCATTGATCTGTTGTTTTTGTTTTGTTTTCTTTTAGTTTCTGTTTCACTTCTGCTCAAAACTGTATTTTATCCTTCCTTCTACTGGTTTTATGTTCTATTTGTTCTTCTCTTTCTAGCTCCTTTAAGTGTAAGTGTAGGTTATTTGACATTTTTCTTGTTTCTTAAGGTGGCCCTGTATTGCTATAAATTTCTCTTTTAGAATAGCTTTGCTACATCCCAAAGATTTTGGACGATTGTGTTTTTCTTTTCATTTGTCTCCATGTATTTTTTTTTTAATTTCCTCTTTGATTTCTTGGTTGACCCATTCTTTGTGTAGTGGCATGTTATTTAACCTCTATATATTTGTGTTCTTTCCAGATTTTTTCTTGTGGTTTTTATCTAGTTTCATAGTGTTGAGGTTGGAAAAGATGCATGATACGACTTCAGTCTCTTTTAACCTTGTTGAGACTTGTTTTTTGGTCTAACATGTGATCTATTCTGGAGAATGTTCCATGTGCCCATAAAAAGAATATGTATTCTGCTGTTTTAGGTTACAATGTTCTGAAATATCAGTGTGATCCATCTGGTCCATTGGGTCATTCAAAGCCACTCTTTTTGTTGTTGATTTTCTGTTTGGGTGATCTATCTATTGATGTAAGTGGGATAAAATCTATTTTTGTGTCACTATCCATATTTCCTTTATATTTGTTGTTTATGGTTTATATCTTTGGATGTTCTCATGTTAGGTACATAAATATTTACAGTTGTAATATTTTTCTTGGATTGTTCCCTTCATAATTATATTGTGTCCTTCCTTGGCTCTTTTTACAATGTTTGTTTTAAAGTCTATTTTATATATTTGGGTATTCTCATGTTAGGTACATAAATGTTTAAATTGTAATTTTTGTTGTTGTTGAATTGTTCCCTTCATAATTACGTTGTGTTCTTCCTTGGTNGAGTCCTCTATTTTTTAAAATTTTTATATCTTTTTGGTGTCGATTCTGGCTAATGGTTTATCAATTTTATTAATCTTTTCAAAGAACCAGCTCCTGGCTTCATTGATCTGTTGTTTTTGTTTTGTTTTCTTTTAGTTTCTGTTTCACTTCTGCTCAAAACTGTATTTTATCCTTCCTTCTACTGGTTTTATGTTCTATTTGTTCTTCTCTTTCTAGCTCCTTTAAGTGTAAGTGTAGGTTATTTGACATTTTTCTTGTTTCTTAAGGTGGCCCTGTATTGCTATAAACTTCTCTTTTAGAATAGCTTTGCTACATCCCAAAGATTTTGGACGATTGTGTTTTTCTTTTCATTTGTCTCCATGTATTTTTTTTTTAATTTCCTCTTTGATTTCTTGGTTGACCCATTCTTTGTGTAGTGGCATGTTATTTAACCTCTATATATTTGTGTTCTTTCCAGATTTTTTCTTGTGGTTTTTATCTAGTTTCATAGTGTTGAGGTTGGAAAAGATGCATGATACGACTTCAGTCTCTTTTAACTTGTTGAGACTTGTTTTTTGGTCTAACATGTGATCTATTCTGGAGAATGTTCCATGTGCCCATAAAAAGAATATGTATTCTGCTGTTTTAGGTTACAATGTTCTGAAATATCAGTGTGATCCATCTGGTCCATTGGGTCATTCAAAGCCACTCTTTTTGTTGTTGATTTTCTGTTTGGGTGATCTATCTATTGATGTAAGTGGGATAAAATCTATTTTTGTGTCACTATCCATATTTCCTTTATATTTGTTGTTTATGGTTTATATCTTTGGATGTTCTCATGTTAGGTACATAAATATTTACAGTTGTAATATTTTTCTTGGATTGTTCCCTTCATAATTATATTGTGTCCTTCCTTGGCTCTTTTTACAATGTTTGTTTTAAAGTCTATTTTATATATTTGGGTATTCTCATGTTAGGTACATAAATGTTTAAATTGTAATTTTTGTTGTTGTTGAATTGTTCCCTTCATAATTACGTTGTGTTCTTCCTTGGTTCTTCTTACAGTCTTTGTTTTCAAGTCTATTTTTTCCAATGTAAATATTACTATCCCAATTTTCTTTCATGTTCATTTGCATGATAAATGTCCTGCATCCTTTCACTTTCAATCTGCATCTGTCTTTAGATATGATATGGGTCTTTTGTAGGCAGTATATAGATAGGTCTTATTTTTTTATCCATTCTGTCATTCTATATCTTTTCATTAGAGCGTTTTGTCCATTTACATTCAAAGCAATTATTGATTTGTATGTACTTACTGCCATTTTGTTACTTTTTTATGGTTATTTTTTACTTCTTCTCTGTCCATTTTTTCTCTTGCTCTCCTCATAATTTGTTGGTTTTCTTAAATGGTATACTTGCATTCCTTTCTCTTTGTTTTTTGCATTATCTATTACTGGTTTTTTATTTGCAGTTACCATTAGGTTTCTATATAACACCTGCATTTAGCAAACTATATTAAGTTGATAGTTGCTTAAATTTGAACTCACTCTAATAGCAAAAAATTTTTACTCTCCCCCTGTTTTAGGTATATGGTGTCATGATTTCCATCTTTATATACATTTATTTTGTGAGATCCTGGACTGATTTTTGTAGTTACACTTAATTTTGCTCCTACTATTTTTACTCCGGCTTATGATCTTTACTTGCCATTCAGAGACTCCCCTTTAACATGTCTTAAAAGGCTGGTTTAGTTGTGATTAGTAATTCTTGTAAGTTTTGTTTGAGAAATTCTCTCTCTCTCCTATTCTGAATGATAGCCTTGCTGGTTAGAGTATTTCTGGCTGCAATCTTTCAGCACTTTGAATATATCATGTCTCTCCTTTCTGGCCTGCAAAGTTTCTGCTGAAAAATCAGCTGATAGCATTATGGGTTTTCCCTCGTAGGTACTGTTTTCTTTTCTCTTGTGCTTTTAAAATTCTCCCTTTACCACTACCTTTTACCATTTTAATTACTATGATGTGGATCTCCTTGGGTTGATTTTGGTGTGGATCTCCTTGGGTTGATTTTGTTGGGGGAACTCTGTGCCTCTTGGATCCAGATTTCTGTTACCTTCCCCAAATTTAAGAATTTTCAGCTATTATTTCTTCAGATCAATTTTCTCCCCCCTTTTTTCTCTCTTCTCTTTTTGGGATCCCTATTATGAGAATGTTATTCTACTTGATGGTGTTGCTGAGTTCCCGTAATCTAGTCTCTTTTTATTATTCTTTTTTCTTTCTCCTATTCAGCTTGATTACTTTTCATTACTCTGTCCTCCAGGTCACTGATCTGTTCTGCGTCCCCTAGTCTGCTGTTTATTCCCTCTAGTGCATTTTTAATTTCACTTATTGAATTCTTCATCTCTGATTGGTTCTTTTTTATGTTTTCTATCTCTTTGTTAAGGGTCTCACTGAGATCCTTCACTCTTTTATACAGTCCAGTGAATATTTTTATAACCATTACTTTAAATTCTCTATCAGCATNCTCAGTGAGATCCTTCACTCTTTTATACAGTCCAGTGAATATTTTTATAACCATTACTTTAAATTCTCTATCAGCATATTATCTCCATTTTGTTTATTTCTCTTGCTGTGATTTTGTCCTGTTCTTTTGCTTGGTACATATTCCTCTGTCTCCTCATTTTGTCTAACTCTCTGTGTCTGTTTCTGTGACTTAGAAAAGTCAACAATTTCTTCTGTTCTTCAAACTAGTGGCCTTACAAAGAAGTAGTGCCCGCAGTAGACTATCCCCTGTTTACCAGAACCTGGCACTTCAGGTGTATCTCTTATGTGTGTTGTATGCACTCTACTGTTGTGGCTGAGCCACATTTGTCTTCAGTTCAGTTGCCTGCAATGACTACCTTTTCCTACTTGGGCAGGGTTTGGTCCCTTTGTTGTTAATGGACAAATTTGGAGCTTCCTTGGCCTTGAGTTGGGTCAGACCATGCTTACCACAGGTGCAGTAGCACCAAACTGCAGGGAAATTTCTCTGTGCTGTCCTCCAAGAAGCTTTCATGGGTGGGCAGGGTCTACAGTCCAGATCAGCTGTCTGCCCCCAGCCCCCTCCTGGGGCCCAAGTGGAACTTGTGTATGTGGTTATAGTCCCCTCTCCCCAGGGCTGGAGTCACTTTGGGGTGCTCCTGACCCCTATCGGGGCTGCTTGCACTATGCCATACTTGTGGCTCTGCATTGGATGGACTCCTGCATAATGCTTGTTGGATGGGTTAGGACTGTAGGAGAACACAGGGTAGGGGTGGGCTGCAGGGTATTAATAAGTTTTGTGCTAATCTGCTTTGTAGGGGGACCTCTTGCTTTTGAGAACTGCTGAGGGTGAGGTGGAGGGGCATGACCACAGGAGAATGCAGGGGCAGGCAGCATTGTTAGCAAGCTATGTGGAGAGCGTTTGTGTAGAGCTGGTTCCTACAGGTGTTAGTATATCTAGGCTGGGGGTCAAGGGAAGGAAATGGTACCTGCTAGCCCTTTTGTTTTTGGAGATGTCTCCTGAAGATCTCTGCCCTTCCAGCACATGCTGTGAAATTAGTAAACAAATCTCCCTCCTGTACATTCTAGTCATTTTTCAAATTACTGCTTTTATACTGTATTTCAGCTAGGCTGTTGTGCTCTCTCTTTAGGTGGGGGGGGATTCATTTTCCTGTTGCCCTCAGGGTCTCTCAGAGCTGTGCTTGCTGGTTTTTAAAGTTCCAGGTGTTAAGTATCCCCTGCCCCCGCGTTATAAGAACTCACAAAATTAAGCCCATCTGGNATTCATTTTCCTGTTGCCCTCAGGGTCTCTCAGAGCTGTGCTTGCTGATTTTTAAAGTTCCAGGTGTTAAGTATCCCCTGCCCCCGCGTTATAAGAACTCACAAAATTAAGCCCATCTGGTTTTCCAAGCCAAATAATATGGGGATTCACCTTCCAGTGAAGGTCCCTCATGCCTTGGAGCCTGGTGTGGGGTCTGTTCCTCTCCCTTCTCAGTGCTTGCAGTGTCCCTCCCTCCTGTGGACAGTTTCGAGGGTCAGTTTGGTTCCCGACTGTGTCTTCACCCTTCCATCTCTTTTTCAATGTGGCTTCTTCTCCATGTTTAGCTGTAGCGAGTCTGTTCTGCCAGGCTTTGGGTCATTTTCTGGGTTATTTACACTGATATGGGTGTTATCTAGGTGCATCCATGAGATAAAGTGAGCTTAGGATCCTACTCCACCATCTTCCCCAGAAGTCTAATAATTTCTTTATATATTCAATTTTACATGTTCTGGACACTAACTTTTATCAGTTGTAAGTGTTAAGTGTGTCTGATATTGTGTCTTAGTTTGCTTGTTTTCTCACTCTTTTTATGGTCTTTTATGAAGATCAGAAGTTCTTAATTTTGTGTGGCACAATTTAGCCGTTTTTCCTTATTTGCCTGTAATTGTGTTCATTCGACAGTATGTTGCCACCACTAAGGAATAGATACATTTTCCTATTTAATCTTCAATTTAAAAAAATTTTTTTGTTGCATAAATTTTTGATCAGCCTTGAAATTATTTTTAATTAACTGTTCCAAAACCAAGCCACTGATCTGTAATTTCATTTCTATCATATTTCCATATGCACATGTTTCTATTTCTGGATTCTTTATTCATTGTATTCATTTATCTGTTTTTTTCCTGTATTATTGACTGTATTAGTTACTGTTGCTATTTACTAAGAATTCCATGTAGTAGGGCAAATCTTCCTGATCTAATCTTTTTTCTTCAGGAGTAACAGGCCATTTATGGAGTTTTGCTCTGCACATATGATTTTATTTATTTATTTTTTTAAGATTTTATTTATTTATTTGACAGAGACAGCCAGCGAAAGAGGGAACACAAGCAGGGGGAGTGGGAGAGGAAGAAGCAGGCTCCTAGCGGAGAAGCCTGATGTGGGACTCGATCCCAGAATGCTGGAATCATGTCCTGAGCCTAAGGCAGATGCTTAACGACGGCACCACCCAGGTACCCCTGCACATATGATTTTAAATCTGCTTATCTAGTTCCATGAAAAGCTATTTTGGAAATTTTATTGGAAATAGCAAGAATCTCTGGATCATTTGGGGGAAAAACTGACAAATTTATGATACTGATTGCCCCCAATCAATATATATGGTCTAACTCTCCATTTATTTAGGTCATCTTGGATATCTTTCAGTTAATATACTAGTCTTCATATATTGCCTCTAGGTTTATTCCTAGTCTACATTTTTGCTGTCATTGTAATAGTATCCTTTATTTGGCAATTTCTAAGCACTATTTGCTAGTGCATAAAATAAAAGTGACTCTAGTACCTTGAATCTTTTATCCAGCACCTTGTTAAATCACCTTATTAATCTCCATGATTTGTACATTTCTCTGGGTTTTCTCTTTACTTTAAGATAAGGATAGTGTTAGTGCACCCTGGAAAAGGCTGGGAGAAATGTACATCCAATTTAGATCTGAGATGCATGTGATAAGCTGTAAAACGCTGATATAGAGAAGAATGAGACCAGTACACAAGCCTCCCAGGTATCCTCAGACTGAGGTGTCTCTGAAGGTGCTTGTGTAGAAAGTGTCCGAGTGATCTCTTGTNGAAAAACTGACAAGTTTATGATACTGATTTCCCCCAATCAATATATATGGTCTAACTCTCCATTTATTTAGGTCATCTTGGATATCTTTCAGTTAATATACTAGTCTTCATATATTGCCTCTAGGTTTATTCCTAGTCTACATTTTTGCTGTCATTGTAATAGTATCCTTTATTTGGCAATTTCTAAGCACTATTTGCTAGTGCATAAAATAAAAGTGACTCTAGTACCTTGAATCTTTTATCCAGCACCTTGTTAAATCACCTTATTAATCTCCATGATTTGTACATTTCTCTGGGTTTTCTCTTTACTTTAAGATAAGGATAGTGTTAGTGCACCCTGGAAAAGGCTGGGAGAAATGTACATCCAATTTAGATCTGAGATGCATGTGATAAGCTGTAAAACGCTGATATAGAGAAGAATGAGACCAGTACACAAGCCTCCCAGGTATCCTCAGACTGAGGTGTCTCTGAAGGTGCTTGTGTAGAAAGTGTCCGAGTGATCTCTTGTGAGTCATCCATTCCATTGCTCAAGTTTGCATCAAGCTCTCTAAGAGCTTCTTCTACAGGTTTGTTACTCTCTGCTATCTTCTGGTTCGAAAATTAATGTTGAATAATTAATGAAAACACTTTTACCTTATAAAGAGTAAATGAAATAGAACAGAATATTAAACAAATAAGGTAGATAAATGATAGCATTTTACATGAATACAAAATGTTTTGAAAGCATCCCTCCATCAAGTTCATTTTTCTGCAACAAATATTTATCGAGGGCCTTGTATATGCAAGACACTGACCCATTAAGAAAAGTGTTTGTTTGGTCATCCCTGTCCTAGGAAAATGAAGAAGATAGTAAGTTTAACTAATTTAAGCCATCAATCTTAGAAACAGAAATAACCCCCACCCCTGTCTTTATTCTGTAATAGGTTTTTCACCCTGATTTATTGGATAATTGCCTAATCCATCTTGAATATGTAGACAAGAATTCATCAACCTGAAGTACTTAAATGTATTCATCTTTGAAGGAAAATTCCAACTAGCTAACCATTATGTCCTAATTCATTAGCTATGGTCATCACTCAACACTTTCTAAGGAAAAGCCATACAGAGAAAATACTCATGAGCGTTCTTCTTACTCAATGAAAATTCTCACATTTTTCAGTTCATGTCTAAAACACAAAAATACTATCATAATGTGTAGCCAACCCAGATGCAGAGAGTTCTAGGGATGTAATTCGTGGCTCTATCTCTTATAGGAAGTGAATCCGTGTAAGCATAAGAAACCCCTGTACATGGTGTGGATCTTCAATAACTGTTATCTTCTCACTTTCCCTCTCCTTTATCCTTGTGGTGGGGGGGTGGAGGTGAGGGAGGAGGTAATACTTTGAAGACTCAGTTACATGTTAGGTATTTGAAAGATTCGAAATATTAAACGTCCTTGTAATTTAGTTCCGTGTTTATTTGAGTTACTCAAGTTTTTTACTCTTGTTACCTCTGCTAGTAATACAGGAATATATTTGTATATAATAAATGCAAACAATATTGATGTATATTTGGTAAAAGTACAAATCTCTCCTTTTCCCACCTAATCTCATTTCCCATTCAAGAGAGAATGAAACCAGCGTACTTTGTAAACTTTAGGACATTTTTCATACATAAATGCATATATGGACAAAAAGTTAGAACGTATAGACTATATGGTTTTTGTTGTTTTAATAGAAATAGAATTATAAATATTTCTGTTATTTTCTCATCATAATAGGTCTTAAAAATGTTGCCATATTTATATTTTCAGATCTTTACCAGTCACCTGCCACAGAGTAGTTTTCTATATAGCTTAGGATAGGGACACCTGGTGGCTCAGTTGGCTAAGCGTCTGCCTTCAGCTCAGGTCATGATCCCAGGGTCTGGGATTGAGTCCAGCATCGGACATCTTGCTCAGCAGGGGTCTGCTTCTCCCTCTGCTTGGGCTTGCTCTCTCTCTCTCTGACAAATAAATAAATAAAATCTTTAAACATAAATAAATAAATATATATCTTTGGATATTATCTAACCATTTACTTATTGATGAAAATGTATAATATTTATATCTATGTATATATTTTGTATCATCCTGCTGCAAATATCCCTATACATGCCTCCTTTTGCAACAGTGAACAAGTATCAGAGAAGATACTTGTATATCCCATTTTCCCAAAGGGAAAATAAATCCTACCAAGACCTCCCCACTTACGCAATCTTACATTAGCAGAATCAGACTCATGGTCCCAGGAATGGATTACTTCCTCCCTTAATCCACAGTACACAACCAGAAGACTCCTTTAAATTCAGTTATGTGTTTCTCAGTATGTCATTCTAGTAAATTCTCATGTACAAGTACTCAGTATGTTCCCAATTCAATCACCTGTATCAGATTCTGCAAGATTCTTTCTCTGGATTAGTTATGATTTCTAGTAGCCAAGAGTTGCCTAATATATGATACAATTCAAGATGCATATGGTAGAAAAAAAATTGCTTAAATTTGTCTGAATATGTGTTAGCTGAAACCCAGCTTTCCAAATCAACAATTTATTCAAAAACTAATATGTACAAGAACTCTGTTAAAAATGAATATATGTGGGAACTGGTTTTTCAAGTATTCTTTTGTTGCATATTGTGCAACCATCATTAACCTTTTTAATATTTGTACAGACCCTTTTTTAAAAATGCAAAGTTTGTGTATGATATATTACATAAATATTTATGTCCTACTTGCCAGTATAAATGAGATTGTAACACTATTTTGTAATTCACCATAACTTATTTAGGCTGTTTTTGTTGCATGTTTTGGAAAGTTTGAATTTTTGCCATGTTAGAATTTTGTAGATATCTTTCTCTAATTTTTCAGTACCAGTTATCAAAAAATTATTCCTATATTGCTTGCTTAATTACCTATTTTTACCTGTATTTTTAATTCATTCTTAGACAATTGTGTCCACTCTTTCATTTTTGATAGAAAAATGTTAGAATAACCTAAATGTGAAACAAAAGTGGTGAAAGAAAGAAAGAAAATCCTGTCCCCTTTTTCCCTTGCACAAAGATGAAAATATGGCCAAGTAAGCAGAATAAGCATAATTGTTTTTGAATTGATATATTTAAAGTAGAAAATCTCATCTTTCAAACTTCGTTTTTTTTTTATTAATGATTCATTATTTCATTATTTGCTTCTTGTTCTGTTTTTCCATGTTAGAAGAAAAATATGCTTTATTTTAAAAATAAAAAATATGATTGATAAAAAAGCAGAAAAAAGCCTAGAATTTTACCATTCTGAATCATCCATTAACCTCTTTGTTATCTGACCTAGCCTTTCCAAAATATAAAGTATGTTTGGTAAATATATATATTTACGTATTAATCTTTGTGTCTTATTTGTCAGCAGAAACAGGACCATATCATTATTTTGTAACCTAAGATAATTTATTTAGGCTTATATATATGATCACCTGCTCAAGAGCTGAATAGCATGTCTTGACCACTTTCTCGCACAAGTAAAATGAGAATAAAACCACCCCACCTGAGGACGAGCTCCCAGGGAACACTCCAGTATCAAGGGACAAGTCTGGCTCCCTTGCCCTAAGTTTTGCTCTGTTCACTGAACAGAAATTCACNTTTAACCGAGTGTACAAGAATAATTTTTATATCAACTATAAATGTAAAAACAAAAAAGTAGAGAATAAAAGAAATGATTGGTTAAACATGAAAACATGACTGAACATGCTATTAGGTATTAAAAGGCGAAAGTAGAAAAATATACATATATTGGAGAAGAATACATAATGAGGTATGAATGTCTTCAAAGTACCCCACGTGTACCAAAAATGGCTAATACCCGAAAAAAACAGTCTAGGAATTTTCATTTAAACCCCATCATCATTTCAGCCAAAATGACCTGTTGACCAACTTGCTTTTAACTAAATTGCTTTCAACAAATTATGTTCTATAAAATTGCATTTGTTCAAATTGATTTTCTTTTAAGTGGTTGTCGAATCATATACTACTATCAAGGACAGAGCTAGAAATCTAGAAGCAGTTTCTGTTTCATGCTTAGTTCTTTTCTCCAGCTTAGTCTTGGTTGGTGTTTCTCTATCTTTTGCTATCTCTGATCATACTTATTCTTNTATTTTGCATATAATTTCAAAAGAAACTTGGGGTAGATGGGTGACATCGATGATGGGATTAAAGAGTGCACTTGTCGTGGTGAGCACTGGGTGATGTATGGAAGTGCTGAATCACTATATTGTACNTATTAGGTATTAAAAGGCGAAAGTAGAAAAATATACATATATTGGAGAAGAATACATAATGAGGTATGAATGTCTTCAAAGTACCCCACCTGTACCAAAAATGGCTAATACCCGAAAAAAACAGTCTAGGAATTTTCATTTAAACCCCATCATCATTTCAGCCAAAATGACCTGTTGACCAACTTGCTTTTAACTAAATTGCNGACTATCCTCAAGACTTCACCTGGACCTGCCACTGCCGTGAAATCTCCCTGCGTTTCTTACTCCCCTTGCCACCCTTGTCTGTTACTACCCCTCAGAAGCAGAGCCTTGTGTTGATACTTATTTGATTTGCCATTTCCCATCTTGTGAAGATTGTATGGATCCCTAACTTTGGGTTTCCCCTAAGTCTTCCTATTTTGTTGCATTCCTGGCACCTAGTACGTGTACACATGTGACCTGCGACCTTGCGTATAGCCTTTATCGTTTCTACTCCTCTCTCAGCTCCAGCAGCTCAGACTATACACCTTAAGGGCGCATACAGGATCTGCACCAACTTCAATCATCAAAGGAAAAAAAGGTTTGTTCATAATAGTCAAGTTAAAGATAGGAAAGCTAACACTTTTGGAAGGAGCAGAAAATCCTGTTAAGAATAGCTAAGCATCAAATGATATTTTGCAATTGTTTGTAGTGTTCTAGGAATGGAAGTTTGTGAAGAAACTAAAATGGTTTTTTGAAAATAAGAATATTTTATTTATTTGTTTGACAATTCTTCTGTATATCTGGCCATGTTCTAAGCACTGGATATAGGGGTGAAATGAAGAGGTCCAGTGTCTTTCGTGCAGTGCATTATTTAAAAAGTGGGAGATAGAAAATACATACGTAAATGAACAAGCAAGACCATTTCTCATGTTAGTAATTGTTATGAATTGATAAAAAGTGGGTAACCGGATAAAGTGTTTCTAGAAATGGTGGTTACCTTTGTTCGTGTGGTGAGGAAAGTCCTGTCTGAGGATATTGTGGTAGAGAACCAAATAGCAAGAAGCAGGGCCATGTGTGAACCTGAGAGATCATTCAAAGCACAGAAAAGGGAACGTGTGCAAAGGCCCTGAGGCAGGAATGAGCTCAGAGTGTTTTAAGGGCAGGAGCAGTGAATGAAGTGACAGAAGATAAGAGCACCAAGTGGTCACAAGTCTGACAGATCATGTAGGGAAATGTAGGCTCTAGAAAAGAATGTTTTCATCCTGACTTCAAACAGAAATCATTAGAAGGTTTTTTTAGTGAAGAATGTTATGCTCTGACTTAGGCTTTTAAGGATCAAGAAAGTTGCTGTTGAAAAGGCCCTGTCAGTTTGCAACACAAATTCTGTGCCCAATACCGTGAGATTCCCTAACAGACAGGAGAGTCATGATGAATAAGAGAGCAACTCTCATTTTAGTTAACTCACATTTTAAAAACTCACATAAAAAAGTAAGAAAAAGGCAGACAACTCAATAGAAAAATTGGATAGTATATTTTCAATAAATGGATGACACTTAACGGAAATGGATATCCAAATGACCCATAAATAGCTTAAAAGATGCTATAAATCATTCATTGTTAGAGAAATCCAAATTAAAACCATAATGAGTATCACTATATACCCACCAGAAATGCTAAGCCAACATAAAGCAACACCCCCAACAACAGTTAAAAGCCCCTGTTGAGTGTGTGGAGTAATTCGAATGAATTCTCAGGCACTGCTGGAGGAACTGTAAACTTCTTTGGAAAAGTTTCGTGGCATCTGTAAGATACGCCGGAACTGACTCAGCTGGCTTGTGAGATCCACCGCTGGGTGATTGAAATTGACAAAGGTGGGAAAGTTCCGCCACAGAAATTGACAAATGCCACAAATCAGAGTTTGCTTGCTTTGTTTCGTTTTTTTCCCCTAGAGACCTAATAGTTAAATAATCAGCACATCACTGACTAAAGTTTAAGCATACACATTCTTGGCTGAGAGACTCATACTCATGTTCTTAACCCAAGTATTCCTATCAGTGGTAAAGTGTGGAATGATGAAATATTCTATAGCAGTAAGAATAGCAAGAGGCAATAACATGGATGGATCTACAAATATAATAATGAGGAAAATAAGTCAGAAAAAGAAGAGCATGTAATGTATGATTTTATGTATATAAAGTTCAAACGTAGCCTGACGTGATCTGTGGTATTCTGTCTGTAGTAGTCAGAAAGGGAGGTACTAGGGGCGCATAGTGGAATAAAGGGTGCCCACTATGTTTTCTTTTTTGATATGTGTGCTGACTACATGGCTGTGCTCACTTATGAAATTTATCAAGCTTACTCTTAGGCTTTGGGTCCTTCTGTGTATGTATGCTATCCTTCAATAATTTTTTTTAAATAGTAAAGTAAGGAAATTCACATAACACAGATTAAATAAATGCTCACTTGTATATTATTAAAGGTAAAAGAGCTAAGTTTCTTTATTTCAAATCTCTGGGATATTATTTAAAAAATATTATCTAATTTGGATGATACGACTCCTATTGTATTTGGTAGTACTGATATTAGATTAGAAAAGGAAAATCTCTAGAATTTTGGTTTTTCATATTTTATGGTACGTAAGAGTCACCTGGGGGACTTGTTATGAATGCAGATACCCACGGTTCTACCACAGAAACTAATTCACTAGGTTTGCTGGACCCAGGTATCTGCATTTTAACAAGCATCTCATGTGATCTGAAGCAGGTTAATGTGTGGGGAATAACACTGAAAAAAACTGATCTAGATGGTAAATGTTTACCCCAAGACTATATACAAAGAGAGAGAGAGAGAGAAAGAGAGAGAGAGGGAGAATATTGTATATTGTTCTGGTGGGTAGTTTCCACTGAAATAAGAGTTCCAGTATTATGATAAATGATCAAAGAATTATAAGTTCTCACACTTAAAAAGTTGTGTGCTTAAATGTTTATGCAGTTGAAATTATCCTGGTCTAAAAAGGTTTATTAAAATATATTTTCAAGTAAATTTTGAAAGATATAATGGAAGGAACAGTAAAAGAATTAGCAAGTATAAATACAAACTGAAATGTATAAGTTGTTAGGGTCATTTATTTTATAAATTTAGGTTAGAAAATTTTTTTAAATACATTTTTAAAAAAAAATCGGGTAATGACACATGTAAATGACAGGATATATGACAATATAGCTAATAAAACTTACTTTAACTCATT
Source organism: Ailuropoda melanoleuca (assembly GCF_002007445.2). NCBI lineage: Eukaryota > Metazoa > Chordata > Mammalia > Carnivora > Ursidae > Ailuropoda > Ailuropoda melanoleuca. The sequence goes on along the minus strand of NC_048235.1, from coordinate 15,542,072 downwards.
CTCGGCTGNCTTTCAACAAATTATGTTCTATAAAATTGCATTTGTTCAAATTGATTTTTTTTTAAGTGGTTGTCGAATCATATACTACTATCAAGGACAGAGCTAGAAATCTAGAAGCAGTTTCTGTTTCATGCTTAGTTCTTTTCTCCAGCTTAGCCTTGGTTGGTGTTTCTCTATCTTTTGCTATCTCTGATCATACTTATTCTTATATTTTATGATAAATCAACCCCTATCCAGGATCATGTGATTCTTCCTATGAATGTGGACACCTTTTGAAAAATTACCTTCTTCGCATCATACCTTCAGAAATACTGTAGAGTGATAGCTTTTTGACAATATTATATCTAACTCCAACTTTCAGTTTATATTCTAGTTTGGAGACGTTTCTTTCAGTAATTTCAAACTGAATTTCCTGTATCATTTTTTTGCCTCTCCTTATCAGATGAAGACTGAACATTTCTAGTAAACTCTTGAATAAAACTTCTGGTGCTATACAACCAGTGAGCACATCAACTAGGCTATTCCATTGTGCATTGCAAAATTTTATGATAGCACACTCTTTCCACATATACCCAGAAAACTCTAATTCTCCATCCTTACAGCTTCATCCTCTAATTCCCAGAGCTATCTGCACAATGTTATTCTCACAATAGCAATGTAACCGAAAAAAAGTTATTAATATACCAGCATTCACAGCTTTTTTTCGCCCCTGAATTCCAGGGATTCTTGTGTGAAATGTTACTGGCCTCTTCACCATGGCCCCATATCCAAATAGCGGGCCCCAAATCCCCATCGTCTGTGAGACTACACTTTCCAGTGGCTGTGTAGAGTGAGGCAATGGTGTAGTATGATAGGTAGTTTGAGAGATGTGGTGGACGTGGTGCACGACAGCGTGTTGAGTGAGGGTTAAGAAAGCAGTAGGAGCAAATGAAATAGAATGGCATAAAGGAATAGGAGAATTTTTATTGTATTGTGTGTATGTGTGGTTTTCTTGAGTGTATAATATGGAAAGAGGAAATTTTATCTAGAAAACAGGTCACGTTAAACTTCCTGTGTCATGCGCTGAGCAAAATGCCTGGGCTAGACTTGTTAAGAAGGTAGAAAGCAATGATGTCTCAAGGCTTCTGGAGTCAGATCTGTGTTTCATTTTCATGTGACTCTGCAGAGACTGGGTCTCTGTGGGGACATAGCTTATATATATGATCACCTGCTCAAGAGCTGAATAGCATGTCTTGACCACTTTCTCGCACAAGTAAAATGAGAATAAAACCACCCCACCTGAGGACGAGCTCCCAGGGAACACTCCAGTATCAAGGGACAAGTCTGGCTCCCTTGCCCTAAGTTTTGCTCTGTTCACTGAACAGAAATTCACATAGTAATCATCCACTCACTATATTCTATCTCAGATTCCTCTCAACTCTAATGGAAACCCATATCCTATTTTGCATTAATTCCTTTTAGCCTAACTACAACTCACTCAGCATCTCATTGGACTATGGAACACAAATCTGTCATCTTAGCAATATTAAGGTCTTGCCATAACAAGGATGGTTACAGTACTTATGAAATTGCATGGTTCTGAAGAGAAAGCCTGAGAAAACATGATCTGTCTACACATTCCTCTGTATCTCATGGCATCATTTTACCACCACCAAGCCAAGACGACCAGAATTCACACTGGCAGGAGAGTGGAGGGAGTAACGCTGGAAATATATCAGATGCTGAATTCAAATGCTATGACAGTAGCAGCAAGATTTTGCATATAATTTCAAAAGAAACTTGGGGTAGATGGGTGACATCGATGTTGGGATTAAAGAGTGCACTTGTCGTGGTGAGCACTGGGTGATGTATGGAAGTGCTGAATCACTATATTGTACACCTGAAATATACATTACACTGAATGTTAATTAACTGGAATGTGAATAAAAACTTAGGGGGAAAAAAAAAAGACTATCCTCAAGACTTCACCTGGACCTGCCACTGCCGTGAAATCTCCCTGCGTTTCTTACTCCCCTTGCCACCCTTGTCTGTTACTACCCCTCAGAAGCAGAGCCTTGTGTTGATACTTATTTGATTTGCCATTTCCCATCTTGTGAAGATTGTATGGATCCCTAACTTTGGGTTTCCCCTAAGTCTTCCTATTTTGTTGCATTCCTGGCACCTAGTACGTGTACACATGTGACCTGCGACCTTGCGTATAGCCTTTATCGTTTCTACTCCTCTCTCAGCTCCAGCAGCTCAGACTATACACCTTAAGGGCGCATACAGGATCTGCACCAACTTCAATCATCAAAGGAAAAAAAGGTTTGTTCATAATAGTCAAGTTAAAGATAGGAAAGCTAACACTTTTGGAAGGAGCAGAAAATCCTGTTAAGAATAGCTAAGCATCAAATGATATTTTGCAATTGTTTGTAGTGTTCTAGGAATGGAAGTTTGTGAAGAAACTAAAATGGTTTTTTGAAAATAAGAATATTTTATTTATTTGTTTGACAATTCTTCTGTATATATGGCCATGTTCTAAGCACTGGATATAGGGGTGAAATGAAGAGGTCCAGTGTCTTTCGTGCAGTGCATTATTTAAAAAGTGGGAGATAGAAAATACATACGTAAATGAACAAGCAAGACCATTTCTCATGTTAGTAATTGTTATGAATTGATAAAAAGTGGGTAACCGGATAAAGTGTTTCTAGAAATGGTGGTTACCTTTGTTCGTGTGGTCAGGAAAGTCCTGTCTGAGGATATTGTGGTAGAGAACCAAATAGCAAGAAGCAGGGCCATGTGTGAACCTGAGAGATCATTCAAAGCACAGAAAAGGGAACGTGTGCAAAGGCCCTGAGGCAGGAATGAGCTCAGAGTGTTTTAAGGGCAGGAGCAGTGAATGAAGTGACAGAAGATAAGAGCACCAAGTGGTCACAAGTCTGACAGATCATGTAGGGAAATGTAGGCTCTAGAAAAGAATGTTTTCATCCTGACTTCAAACAGAAATCATTAGAAGGTTTTTTTAGTGAAGAATGTTATGCTCTGACTTAGGCTTTTAAGGATCAAGAAAGTTGCTGTTGAAAAGGCCCTGTCAGTTTGCAACACAAATTCTGTGCCCAATACCGTGAGATTCCCTAACAGACAGGAGAGTCATGATGAATAAGAGAGCAACTCTCATTTTAGTTAACTCACATTTTAAAAACTCACATAAAAAAGTAAGAAAAAGGCAGACAACTCAATAGAAAAATTGGATAGTATATTTTCAATAAATGGATGACACTTAATGGAAATGGATATCCAAATGACCCATAAATAGCTTAAAAGATGCTATAAATCATTCATTGTTAGAGAAATCCAAATTAAAACCATAATGAGTATCACTATATACCCACCAGAAATGCTAAGCCAACATAAAGCAACACCCCCAACAACAGTTAAAAGCCCCTGTTGAGTGTGTGGAGTAATTCGGATGAATTCTCAGGCACTGCTGGAGGAACTGTAAACTTCTTTGGAAAAGTTTCGTGGCATCTGTAAGATACGCCGGAACTGACTCAGCTGGCTTGTGAGATCCACCGCTGGGTGATTGAAATTGACAAAGGTGGGAAAGTTCCGCCACAGAAATTGACAAATGCCACAAATCAGAGTTTGCTTGCTTTGTTTCGTTTTTTTCCCCTAGAGACCTAATAGTTAAATAATCAGCACATCACTGACTAAAGTTTAAGCATACACATTCTTGGCTGAGAGACTCATACTCATGTTCTTAACCCAAGTATTCCTATCAGTGGTAAAGTGTGGAATAATGAAATATTCTATAGCAGTAAGAATAGCAAGAGGCAATAACATGGATGGATCTACAAATATAATAATGAGGAAAATAAGTCAGAAAAAGAAGAGCATGTAATGTATGATTTTATGTATATAAAGTTCAAACGTAGCCTGACGTGATCTGTGGTATTCTGTCTGTAGTAGTCAGAAAGGGAGGTACTAGGGGCGCATAGTGGAATAAAGGGTGCCCACTATGTTTTCTTTTTTGATATGTGTGCTGACTACATGGCTGTGCTCACTTGTGAAAATTTATCAAGCTTACTCTTAGGCTTTGGGTCCTTCTGTGTATGTATGCTATCCTTCAATAATTTTTTTTAAATAGTAAAGTAAGGAAATTCACATAACACAGATTAAATAAATGCTCACTTGTATATTATTAAAGGTAAAAGAGCTAAGTTTCTTTATTTCAAATCTCTGGGATATTATTTAAAAAATATTATCTAATTTGGATGATACGACTCCTATTGTATTTGGTAGTACTGATATTAGATTAGAAAAGGAAAATCTCTAGAATTTTGGTTTTTCATATTTTATGGTACGTAAGAGTCACCTGGGGGACTTGTTATGAATGCAGATACCCACGGTTCTACCACAGAAACTAATTCACTAGGTTTGCTGGACCCAGGTATCTGCATTTTAACAAGCATCTCATGTGATCTGAAGCAGGTTAATGTGTGGGGAATAACACTGAAAAAAACTGATCTAGATGGTAAATGTTTACCCCAAGACTATATACAAAGAGAGAGAGAGAGAGAAAGAGAGAGAGAGGGAGAATATTGTATATTGTTCTGGTGGGTAGTTTCCACTGAAATAAGAGTTCCAGTATTATGATAAATGATCAAAGAATTATAAGTTCTCACACNAATAAGAGTTCCAGTATTACGATAAATGATCAAAGAATTATAAGTTCTCACACTTAAAAAGTTGTGTGCTTAAATGTTTATGCAGTTGAAATTATCCTGGTCTAAAAAGGTTTATTAAAATATATTTTCAAGTAAATTTTGAAAGATATAATGGAAGGAACAGTAAAAGAATTAGCAAGTATAAATACAAACTGAAATGTATAAGTTGTTAGGGTCATTTATTTTATAAATTTAGGTTAGAAAATTTTTTTAAATACATTTTTAAAAAAAAATCGGGTAATGACACATGTAAATGACAGGATATATGACAATATAGCTAATAAAACTTACTTTAACTCATTCTCGGCTGACAAAATACACCCTAGAAAATGGAAAATGAATCCTAGAGATTTCAGGATTATTTGAAACCATGGTGGGAAAAAAATGTTTCTTCAGTTTATTTTGTTCTGTAGATAACCTTCTTATGTCACATGGACTGCCCATAATTCCATTTTAATACAGGCCAGTGTGAGTGGGGAAGTAAGTACAGTATTATTGAGGAAATATAAAGTATCATCAAAGGAAACACAGCCAGTGAACATTTAAGTATATAAAAATGGAACTGATTCTTGTTAATTATAATCGGGTAATGACACATGTAAATGACAGGATATATGACAATATAGCTAATAAAACTTGATCTACACACACACACACACACACACACACACAAATATATAAAGGTACCAGCCACAATCTGAAAATTAAGTAGGCTTATAGTTAAAATAAAACAAAAAAATTTACCCATTAGAAAATAGAAATCATCAGCCATACGCCCCCCCCCGCAAAAAAATGCACAGAAACACAAAAACAATTCTGTTACCATTACAAATACACAATTCTGCCTAAACATATAATGCTATGTACTGGCTCATTCCTACTTCAGGTTAACCTGTTTTAGTGTAACAATACCATTGAGGATCCGACTACATGAATAGGTATAATATAGTATCTATATTAAAATGCACTGTAGAGGGGCGCCTGGGTAGCGCAGTCGTTAAGCGTCTGCCTTCGGCTCAGGGCGTGATCCGGGCGTTCTAGGATCGAGTCCCACATCGGGCTCCTCCGCTGGGAGCCTGCTTCTTCCTCTCCCACTCCCCTGCTGTGTTCCCTCTCTCGCTGGCTGTCTATCTCTGTCACATAAATAAATAAAATCTTAAATAAATAAATAAATAAATAAATAAAATAAAATGCACTGTAGAATTATGCACATTTGGAAACATAAATATTCTGTAAATTACAGAGGTCAAAATAAGAGTATATGTTTTAACAAATTATTCTGTGTAAATAGCAAGAATTGAAATAGAAATTAATAATTTTGCTTCTCATATTCACAAGTGTTTTGTTTTTTCATAAAGTTTCTTAAGCATCTTAGGCAATGGATAATTCCGACACACTCTTTCTCAATAGAAAAAGAGGGCTTATCTTATATAAGGAAGGGTTATTTGTGTTTCTCTTTGTTAAGGAGCCCAGAATCAGCTGCCTCCGACAGTGATCTATTCATTTCTTTGTGTATGATACAATCTCTCAGAATAACTTTTACCTCTTATCTTCCTGGCATCTCAACCTAAAATATAAGGCAATATGACCACATTTCAGCATTTCCCTTCCTCAGTGTTTTTATTAATCAAGACACTTGCTGTTCTCAGAACAACTTATGACACTCAATATGGAACACTGTCTGCCATTTTCTGGATTTGGGAGTCCCATTCCGCTGGCTCCACCAGGTGTTGCGCTCCTGCCTTCACTGGACTGACAGTCATAGCCACTGACCTGTTGATTACTCTTACGTTCCCAAAGAAGAGGATAAGGGATACGCCCCAACAAATACGACTCTTTGTTGCTGGTTGGGTGTCTGCCAAAATCCTATCTATTTGTGGAACGTTTTCTCAACTGGCCAGCTGCGAAGGCCTCAAGAATTGCATGCGTCCTTTCCCTGAAGGCCTAAAGCAGAACTAACCTTCCTTCACAGTACTCATACCCCAGCCTGACTTTTCTAATTCTCCATAAGGAAAGAAGCTTCAAAAACAAAGGAAAAACTTTTTTTTTTAATGTATGATCTCAGACATTCTTTTAAATTCTTTCATTGCTGCTTGATGACCTGGTACTCTGCCAGGGCAAGGTCAAAATGGGACATTGTTCAGTGACCAGACTGCTTAATCTTAGCATTTCAGAACTCACCCTGAAAATAGATGTGTGAGGAGAGAAAGTATGGTCAACGTTTGAAGTCTGAAAAATATTTGCTGAGTATGTGCATAATAATGCTTAGTAACCAGCCGAGCAGCATCTCTAAGGTTTTGGTTTTTGGGGGTTTTTTTTGCCCCTAGTATTTCACTTTCCCCTTTTTCTTGGAAAAAAATTAAAGATATTTATGTAGTTTCTTCATGTACTCCAGTTTATTAAGAAACTTTAGACTTGAGTAAAGGGGAAGAGGTAAAACCAGTTTGTGAAATATCTGATTGGGAAAGGCACCTAGAGGAAAAATGTAAAGGGCATGTGCAAATAACATTTATATGAAAATTTAAAAAGACTATCATCATTGTTTCCAGACCGTTATATTGCTCAGCTACATAATTTCTATTGGAACATAAGGAAGTGTGCAAGCAGAGGGAAAGCTTGAAACTTGAAGGGTAAGTTATAACTTTGCACTGATAGTTTTCAAGAGGAAATTAATTATGTCTCTCTTAATAGAAGGATAATAAGGGTAAGTAGAAGCCTACAGAAGATAGAGAAAAAGGCTATAAAATTTTTGATACTTGAATAAGGTATTTTAACTCCCACATGAGGAGCCAGTGACAAGTACCATAAAATCAGTATGCCCCAGTAAAAACTAGGGATGAACTAATTTTACTCAAGAATGAGAGAAAACCAGCATGAATGATAATTAAAGATTAGGGGAAAATGTATTTAATCACACTTAACTTAAAATCTGACCTAAATTATATATTATTCATTTAAATGAATATTATTTTAATGTACTAGATAGTAATTCTAGTAGACACTAAGTATAGCTCTTTTAAGCACTCTTGGTGTTTTGGAAGAATAGAAAAGGGGCATTGGTTTAAATCTCTCAGTTAATCATTCTTATAGGAAGTCTAGAGGTCAATATGAGGACTTAGCCCAGTTCTCTCCATATACCTGGTACACAAATATAGAAATCTGAAATATACTGCCCAGAAGGTCATTTTTTTTGAGTCCCTGAGTTGCAGCCTGCGAAACACGTAAAGATATATATATATTTTAAAGATTTTATTTATTATTTGACAGAGAGAACACAAGAAGGGGGAGCAGCAGAGGGGGAGGGAGAAGCAGGCTCCCCACTGAGCAGGAAGGCTGACTCAGGGCTCGATCCCAGGACCCCAGATCATGACCTGAGCCAAAGGCAGACGCTTAACCAACTGAGCCACCCAGGCACCCCCATGAAGGTATATATATATTTTAAATATCAGTGTAAATATATCCAAACTGTTCTTTAAATTTTTAGGTAGGTCAGTTTTGCCAGCTGGTAACTTTAGAAAACGTAGAGAAGCCTATCCAGAATTTGCTATTATGATTATGATTCTTCATCTTTGAAGCATATTTTCAGTGGATAATATTCTAAGCTCTATGTCAGATTGAGAGAAGACAGGCAATTGCATTCTTGAACTTACCTGGATGTATTCAGATGTTATAGTCTTTTTTTCCCCATTGTTGGGATCAGAGAAAGTCAGAAATATGTTCTCTGTGACCAACTTATATCTTTCCAATTTCTATTTTTAATACTATTTATTACTACTAAATAATAATTGGCCTTCCAGTGTGCTTGCACATATGTGTATGGGTATTTCCCCACTTCATAGCCTTTCTGAATCTACAGTGTGCTCTGTCCCTCCGTCAGTAACGTTTCTATGAGCTGCATCTGGAGTTCTAGTATTAGAACAGAGGCCTTATTTTCAGAGAAAAGACCACCAGCAGTAACTTAATTTGCCTTGTGAGGATGCATTTTCTTATACCAGAATCTGTCTTCCTTCCTCCTAAACACGTGCTAATTTCAGAGGATAGAATCTTCTACTTAGATAATCTGTGTGTTCACCCTTACCTCTTGCGTCCATTCTTCTTCTCAGATACTCGTCTTTCATATTTGCTGTTAACTGTTTGGTTTACAAATTGTAATTTCTGCCATGAATATACCAAAGACAGAATTTCTCCTGCACTTTGGACTCCATTTAGGGTGTTAGGACTCTCCTTGTAGCTGAATTGTGAAAATGTTATTTGTAGGTTTATATTGAACATCGAGTATTATGGGATCTGAGTAATCAAAATTGTGCCCCCTCCATGGCCTGATGAGATAATTTAGTGGCATTTTTAAATTTTTTTAAAAATTTCAAATCCATGTAATAAAAAATGTACATTTCTTGGTTTCTATCAATAATAATGATTGAGTATATTTGGAATCTTTCTTCGAGGTTCTTGTTAAGCAAGGTTTTCTTTTAGCTGTAAAACCAGACAAAATTCTAATTCAATCCCATTCCTTCTATTTACTAACAGTTAAATCTTAAACATTACTTAAACCTTCTTTCATTTTTTTAATTTTTATTTAAATTCCTCACTTTATTTTCTTACTCTGTATAATGAGTACACCACCAGTGTCAGAGCTGTTATAAAGACTGAGAGGCTATGCTCAGTAAAAACTACTGCCCTTAACCTAACACTTTTTCATAATTAATTTTGAGATGATAGATTCACATGGAGTTGAAAAAAAAAGATACAGAAATTTCCTTAAATCTTTTAGCCAACTTCTAGCAATGGAAACATTTTGCAAAACTATAGCACAACCATCACAGCCAGGTTATAACATTGATACAATTTCTAGCTCTTGTTCAAATTCCCCCAATTTTATTTGTACTTCTGTGTGTTTACATTTTTATTTAAAAATAATTTAAATCAGGTCGTGATCCCAGGGTCCTGGGATCAAGGCTGCCCCCCCACATTGGGCTGCTCAGCAGGGAGTCTGCTTCTCCTTCGCTCTGCCTCCTCCCCGCTTGCGCGCACGTGCGCTCTCTCTCTCTCTTTCGTGTGTGCTTTCTCTCTTTCTCACTCAAATGAATAAACAAAATCTTAAAAAAATTTAAAACTTATAAAAAGTTAAAAAAAAGAACAGTACCAAGAGCATTTTTTTCTTTTTCCTAAATCATTTTAAGATACCCTATCACCCCCCACAAAGACATTGTTCTACATAACTAAAATTATAGCCATCAAAATTAGGAATTTAACATAGATACTTTACTACCATTTAATCCACAGATTTATTAAATTTTCACCATTTTCCAATAGTATCCTTTATAAAAAAGGATCCAATTCTGTTTAGTTGCCTTATCTGTTTAGTCTTATTCACTTTGATTCCATTCCTTCATCTTTACTTGCTTGCATGACTTGACACTTTAAAAAATTACAGGCCAGTTATTTCATAATGTTTCTCAATTTAGGTTTGTCTGTTTTTTCTTCATGTCCAGATTTAAGTTAAATATTTTTGGCAGGAATATCAGAAAAAAATGATACAGTATTATTTTGATTGCCCCTCATCAAGTTATAAGCAAATTCAATTCGTGCCATTACTGATGATATTAAACATAAGCACTTGATTAAAGTAGTTTCCTCCAGGTTTCCCCATTGTAAAGATTCTCTCTTTTACCTTTCTAATTGTTGAGTATTTTATGCAGAAGTTCATCAAATCTATGTAAACCCCCTGTGCATAGTCTAACTCACCCAAATGTATCACATGCGTTGCTATCTTTGTCTGCGTTACTTGTTACTGTGATGAAAGCCAAATAATTTTCTTCTTCTATAGTTCTTTCTGTATTTATTGGTTGGCATTCTACTCTTGAGAAAATCTGTCGCTTCTCCTTATCATTCATTCATATCTACATGGACTCGTAGATTTTTTTTTTTTTGGTTCGTTGGTTGGTTATAATGTTACTATTACTATTTATTTCAATGTTTAAATGTTCCAGATTTGACAAGTGGGAGCCTCCCACTGGTTCGTGTATCCTTTTGACATTTGGTTTCATCATTATTGGGAGATTTCCTTATTTTCTTGTATAACAAAATGTTCCTGGTTCATGTCTTTCTTCTCTTCCCCAGCTGAAGGATCAGACATTTCTCCAACGTGCCCTGGTTTCTTTTAGTGGAGAATGGTATTATAGAGCAAGAGCTGAGTGAAAGATATGCTATTGCTCTTAGGGTATCTCTGCTCCTAGACTCTCAGGACAGAGCTGGGATATATATGAATTATATTACATATAATTATATTATCTATCCATATACCTGTATCCATATATATTTGTCTACCATCTATCTCTCAGTTGAAAACTATGAATTGACATTAATATTTCCATTTTCAATCCAACATTTCAGGGTTCATTCTAGTTTTCCCTTTTTCCATATTTGTAATGTCCTCCTCCAGCAGCAATAAATCTGACTCAGTTGTTCTCAAGATACATAATTATTTGATCATTTCCTTTCATATGTACCCAATTCTTATTAAAGCCATCATCCCTCTCCTCTCCACCCTTCCTGTTCCCCATGATGGGTGTAGACAAACTCTTCAATCTGCTTGGTTCCTCAATATATAACAGCAACTACTTTTGTGATTCTCCCTCATGGATAACACCTTCACCCAAGTCAATCTTGATCACGCCACACTAGACCACCACTACCCACTTCCCCTATCAGCCATCTTCCCCAACTTGGGCATGCTTTCCTAATCAGTGCCAGGCCGCCACGTGTGCACCAAACCCCCCAGATAGCCTTACCTCACTCAAATTCTGGAAGCCCCTGCCAGGTTGCTGCCCCACATGGATGACAGTTTTTCACATCTTTACTGAATAGTTTGTCTACTAAATTAGAAAGAAAGGAATGGAGGGAAGGAGGAAATGAAGGGAAAAAAAGCAAAGAAAGGAGGGAAGGAAGGAAAGATTTTGTTGTTTTAAACCAAGGAATTTATGGACCCTTCTTTTATAGTATACACAAAGTCAACTGAAATGGATTAAAGACTTAAACATAGGATCTGAAGCCATAGAAACATATAGAAGAAAACATCGGTGAAAAATTTCCCTGCCATTGACCTTGGCAATGATTTTTTGTATATGACATCAGAATTTCAGGCAAGAAAAGCATGAATAAACAAGTAGGATTATGCCAAACTAAAACGTATCTGCAAAGCAAAGGAAACCATAGCAAAATGAAAAGGCAACTATGGAATGGCTACCTATGGGAGGGGGAGAAAATATTTGAAAACCATATATCTGATAAAGGGTTAATATCCAAAATATATAAGGAACTCAGACAACTCAATAGTAAAACAGACAACCCTATTTAAACATGGACAAACAACCTGAGTTGGTATTTTTTCAAAGAAGGTATACACATGGCCAACAGGTATATAAAAAGGTTCTCAACATCATTCATCATCAGGAAAATGGAAATCAAAACCTCAACGAGATATCACCTCACACCTGATAGAATGGTTAGTATCAAAAAGACAAAACAAATGTTGGTGAGGACATGGAGAAAAGGGAACTCTTGCGTATTATTGATGAGATTATAAATCGGAACACTATAGAAAACAGTATAGTGCTTCCTCAAAAAATTAAAAATAGAACTACCATATGATCTAGCAATCCCTCTTTTGGGTATATACCTGAAAGAAATAAAATCAGTAGTCTGAAAAAATACCTGTACTGCCATTTTCATTGCAGCAGCATTCACGGAAACAACCTAAGTGTCCATTGATGGATGAATAAATAAAGAAATTTGGGTATAAACATACAGTGGTATATTGCTCTGAAGGAGGAGCTCCTGCCATTTGTGACAACATGGATGAACATGGAGAACATTATGCTAACTGAAATAAGCCAGGCAAAGAGAAAATATTCCATGATCTAATTTTTCTGTGGAAACTAAAAAAAAAGTTGAATACCTGGAAGCAGGCAGTGGAATCGTGTTTACCAGGGACAGTGAGGTGGAGGAAATGGGGCAGGTTGATCCAAGGGTAGAAAGTTTCAGTTATGTGGTGCCTGGGTGGCTCAGTCGTTAAGCATCTGCTTTCGGCTCAGGGCATGATCCTGGTGCTCTGGGATCGAGCCCCATCAGGCTCCTCCGCTGGGAGCCTGCTTCTTCCTCTCCCACTCCCCCTGCTTGTGTTCCCGCTCTCGCTGGCTGTCTCTCTCTCTGTTGAATGAATAAATAAAATCTTTAATAAAAAAAAAAAGAAAGTTTCAGTTATGTAGGATGAATAAATTCTAGAGCTCTAATACACAGTATAATAACTGTAGTTTATAGCACTGTATTGTATACTGGAAACTGGCTCAGAGAGTAGATTTCAGGTGATCTCACCACAGCTAAAAGTGCTAAATGTGTGAGGAGATGGATCCGTGAATTAACCTGACGGTAGTAACCATTTTACCACATACGTCTATCAAAACATCACATCATACACCTTTACACATGAACAATTTTCATGCAAAAAACAAAATAAAAATAGAACTACTACATAAAGTAGCAATCCCTTTTGGGATATTTACCAGAAAAAATTGAAATCAAGGTCTTGAACAGATATTAATGCTCTTGTTCACTGCAGCACTATTCACAACAGCCAAGTTGTGGAAACAGCCTCAAAGTCCATCAGCAGGGGCGCCGGGGTGGCTCAGTCAATTGAGTGTCTGACTCTTGATTTCAGCTCAGGTCTTGATCTCAGGGTCATGAGTTCAAGCCATGCTGGGCATGGAGCCTACTTAAAAAAAAGTCATCAGTAGATGAATGAGGAAACTGTGGTATATACATATAAAGGAATACTCTTGAGCGTTAAAAAGACAAGAATTCTGCAATATGTGGCACTATTGATGAACGCTGAGGATGTTACCGCAAGCCTAATAAGCCAGTCACAGAATGACAGGTACTAAATGATACCACTTATACGAGGCAAAAACTGGAATGGTGGTTGCCAGAGGCTGGGTGTAGGGGAAAATTGGAAGTTACTAAGCAATGGGCATAAGGTTTCAGTTAAGCAAGATGAACCCACTCTAGAGACCAGCTATGCAACATTGTGCCCGTCGTCAACAATACTATATTGTAAATTTAATAAAAGTTTTAAGAGGTAAATCTCATGTTAAATGTTCTTTCCACAATAAAATTTAAATATTAAAATTTAAGAATAAGACCATTCTAAGCCTAATGTCTAGCACAGGGCTGCATGAATTGAAGATAAGGTCATAGATATTTGAGGAATAAGAAAAAATTAAAAAATAAACCAAGGGATTTATTTATCCCCTCTCCCAGTAGAGATACAGCAGGGAAATTGTACTCCGTTTAAGTGGCAGTGTGTTTGTGTCAGTGAGAAAGTGTGGTGAAGGAAAATATTAATTNACCCCTACTTAGATCTTTTTCTAAACAAGTGGCCTCCCTAAGGCCCCCAGAAATTCATCTTCCCCATGCTTGCTTCCCCATTGCGTTTAAAGCTTAGGTCATGATTCCATTTTTGACCTACTTATCCTATGCCTATTTCTACCGTCTGGACCAGACCACGGGCTTGTGCCAGATAGTATCCGTACCTAGTTCTTGCTTCTTCATAAGTAAAAAGATAGAAAGAAATGGCCTCTTACTTGCTGAGTGGAAGAGCTGATTGGTTAGTAGGTTGGATGAGAGAAAAGTACGAATCAAAGATGGGGTCCTTTGTACTCATTCCTTCAGACACTGAAGAGGTGGACAGGCTACAGACGCCCAACACAAGCAAGACAGTTTGCATGACGACGAATCAGCGTCGCAAGAGGCAGGAGAGTCTGTTCCCGGGCCCAGGGGAGACCACGGAGTAGTGGTTCTGCGAAGCCCAAATGTGTGCTCCTCCCTGCCTTCGCGGATCACCGTGGTGAGCAGACACTCCGAACTCCTGTCAGACTGTCTTTAGATTTTCCTTCCCGTGTGGCTCCTGCGTGGCGAGGTGTTTTATGGAACGTCTGGAGTAGCAGCATAGGAAAGTGTCATAAAAATGGAGGAAATTAAACGAAACATGCCCAGTAGGAGCCGAGCACAAATGCACCCGTTCCTGTTCTTTGTTGCTGTTCTTTCCAGATGTGCAGAATTTTCTTGAAATGGAGGAAAGAAAAAAAAAAAAGAATGGTAAGCAGTGTCTAAAAATATATAATTGGAGTCAATGACTATTGTGCTGGAAAGGTGTTTTTCAGAAGTACTTCCTGGAGGGAAAAGTCATAGGAGAAATGATATTTTGGCTCGCCCAGCGACATTATTTTCCACTCTGAGGACTGTGACTGTTTTATCTGGCCGTCATCCTCTTTGCCTCACTGACATCAACCCTCGGCGCACATATTAAGAACTGAGAGCCAAGGGAGCTGTTCAGCGTCCCCGCCTCAGCTTCTAGGTGGCTGGCAATCGCTACATGTTAAAAAAAAAAAAAAAAAAAAGATATATTGCTGTGGAATATAGGAGAATATTTTCCTTCTGGATAGAACGTAAATGGATATGTGGAAAAGGGTCAAGGGTCACTAATGTTTTAGAAAGCTTTTTCTTTTTCTTGAAGTTGCTCGAAATCTTCTTCCCTTGGTGTGTTGACAAGGTTTGCCTTTCTGAAGGAAAGTCATTTTCCCAGTACTTTTCTCAATGGTCCTATTTTATTGCCTTTTGTGCCGAGTGATTAAACTTCACGTGGCCTTTCCCTCTTTCCAACTCCCCTCACACACTGTTTTCCTTATCAGAGAGGAGAAAACACTGTAACTTGATCTTTGAAACTGGTATTTCATGAAGTGACATGTGCCCCCGACAAACTTCCCAACTTTCTACCCCTCGGATTTTCTGGATCCTGTTCTTTTCAGGCACAAAGTCTGAAATAAAAGAACATAAAGGGGAGATCTCAGGAAGGGGAGAGAGGCGTCCGTAGCAGCAGGTCAACTTTGCCGTTTTCCCTCTATCCAGTCGTCCTGTTCATTAACCCAGTCATTTACTAATGTCTCTGTTGCGATTTCCGGGCTCTAAGGTGGAGAATTCCACGCGTTAGGTGATATAAGGATCCGTTGAACGCAATCTCTGTCCTCGGAAATTGAGAATCTAGTAGGTGAGGGAGGATATTCTTATTTATTTATTTATTTATATTTTTTAAAGGATTTTATTTGTTTGTTTGTCAGAGAGAGAGAGAGAGCACAAGCAGGGGAAGCAGCAGAGGGAGAAGCAGACTTCCCGCTGAGCAGGGAGCCTGACGCGGGGCTCGATCCCAGGACCCCAGGATCATGACCTGACCCGAAGGCAGACGCTTAACTGACTAAGCCCCCCAGGCGTCTGGAGGCAGGATAGTTTTAGAATAAGAGTAATAAGAGTATAAGCTAAAGGTTACAAGAGAAGTACCTGTTGAGGGCTAGAATGATAGATGAAAAGATGTCCGGGAAGCATGTATCAGGGAATCATGTTTACTGTATTTTATAAATCAGGAAATTGTTTTATGGGGGACGTTCCATTTGATCTGGGACAGGAAAGCATGAATTTCCATCGGTAGTGCTAGAGTGGGGGAACAGAATTCAAACAAGACCCGTGGGCACACAGTCGCCGAGGAAGACCTGACGGGGATTATTGTTGGCTTGTACGTGTGTTTCTCATGGAGGGAAGGCTGCAAGAGTTTCCTACGCCGGCGATGCCCATTGAAACATTTCTGCCTTTCATGTCTCCTCTTGTCCTTCCTAGTTTTAACCCTGACCTCTTGACAGTGTGCTACGGAGTCCAGGAAAATATGAGAGCCTCCACTTGTCCGCACCGACTTGGCTGCTTCCAGTCCAACCCACTGGCCCTTGAGGCCAGAGAATGACACACACATTACCAGGGCGGATACAACCCGAAGCCCCCAAATGAATTTTCAGAAATATAGACTCCCAGCCCTGGAAAGTCACTTGGGCCTTCTGAATGTTTTTACAGTTTGGTTTTTCTTTCTTTTTTTACAACTCCCCAACCCCTGCTTGAATAACTCTAGTCACATGTAACTCACTGTTCCTAAAGAGAGTCCAGTCCTCCTTCTGAAAATCATCACGGCTAGAATTTTATTTTTCATACATTAAGTAGAAATGTTATCTCTTCTGCCTTCCAGGTTTTCTCCAAGAGGACTGCTCCCAAAAGCAGTCAGGCAATATGAAAATTCTCTTCTGCTATAAAGATAAACTCTATTCTCCTTGTATAAATTAAGTGCAGGTTTCTCTCTGTGGGATGACATACACACAAAATACTTCCTACTCTCCAGCCCATTATTTGGAATATTGGATGGATTATTTTGTGTATTTACTACTAAGTTGCAGAGACCTCAAAAAAACAAAAAACAAAACAAAAAAAAAACTTCCTGAAAATAAAACTGTTACCATTAAGAATGAATCACGGCCAGAGAAAAGAATACATTCAATTATCTTGGCAAAAACATAATGCCTTTATAAACATTTTTTTTTTTAATGATATGTTCCCTTATGGAACCCAATAGCTTGGGTTTATGGAGCCTTCCTTCCAGAATGTTTACAACAAGAGCTGGGAAGTTGGTGATGCCATAATTAAGGAGGCAAGAGTGGCTTTCAGGAACTGTTCGCCACAGGCTGGCTTAAGAGCCTGTTTTGTGAAGGGAGATAATGTGAGTTAGGACTTGGGGGAAAACCGCTGATTTGATGTCAAAAGTACTGTTGACTCTTTTATTAAACAAAAAAGTAAACCTAAGCTCAGAGACCAAAATCCAAAATGGTTCCAAGTTTTTGCTTTGGCTGCAGAAACATGTCTGCATCTCCAAATAAAATTAAAATAAACAGCATTTCTGTATTTCTCAATGGCTTGACGAGAAATGCTTGTTTGTTGCCAGGTGTTTGGTGGAGCCGTGTCCATACCTATAGAATGTCCAAAACTCTTGGGTGCTTTTAAGAGTGCCCTACCCCCACCCCCTGCCATGGGTTAGAGAAACTCCTTTCTCTAAGCTTTCAAAAAAGTTACTGAATATTAAATCTCCTGGCCTCGTCGAGACTGTGCTCCTTACTTGTATAGCGTCAGATACCCTTCCTTTGAAACTCTCCTCCTCTTGGATGTAAATATACTGACAAGAGCTAGAATAATACAGACTTTGGGTGTTTATGACACCAATGATATTTTTAGAAATCTTTTTATAAAAATTGATAAATATAAAGGCATATCTCATTAGCATTATAGATTGGCTTTTAATATGAGCTCAACAGACCATCTGGAGTGTATTTAGTAATGTGACATGAAGTAGGCTCATTTTTCTCTACATAGTGAGCCAGTTTTTCCAATAGGATTTAACAAATATTCTATCCTTATCATTGATTTTTTTTAAATGCCAGCTCAACTATACACCAAAGTCTCAAACATAAAGGATTTGCTGCATGTGCTCCTTTGTTCAGTTGTTCAGTTTATCTGTTCCCATGCTAATGCCATACTCTTCTTGTTTTTTTAATTGAAGTATAATTGATACACAATATCAGTTTCAGGTGTATATGATAGGGGTTGATATTTTTATACATTTCAAAATGATAAATTTAGTGAAGTCTCTATTAAGTTTTATATTTGAAAGATATAATCAACATCTAAGGAATTAAAATAGTTAATCTCAGTGATTTCTAGAAAATGTTCATCTCGATTCTCTTTGGTTTAGGATTATTTGAAGATTTAAGAAACAGTGACATTCCTCAGTTTTATTTATTTTTAATTTTATTTTAATTTCACTATAGTTAACATGCAGTGTTATATTAGCGATTCAATAATTCTGTATATTACTCAGTGCTCATCAAGGTAAGTGTACTCTTAATGCCCATCACCTATTTCACCCATCCCCCCACCCACCTCCCCTCTGATAACCATCAGTTTGTTTTCTATAGTTAAGAGTCTTTTTTTTTTTTTAATCTCTTTTCTGTTTTTTTTGTTTCTTAAATTCCACATATGAGTGAACTCATATGGTGTTTGCTTGCAATGACTGGCTTATTTCACTTAGCATTCTACTCTCTAACCCCATCCATGTCATTGCAAATAGCAGGATTTCATTCTTTCTTATGGCTGAATTATATTTCATTGTGCATATACTATTTCTTCTTTATCCATCTATCAGTGAACACTTGGGTTCTTCCATAATTTGTCTTTTATGCTGCAATAAACACAGGGGTGCATATATCCCTTTAAATTCGTGTTTTTATATCCTTTGGGTAAATACCTAATAGTACAATTCCTGGATCATAAGGTAGTTCTATTTTTAATTTTTTGGGGAGCCCGCATTCTGTCCCACAGTGGCTACACCAGTTTGTGTTCCCACCAATAGTGCACAAGGGTTCCTTTTTCTCCACATCCTCACCAACACCTGTTGTTTCTTGTGTTTTTTATTTTGGCCATTTGGAAGGTGTGAGGTGATATTTCATTGTGGTTTTGATTTGCATTTCCCCGGTGATGAGTGATGTTGAACATTTTTTCATGTGTCTGTTAGCTATCTGTAGGTCTTCGGAAAAATGTCTATTTGCATATTCTGCCCATTTTTTAATTGGATTATTTGGTTTTGGGGTATTGAGTTGTATAAATTATTTATGCATTTTGGATATTAACTTTTTGTCCAACATATCATTTGCAAATATCTTGTCCCATTCAGTAGATTCTTTTTTTTGTTTTTTGATTGTTTCTTCTGTTGTGTAGAAGCTTTTTATTTTGATGTGGTCCCAAGAATTTAGTTTTGCTTTTGCTTCCCCCATATTTAGAGATGTCAGAGAGATTACTGCCTGTGCTCTCTTCTAGGATTTTTATGCTTTCAGGTATCACATTACATCTTTCATCCATTTTGAGTTTATTTTGGTTTGTTATAAGAAAAATGCAAAATCATTTGCATATAGCTGTCCAGTTTTTCCAACATCATTTGTTGAAGGCACTATCTTTTCCCTATTACATATTTTGCCTCCTTCATTGACCATATAATCATGGGTATATTTCTGGGCTTTCTGTTCTGTTCCATTGATCTATATGTCTATTTTGCACCAGTACTATACTGTTTTGATTACCACAGCTTTGTAATATAACTTCAAATCTAGAATCATGATACCTCTAGCTTTTTGTTTGTTTGTTTCCAAGATTGCTTTGGTTCTCCAGGATCTTACTGTGGTTCCATACTAATTATAGGATTGTTTGTGCTACTTCTGCGAAAAATGCAGTCAGTATTTTTATAGATGGCATTAAATCTGTAGATTGCTTTGGGTAGTATAGACACTTTAACAATATTTGTTCTTCTAATCCATGAGCATGGATGTCTTTCCATTTGTGTCATCTTCAATTTCTTTCATCAATGTATTATAGTTTTCAGAGTATAGGTCTTTCATCTCCTTGATTAAACTTATTCCTAGGTATCTTAATATTTTTGGTCTAATTGTAAATGGGATTGTTTCTTAATTTCTCTTTCTGCTGCTTCGGTGTTAATGTATAGATATATGATGAATTTCTGTACATTTGTTTTGTATCCTGAAATCTTACTGAATTCTTTCATCACTTCTAGTAGTTTTTTGGTGGAGTCTTTTGGGGTTTCTATACATAGTATCATGTCATCTGCAAATAGTGAAACTTTTACTTGTTCCTTACCAATATGGATGTCTTTTATTCCTTTTTGTTGTTTGATTGTTGTGGCTAGGACTTCCTATACTATGCTGAATAAAAGTGGTGATAATGGACATCCTTGTCTTGTTCTTGACCCTAAGAGTAAAGTTCTCAGTGTTTCCCACTGAGTATGATGTTTGCTGTGTATTTTTGTATATGGGCTTTATTATGTACAGATATGTTCCTTCTAAACCCATGAAAAAAATATTTTTATCATGAATGGATGTTGTACTTTTTCACTGGATCCCACCGGTGATTGTGTGTTTCTGACAGGGGAGGAAAATGGCACTTGCCATCTCCTTTGTTTTTGGAGGAGTCTCCCAGGGATCTCTGTCCCTTTGAACGGGCTCTGGGTTTAGTTTATAACTCTCCCTCCAGAATGCTCCAGGCATATTTCAAACTACTCTTTCTGTGCTATATTGCTGGAGGCTGTTATGCCATCATTTTAGAGGAAGGGATTCAATTTCCTATCACCCTTCCAGCTCTCCCAGAGCCAAGCCTGCTGATTTTTAAAAGCTCCAGGCTTTAAGTCCCACTGGATGTAAGAACTTACAGAATTCATTCCCTCTGGTTTTCAAAGCCAGATGTATGGGATTTGTCTTCCCTGTGTGGGCTTCTGGTGTTATAGTCTGTTTCTCTCACCAGTCTTGGCCTCTGGGTCTCTCCCTCTGATGGACAGACCTGCAGGTCCATTTAGCTTCTGCCACTTCCACCCTTTTTACCCACTTTGATGTGACCTTTTCTCTGTATTTAATTGTTGGCGTTTGTTTTGCCAGTCTTTTGCTCATTTTCTGGATTATTTGCACTGATGTGAATGTTACCCAGTTGTATCCATGGGATGAGGTGAGCTTAGGGCCTTCCTACTTTGCCATCTTCTCCAGAAGTCTGCAACATTCTACAGTTTTAGGTCAGTAATAAACACATCCAGTCTTCAAGAAATTTAAGTAGGACAGCAATTTAAAAAGTTAGTTTAACATAATACTAAGAATTTTAAAAATCTAAAGATACATTCCTGTAATTGAGTAAACTTCATAAAATTGTTCTGAATATGCCTAAAAATGATATAGCTGGGCACTAACTCAATTTGTAACCTTGGACTTCAGCTTCCAGAGTCACATATTTTTGTTTTTCATAGTGGGAGATTGGAGCAATCAACCCCTCACATGACCCCTAAGGGTTTCTCCCCACTGATATTCATACCTTCATGTAATGCCTCTCATTGAGTGTGGGCAGGACTATGACATACTTCTAACCAATAAAATATAGCAAAGGTGATGGATATCACTTCCATTTATATTATATTATATTATATTATATTATATTATATTATATTATATTATATTATATGAGTCTGTCTTTGCAGACTGGATCAGACTTCATCTTTATGGGTTTGATAAAGTAAGTGGTTATTTTAGAGAAGTCACATGGCAGGGAACTGTAGGTAATATCTAGGACTTGAGGGTACCCTCCACCTGACAAATAGTGAAAATCCAAGGAATGTCAATCAGTCATATAGCCTCAAGAAAATAAATTATGCCAATAATCTGAATGAATTTGGAAACAGACATTCCCCAGTTAAGCCTCCAGATGACAATGCAGCCCAGCCAAGTCCTTGAAACTCTGAGCAAAGGATTCAAACAAGCTGTGCGCAGACTTGTGACTCACAGAAACTGAAATAATAAATGTATGCTATTCTAAGTTGCTAAGTTTGTGATGATTTCTTATGCAATGATAGAGATTACATATATGATAATGCTTACATAGATGTGATAAGTGTGGTAAATGAACGAGACTAACATTTGAGGGATGTTAATTATTTAATTTTCTAGCATAGAGAATGACTAAACACAGAAGATATTCTTATGATTCAGGGAAATGAATATGTTAGTAGGAACTGTAGAGAGTTACGCAATTTGCTGATCCAAAATGAAAATGAATTGCTTGACTTAGATGGACCTCAAAATTAGAAGGCAGAGAAAACTGTTCACACACAGATAAAGAAGACTCTTGATCACTGGTATTTGATAAAAGCTTCTTAAAGTAGGTCCATCTAAAAGAGACATATTATAGTAAATATTGGGGGGTAGGGTGGGCGAAGGATTTACTGAGAGCTCCTCCATAAAATTCAGTGAATTGTAAATTATAAAATAAGTGTATTTCATTTTTAATAAAACTAAAGTTATAATTGTGTTCTAAGAATAAAAATCAAATAGTTAATAGATTAGACTTTTATTTTTTCTTGTGATATTATATTATAGAGGTATTGGATTTCCTATTTCATGTTTGAGTTTAAAACAAAATTAAAACATCTATCATTTTAAAAGAATTCTTAGTTTTTATAAATTTTCCCATGATCATCCTTAATTTATTGATGATTAAGTCCTTCTGCTTTACTTGCTATCATTCATCAACTTTGTTTCCTTTCCTTTTCTTCCATTATTAGCTAGTCTAGACCGCTAGACTTTCCTTTGTCGTTGAGTTTGTTGTGACCTGAGCAGTCCTTTCATATCACTGTTATTGACTGCATGAAATATTGCATCTTTTACAATATTCACCCTTTCACTTTGCAGAAGTTTTATATTATTTTTCCATTGTACTGTTAAATAACAATTTGCAAAACCACTCCCTGTCTCATGGCAAAGACAGAGTGTAATATTAAATCTTAAATGTAAAATCTGGAAGAGCGAAGATTTGTCTGCTTTGTCTATAATAGTCTCTTCCAAGGTCTTAATGCAAAAACCTCAATTTTTACTGTGAAATCTGATTGCCTTCTATTTCTAGCCTCATTCAGCCCACAGTTTCCTCTCCTTTTTATCTCTAACAAGATCATTCTAGTTCTTTGAATAAATATACAGATGTAAGTCCAAGAACTAGACTTTCTTGTAGGAATACTCATAACTGGGGTGGTGGGGGGAGGGGGAATTACTCGTTACCTTCTTATAGTTTCAACCCATTTTACAGAGTGGCCTGTTTGAACCAAGAGAGAAAGAAAAGCTTCAGTACTTTATTTTCAAGTGCTAATTAATAAAAACCAACAAATGTATTTGTTGTCTCTAGATGGTTACAGTTCCGATTGATCATACCTATAAACCCGTCCAGCTAAAGCAACATAATACATGTTGAGTACAAAGTTATTCATCTTTCCTCTGCAATCTTCCACTTTGTCCCATTTCCACATGTACTGTCTTCTAGGATCTGGCACAGTGTCTGGTACAAAATAGCTTCTTTTTTTTTTTTTTTAAGATTTTATTTATTTATTTGACAGAGAGAGACAGCCAGCGAGAGAGGGAACACAAGCAGGGGGAGTGGGAGGGGAAGAAGCAGGCTCCCAGCGGAGGAGCCTGATGTGGGGCTTGATCCCAGAGCACCAGGATCATGCCCTGAGCCGAAGGCAGATGCTTAATGACTGCACCACCCAGGCGCCCCCAAAATAGCTTCTTAATAAATAGATGTTGAGTAGAATAGTCAAACATCCCCCAGTGATAAACCTCGCAATAATTTTTAAGTTTTAAAGTACAAAATTGTGTGTAAATGTCAGTAGTACTAAATTTCTTCATGATACTGTGAACAAATGCAAATGTAAGCATAAAAAATAAAGACAAGGACTTTAGGGAAATTTTGCACTTTACACTGTGTTGGAGGAGGTCAATGTGGCATAACTCTGTGGGATTCATTTGCATTTCGCAGGCAAGTGACAGGCATACCCATGGAATCAATGTTTTTTTTTTTTTTAAATATAGACATGGTTTTCTGATGATCAAGTATGAACAATGACAAGGCAAGCTTGGTTGCCATTTGGCATATTTGGCTCTAGCTCTGGGAAAAATCCAAGGCTTTCTAATAGATAAGCTTACAGTGTATATAGTTCAATTACTTTCACTGATTAAAACACTGATTAGTGAGGCTCAGATTAGAGTCTGAATTCCTGCGGAGATCGAATTATCTTCACTCTATACCGTGGCCAACTCTTAATTCCAAACAGCAATTCAGAATTGTTGGTCTCAATGATCTGAGTGAGAAGAGGGACCAGTTTCAAATTAAACCTGTCATTACAACTTGAGAAACAGTCACAGCTGTAATAGTTGTCATTCTGGGCTATGAAGACTTCTTTTCTGCAATTACAGCTAATCCAAAAGAACAAAACAAAGCATTAAGTAATCTTTTAAGTAAGGTACAGGGATGGAATTTTTCTTTGTTGCAGTTGAACTGAAAATTCATCCCCCAGAGCAAAGTGACACCTTTTTAAAATCTAATTCGAACCCATTAGATTTGCTGCTTGGGTAAATAAAACAGATTTTGTGGTCATAAGCAAAATGAAAATAGCAGCTACATTATTGACTATTAGACAAAATAAAGAATTGAAGAATTCTTTAGGATCCTAAGCCCAGTTTATATAGAAATTTTCAATGCAGGAAGAGAGTATTAATGTAGTCTTGTTCTCTTTGCCTCTACGTAACAGTATAATTATGGTCCGACATGTTTCCCTTATTTTTGTTGTTGTTGTTCCTTTGTTTTGTTTTTAGTTCAACTGCAAGTGGATTTTTCTCAACGAATAATCTGAAAACATCAAATTCTAGTTTTTAAGAACGAAGAATATCCCTTAATTTCTTAAGGGATAATTTTTATTAAGAAAGAAGAACATCATTTGCTGTCACTGTAAGCTTAATATGTTACAAATTTAGTTTCACTACAGCCAAGAAAAAAGCTTTCTAATGACCAAGTATCTGTCCTTGCTAGACTACTACTGTTCTGTCTTTTCCTGGAATGTTGACAGGGATATAAAAGATAATTAAATTTTCTGACAAATAAAAGCAACATACAAGAGGAACTTGAGTCATTTCAAGAAATTTTGATTATAAAGTATTAGAAAGGCAAAGGAAAAAATATAATGAAAATGTTAAAGAAAACTTAAAATTTCATAATATAGTCAATAAAATACTCATTGAAATTCAAAGCTTTACATTTTTACCACCAAAATTTAGGTATTGTGTTTACATACTGAATGTTTACTATAAAATAAAGTATGTGATCACTTATGGAATTATTTTCTACCTGAACATTTTGTGAGAAGTGGCCATAAGCTAAAATTGCCATCATTTTTATTAAGAAATAAGTTTTCTTTGAAGTCAGCAAATGTATACCAGTTCTAATAGGATCTATTCTAGATTCTTCTCTAGCCCAGAATCATACATGGCTTTGAGCTTTTAACGTCCCTTTAGCTTTTTTTAATCTAGAACAGGGCAGCATTCTTTTTTTGTTTTTCATGGATTTGAGCTTTTTGAAGAGTGGAGACCAGTTATCTTATGGCCCAGCCTTTATCTTGGGTTCGTGGGATGTTTCCTCATGATTAGATCTAGTCCGTGCATTTTTCACAGGGGTACTGACATCAGTGGTGCTCTATCCTCGGTCCATCACATCAGGAGGCACACAAATAAAGCTGTCTTAAAGAAATAACTTCATAACCATTCTGCCCTCTTCATGACGAGTTTCTTTTCTCTATATGGATATAGGTTTTCATCATTTTTTAGTATTTATAAACACAGATATAGATTTTTTACATGCTTCCCGTTCCATTTCCAATATTATAGCATGTTTATGTCTCTTTATAACTTCGTAATTTATTTAGCCAGTCGATTACTGGAGAGTCAGGTTGTTTCAAATGCTTCACTATTTATTAAATGAATACGAACATGGTAGGCTACGTACACCGTTGACGGAGTCATTAGGTTGAGCTGGACCAAACATGATGCTAATATAAGAGAAGTTCTTTTCTGTTCTCTGATCTTCAGCAACAGCTCCCCTATTCTCAACCAACAGACTTACAGATGGAAGTCTTGCAACAAGCAGGATCTGGCAGGGAATGAGGGTGGGACCAACATACATTCATTCCCAATCCTAGAAAATAATTTTAAATATAGGCTTTGTTGACAGTGACCCAGCCATGTCATTTTTGTTAATGGGCCATAGAATGCTTTTGTATATAAATCTCCTTGAGTGAAAATATAATTTAGGTTGGCTTAAATATGCCTAAAATCATCACTTAAAAAATGATTTATTATAGAAAGCTTAAGAATGTATCTAGAAGTTTTACTCATACCTTCTCTAATTTTTGCACTAGAATACACCTAAGGGAACTCTTTGCACACTTACACAAATGGAGAGAGAACAGTGTATTATTTAAGGAGGCTGTTATGAATACAACCAAAATACTGTTAAGTGACAAGAGAACAGTGCGTTGATGGTCCTACAGTGAAGCCTTACAGATCCTTCATACAATATGAGATTTTCTATTATGCTGGCAGTGGACCATTTGGAATATCTCTGAAATTAGAACTGCAATCGGAATGCCAGGCATCCTGACACAATGCCCAACTCCCACGACAGAAAGATAGAGGGAAAGAAGAAGAAGGAAGGAAGGCAGGAGGCTGTTGGTGCTCTCTACCAAGGCTAAGTTGTTGCCTAGGTTCACAGCAATGAACTGTGGCTGCATCTCTAAAACCCGTCCAACCACCAGCCTGATAAAGGGCCTATCAGGGAATCAACTGCTGAGTGGGATGGAAAGAATTAGCGTGGCTCCCACTGGTTACATCACTGCTTAATTTAGCTCTTCCCTACATCAAGTCATCATAATTATCTGCTCTAATGGGCCTCAGAGGGAGGGGTGGGAACGGGGAGCTATGACACAGATAATACCGAATAGCAAAGACTGCAAAATATTTTCTATTAGGCTTATGCATATATCATATTCTTAAGAAGGAAGTATGTTTATCTTTCTAATTATGTTTTGCTTAGACTAATTTTTTTTAAATTCCCATGCCAATGAGAGAGCTATTTCATATTACACAGATAGTGAGGAAAGCAGCCTAGGTTTTAAAATCTTCAAGATAAAATTCATGAAATTGGTAAACTACGAGTTGGAAATGTGTTTTTCTGAAAATGTGTCCTCTCCAGTGTCCCTGTAATTCGGTTCAGGCCTCCCATACATCTTCACCAGACTCCCCATTGCTCTCCCTCTCTCCAGGCTCCCTCGTTTTCAGCCCTATAGCCCAAAGGGAGCACAGGGGCTGTGGAGGGGGTGGGTGCTGAGTTCCCACCACTGTCCTGACTCACCCGCAGGTCCTAGGGGAGTGGGAGTATTCCCTTCCACATCACCACTAATCCCTCAAAAATTCCACACTCTGTATCAAAAGGCCTATGAGTATTTTAACCCATATAATTTCAGATAGTGTGGCACAAGTCGTAATGGAAGGGGGGTGAGCTCCAAAACTATTTTGGAGAAAAAGAAACACCAGCTGTTTTTTCTTCCCCCCTCTCCCCTCTGCCCCCCCACTCTGCCTTTCTTGTGTAGTAATCTGAACTCTCCTGTGGCAGGCAGTCGCTAGCTCTGTTCATTCATCCAGGAGGCAGGAGGTCACTTACAAAAACAGTTTGGGAAAGCATGGATGTAAATATTTCATCTGTTACTTTTGTAGGAGGGGTTGTTCTAGATCAGGGTTATGCCCCTGTTTAAACCCTCCAGTGAGCTCACATCGCTGACGTTTAGACTGCGTGCCCCGCAAATGGGCCTTTCCATTCCCCCAACTACACCAAACACAACAATCTCTTTTCCACTCACCAAAGACGGCGTGTGTTCGAGATCTACTTTTCGGGTAGTGACGGTGTTGAAAGAACATGGACTTGTAAGCCTGAGTAAAGGCTCCCGGCCTGTATCAACCAATGTGATATTTGGTCGAGGATTCAAAACTTTATTTTTCTTGAAAAAGGCACATCTGGTTGCCACCACTCACTCTGCCCTTTCGGTCAGTTTCACTGTGGGTTGAAAAGGACAGTGCTGTCCCTGGAAACTGCAGAATAATGAAGTGCTGCTCAGAAGATTTCGTGTATTAGTATGTATAGTTCCCTGGGTCTGTGGGCAGAACTGGCATGGGGGAGAAGGAGGACTGCATTTCTCTCCCCCAGGCCAAAGAGAAGAGAATTTTTTATTACAGGTAAGTTCATATGTTTTCTCCTGTTTTCATTTTAATTCAACAAAACCATGGAGTCATCTGCAGTGTGCTGGGCTCTGGGAGGCATAATGGGTCAGGTGCTTTCTAATGTTGTTGACCTAAGTCCATAGTAAGAATAATTTTTAATCCTAACCCATATATACGCAGACATGGCTTCCTTTATACATGTATATATCTATCTAAATGCATGCAAATACATATGCATATTTTCTTTATTATATGTGATTTTCTCTGATACTTATATTCTATTTCTTTTCTATTTGTTGATGCTTGTTGCAAACCACTGCATATCGTGCCCCAGGGCATCTCCCTCCACGTGACCCCTGATTGTAGCTTTGCCCAAAGGTGCCTGACTGCAGCTACTCTGGCTTGTTCCAAATGGCTAGTTGGCCTGGTACAGATGAAGAGATCCTGGGCCCAATATTATCATGGTACCATTTAAGGCAAAACTAAGTTAAACTTCTTTTTTCCTTTCCCTCCTCACATATTAGAAAATCCTGTTGGCTTCCCTCTAAATTATTTTCCAGCTGACCACCCCTCATCATCTCCACCACACCCAGTCCAGTGCAAACCAAGATCGGCTCTCGCCTGGACCTCAGCAAAACCCCAAGTCCTCCTTTTCACTCCAATGCCCCTTTAGAGTCTCCCTCACAAGCCGGAGTGATCTGGTTAAAATGTAAGTTACATTTCATCCCTTTTCACCCCCCAATAGCTTTCTCCCAAAGCACCGTACACGAATCAAACCAAATCCCATGCCGCATCTCATCCGACAAGGTGCTGCTTGGTCTGTCTCGCCACGTCCTCAATCCCATCTTCTGTTTCATTTCCTGCCACTTCCCCTTGCTCAAGCACTCCAGCTTCAGACCGGCCACTTTATCTTTCCTCCAGACACTGAGCCCTGCCACGGGGCATTTTCTACCGTCTGGAGTCTCCCTCCAAACTCCTCATACAATGATTTACTTATTGTCGTGCTCACTGCTTATTGTTCATTTTCCACCTGTTAGAATGTGAGCTTCCCAAGGGCACAGATCTTTGTTTTATTCTCCTGTAACATAACCAAAGTGGCTAGAAGAGTGCTCGGCACATCCTGGGTGCTTCTTAAATATTGATGGTTGAATGCAAAAAGTGTTAACTATCACGTTAATACTATCGATAACGCAAACTACTCTTGCCTCTACACATACGCAACAATCACTCAGCTCCATTTTTTTCTTCCAGCATCAAAGAAACCACACCAATCACAGATATAACATTTTGAATACCAACCATATAAAGTAAGAGTGGGAGAAAAAAAAGAGATAATTAACTTTATTATCTTTATATTGGGTTGATCAGTAAGTCATTTGTAATAAATGTTTCTCAAAGAAAGAATCTCCTTTTCTAGTAAATTATGAAGTCTAATATCTACATTTAGGCTGTTTCCACCATAATCCAACTGAATATTTATAACAGGTATTCAGTGCATGTTTTCTGGAAAAGAAATTTTAAAAAAGCCTACTTAGACATTTCAGAAAGTCATTTCTATAGCATTAAAATTACAGACTCAATGAAATAAATCATTTTATCTAACACTGGTGCAAAGAGAACCAGTTTGCAGTAGGAGGTCTTTTCAGGGCCTCCTGGATTGTCATTTTTCATCCAGAATATTCAGATGAGCCCCTTCAAAGCATGTAGGTTACATGTTTGTTATTAAACTGCACACCAGGTGAGCACACAGTTGACACCCTGGGGACCCTTTAATGATAATTATCTGCCCATGCGAGCCATGGTTTTCCTACCCCTGCAACGATCTTCAACTGTGTAATCAGTTAGGATTTAATTCAGTTCAGGATTAATCTCTAAATCCAGGCCTGAGCATTTCTCTAGTGTAACACCACTGGGGATTAGCCAAGGCTGGATTCCGAGTTCAGACATCAGGAGCAACATAGGAGAGAAGAGGCCAAAATAGAGGTTGGTTCTCACGGGTATGTCTACCTCACCCTCTTCAAATCTATAAGATCTAGAAGACCAGTTTATTTTGGGAATTCATCTTTCCTTGAGTATACATCACATTTTGAAAAAAAAAGGTTTATATAAAAATGTCTATACAAAAGTTGCCATGGTGTACCTTATATGTGCTTATATATTACATGAGGCATAAGGAGTGAAATAAAATCCAGCTCATATTTCTTCCCTTGGGCAAATTCCAACATCCACCCGGCCAAGCAATAAGCCATCCAGTCTCTGCTTTGTTTACCTCCTTTGGGAAGCAGCGAATTTGTGTGGTTGAGGCTAGAGCGGTCTCCAGGTGGTCATGAGCATTTCAAGGACCATTCTCGCATGTTAGCTAGCCCTTCCTATGTGTGCCGTTGAATTAAGGGGGAAGCCATCCTTACCCTAAACCAGAGAAGAACATCAACTCAGACTATTCACCTGGGCTGAAAGACACCGTGCTATAGGTCAAGAGCATAACCCTGAATTAGGTTCAAATCCCAACTCTGCCACTTACTGACTACACAAGATTGCTTATGTTACTTAACCTTTCTCTGCCTATAGATGTTACTCTAAGGAAATAACACCTTCCTGGTAAGGATACTTTAGGATTTAACGTAAATAGTACTATATTAGTCTGCTCAGGCTCCCTACCAGAATCCTCCAGACTTAGTGGCTTATACAGCAGGCATTGATCCTGGAAGTCAAGGATGAACGTGCTGGCAGTTGGTTCGTGGTGAGAGCTCTCTCCCCGGCTTGCAAATGGTCATGTTCTTGTTGGGATCTCATTTGGCCCCTTCTCTGTGTGCACACACCCTTGGTGTGCATTCTTCTTAGAAGGACACCAGTCCTATTGAATTAGCCCTATGAATAAGGCCTCCTTATGGCCTTATTTAACTATAATTACCTATTGAAAGGTCCTCTCTCCAAATACAGTCACACTGGGGATTCGGGCTTCAACACATGAATTTTGTGAGGACCTGATTCAGTCCATAACAAGTCATATATACAATGTCAGACACATAGTAACTTTACAATAAATACTAGCTCTTATTATGTGAGAATTTTACTTTTCTCTCATATACGTATATGAGTCTTACTTTCAACAGTTATTGTTTTGGTTGTTTAAAAACTCCAATTTTTAAGCAGAGGCACATTTACATAAGTAAACCCCAATTAATGCATTTATTGAAAGTGACAGTGAATGAAGTTTCATTCTAGTAAGATGACTTAAATGCAGGCATGGACACTTTACCCATTCTTTTATGTA
>NC_048235.1:15490758-15510383 GCF_002007445.2 Ailuropoda melanoleuca | reverse complement strand
ACAATAGCACCAAAAACCATACGTTACCTTGGAATTAACTTAACCAGAGACGTAAAGACCTATATTCTAGACACTGTATATCACTCTTGAAAGAAATTGAGGAAGACATAAAAAGATGGAAAAATATTCCATGCTCATGGATTGGAAGAATTAACATAGTTANATTAACATAGTTAAAATGTCCATACTACCCAGAGCAATCTACACTTTCAATGCTATCCCGATCAAAATACCGAGGACATTTTTCAAAGAACTGGAACAAATAGTCCTTAAATTTGTATGGAACCAGAAAAGGCCCCGAATCTCCAAGGAACTGTTGAAAAGGAAAAACAAAGCTGGGGGCATCACAATGCCGGATTTCGAGCTGTACTACAAAGCTGTGATCACAAAGACAGCATGGTACTGGCACAAAAACAGACACATCGACCAATGGAACAGAATAGAGAACCCAGAAATGGACCCTCGGCTCTTTGGGCAACTAATCTTTGATAAAGCAGGAAAAAACATCCGGTGGAAAAAAGACAGTCTCTTCAATAAATGGTGCTGGGAAAATTGGACAGCTACATGCAAAAGAATGAAACTTGACCACTCTCTCACACCATACACAAAAATAAACTCCAAATGGATGAAAGACCTCAATGTGAGACAGGAATCCATCAAAATTCTAGAGGAGAACATAGGCAGCACCCTCTACGACATCAGCCAAAGCAACCTGTTTCATGACACATCTCCAAAGGCAAGAGAAACAAAAGATAAAATGAACATATGGGACTTCATCAGGATAAAAAGCTTCTGCACAGCCAANGATAAAGAGCTTCTGCACAGCCAAGGAAACAGTCAAAAAAACTAAGAGACAGCCCACGGAATGGGAGAATATATTTGCAAAGGACACCACAGATAAAGGACTGGTATCCAAGATCTACAAAGAACTTCTCAAACTCAATACACGAGAAACAAATAAACAAATCATAAAATGGGCAGAAGATATGAACAGACACTTTTCCAATGAAGACATACAAATGGCTTACAGACACATGAAAAAATTTTCAAAATCATTAGCCATCAGGGAAATTCAAATCAAAACCACACTGAGATACCACCTTACGCCAGTTAGAATGGCAAAAATAGACAAGGCAAGAAACAACAATTGTTGGAGAGGATGTGGAGAAAGGGGATCCCTCCTACATTGTTGGTGGGAATGCAAGTTGGTACAGCCACTCTGGAAAACAGTGTGGAGGTCCCTTAAAAAGTTAAAAATTGAACTACCCTATGACCCAGCCATTGCACTACTGGGTGTTTACCCCAAAGATACAGACGTAGTAAAGAGAAGGGCCATACGTACCCCAATGTTCATAGCAGCATTGTCCACAATAGCTAAATCGTGGAAGGAGCCGAGATGCCCTTCAACAGATGACTGGATTAAGAAGCTGTGGTCCATATATACAATGGAATATTACTCAGCTATCAGAAAGAACGAATTCTCAACATTTGCTGCAACATGGACGGCACTGGAGGAGATAATGNGACATTTGCTGCAACATGGACGGCTCTGGAGGAGATAATGCTAAGTGAAATAAGTCAAGGGGCGCCTGGGTGGCACAGCGGTTAAAGCGTCTGCCTTCGGCTCAGGGCGTGATCCCAGCGTTCTGGGGAAGAAAGGGATAAAGAAAAGGGGGGTAATCAGAAGGGGGAATGAAACATGAGAGACTATGGACTNNCCCACTCCCCCTGCTTGTGTTCCCTCTCTCGCTGGCTGTCTCTATCTCTGTCGAATAAATAAATAAAATCTTTAAAAAAAAAAAGTGAAATAAGTCAAGCAGAGAAAGACAATTATCATATCATTTCTCTCATCTATGGAACATAAGAACTAGGATGATCGGTAGGGGAAGAAAGGGATAATGAAAGTGGGGGGTAATCAGAAGGGGGAATGAAACATGAGAGACTATGGACTATGAGAAACAAACTGAGGACTTCAGAGGGGAAGGGGCTGGGGGAATGGGATAGACTGGGGATGGGTAGTAAGGAGGGCACGTATTGCATGGTACACTGGGTATTATACACAACTAATGGAGCATCGAACTTTACATCGGAATCCGGGGATGTACTGTATGGTGACTAACATAATATAATAAAAAATCATTTAAAAAAAATGCTTTTTGCATTCTTAAAGTGTGGCAAAAGAAATGAACATGCACACACAAAAGAAGAATACGTGACTGAGGACTTCCGTGGCTCACAAAGCTGAAAATATTTACTCTTTGGCTCTTTACTAAAAGATTTTGCTGACCTCTGCTCCATGGATGCTGTTTAACCTAAGCTTTTCAGATATATCCGTTTCTTGTAATGTGAGCACCTCAGCTTTCCTCTGCCCTGAGCAAAGTGTCCCTTTGTTTTCCCCAAGCATTTTCTTTCTATCTTATTTATTTTGGGCAGAAGTAGTCTACAGTCCCTGTCATGTCTCACCAACATCTGAGAAAGAGGCTGAGTACAATTTCACCTTTTCCTGGTTACTGGGACCCAGTAACGGCCTCAGAAGTGAAGAAGGATCACGGTGCTTTGAGTTGCTTTTTCTACTCACTATCTCCTGTGGCCAGACTGGGCCTGCTATTTCTCATTTTTGTTGTCTCTCCATCTTTGAAATCTCTTCTGCCTCCTATCTGCCTTGGTCTGGGAAAAGGAGAAAAAAGAAATAACTATTGAATACTTTTTTATCTATAAGATTTCATTAGATTCTTCTCATATGTTGGCTTCTTTCATTCTTATAGTATGACTTTATGGTTAAATGTTATCATTTCTACTTTACAGATTAAGAAAAGGGTTAATTTACCTGAATTCAAGCCCAGGTCCTTCCAGCTCCAAAATTCAAGGCCTTTCATCAAAGAAACCTGAAAACTTGACTGACTCGAACTGTAAGTAACATTAGGTGAACAAACTAAAATGGTTCTTTTGTAAATAGTGCCCAACGTTGAAGTGTTCTAAGACATCCGTTTTGTTTTCTTCTCAGTATTTAGCTATGTTCTAGATAGTTCAGTTGTCTGACAACTTTCAAATTAGTGAGGTGCTGTGATAACACTTTGCTTGTTCATATATATCTTTGGACATCATTCATTCAATGAATGTTGAATGTTTTTTAAAAGTGGCTCATATCTGAAAGTATGTGAAAGGATATTTATTGAGATGGAGATTTACTTTAGCTCTCTTTGCATATTTCTTTCCCTGTGAAGAGCAAGTGGGTCTCATGGTTCTCTCTTGTCATAGGGAAGGATGGGATTCCAGGTGGAAAGCAGAAATGGTTAAAGAGATTTCTTTCCTGGATTTGTGGTTCCAAAAGCCTGAGCTCCTTTAGCCTCCTTTGCTAGGACAAACTAGTGGGGTGGAAGTGGGGGACAGTCCCAACAGCTAAAAGGAAAGAGAGATGATTCCTGCTGTGTTGTGGAAGAGGGGGTTGGTAGGGTTTTTGTTTGCACATGTTACTTAAAAGATCAGGAAAAGCTAGACATTTGTGTGTGTGTGTGTAAATTTAGAGTTAAGGGCTGGTGGCCACACTAACGGATCCCACTGAAGCTGTGATGGGAGTTCAGAAGTACAAAGGAGATGGTGGTGTTTCGTTGTGCCAGGCAGAAGAGAGATGGTTGCAGATTGGGGGCCACCCTGAGATGTGAAATGTGTCACTCAGGCAGTGGTGACCTTCTCTGGCATAAATCATGGTGGACTCGGTTCACAGCAGCACCCGCCCCGTCGGAGGTTGGAAGAGTCATTGATTGGAACGCTGGAGAGAACTCTCCTTAGCAATGTGTTTATATGAAACTTTCATCCACAAACCCAGAATTACAAGATAGACCATACTACTTTATTGCTTTTAAATCAAAATATTTTATCTTTGAAACTCCATCTCAGTAATTACTGGGAGTGTCTCTCCTTCTCTGGGTTCCACAAGAATATGAAAAATGTTTTGTGGTATCTAGAAATTTTTTGTAGGATCCATAAATCAGGGAAAGAACTCTCTTATCTTTAGGTCACCATCGTGAGATCTAGTCTCCTCTTGCTCCCAACCAGTGGGACTTTTCAATCAGCCATCTTAAGAACTTCCTGTTGCTTCAAAGGCCAAAGATATTTCTGTAAATGCACAGATTTAAGAACTCAGATTCAACCATAATCACAGGATTACTTCTAAAAGTATTATTTATTGCTCTTTTTTCCTATTTATAAACATGTAATTGATCAAAGCAGATGAGTAAAAAATCCAGAGAAGTGCAGAGAGAATAAACATTAATACCTGTGATATGTTTTCTTCCAAAAACTTTTCCCCATCTAGATTTGTTTTAATATGCGGAGGTGATATTCAAAACATTGAACCACCTGCCAAGTTTAGGCACTGACCAGTCAGAAAAATAAGTTCTGGCTGACAGTGGAGAAGGATCTTGAATCCCCCTTCCAAGCTCCCTTTTCAGACTTTACTTCACAGCTGCTTTATCTGGAGGAGGTCCAGATTTGCCATATTTGGGGGAAGCCATGTGTGCTGGTGGTGGTGGTATTGGTGAGATTGCTAGTGCCCTGGCTATTTACCAACTGATAGAGAAGTCCTTTAGTAGTATGACAACTAGTATGGGTGTATAACCATCTGTACCAATATGTACTGGTGGAGTTATTAGCCTGGAATATATATAATTCCTTATAGTTTGGGTTTACCCTACTTAGCAAAATCTAGTAGACATTTTCCTGTGGCATAATATGTTCCTATAAATGAGAACTTTGTAACTGCAGCTAATCTTTGGTGATGCACTATAGGCATACCTAGATGATGGATGATTCCATCTCCTCTTGCAGTGGCTGGGTGGACATGTGCTACCAGGTTCCAGAACCAGTCACCTTCAGCCACCTTGACTTGTTTGCCCTAGTGTGATATAAAAATACTGTCATTTGCTTCATGTGTCATGGTGTGGAAAGTGTTGGGAAGAATCACTTCACAACAAGGTTTTTAATGGGAACATATCTTCCCATTATATGGCTATAATATGGTTAACTTAACCAACCTCCTATTAGTAGACATGCATCTTGTTTCTTATTTTTTCAATATTTTATTTTACTTCTAATGGACACACTTAAACATAGATCTGATTATTTTCCTAAGACAAGTCTCAAAAGAGGAATTTTGGTATATTGGGTCCTATTTAATACTTGAACACAGAGTATCAAATTTCCCTGCCTTTCTAAGTACCAAACCATACAGGCTCTCGATCTAGACTACTGGTGTGTGCATCCCTGTTCCATCCCTTCATTAGACGTGTGTCTCAGTGTAAGGGGCAGAGGGAGAGGGAGATGCAGACACCCCCCCCCCCACCATGAGCAGGGAGCCAGATGCGGGGCTCAGTCCCATGACTCCGGGATCATGACTCGAACCAAAGGCAGACGCTTAACCGACTGAACCACCCAGGTGCCCCTAGTTTTTGCTATTTTAAAATTTGCCAATTTTCGCTCCCCCAGAAATAGAGAAGAATATCTTTTCTCCCATAATCTCAAAGGCACTGGGAATTAACTTCTTTATAATCATTGCTGTAATACATGGGTACTTAAAGATTTTCCTTTTAGAAAAATGCACTTTAATCACTTATGAGATTAAATATGAGATTACTGGTCTTTGATAGACATGTTATGTTTTGTCTTTTGTTCATTTTCTATTAGGCTGTTTGTCCAATTCAGAGATATTTTTAAAAATGGAAAACGTTCTGGGAGTCCTAGGCAGCCTATTATGCCATTCGGGGTAAAATAAAAAAGAGAAATGCCAAAGTAATCGGAACCTCATGATGTGCTCTAGATAGGGAGTTTCGGCTTTACAGCCTTGGTTGCCCATTGTAACCACCTGGGAAACTTTAAAAGCTGCTCACGACTGGGCCACACCCCCGAGATGGTAATTTAATTGGTCTGATTTAATTACCTGGCATAGGGATTGTTGAAAGCTCCCCAGGTGATTCTAGTGTTCAGCCAAGACTGGTGTAGGTGGGTACTGATAATTCAGGGTCAGTTGGGTGTGTCTGTGGGGCCGGGTTCTGGAGAGAATGACTTTCATAATCAGCCAGCTCTCTGGGCCAACTGAGTCAATTGCTACCATGTAAACAGGCTACTAAACCTTCTGACTAGACTGAAAGCAAAACATCTAACTCTGCTGTACTTTGCAATATCTTAAAATTTCTGCTCTGGACAGTTACTTTTACTTTCAAATTTTCCTTTTTCTTAAAAACCAGCCCCAATGTTACACTTGCATTTTGGTGGTAGAAAAGATCACTACCTAGCAGATATTTCATGTTCTTGACTGTTTCTTCTGCGTTGTGTTGGTGTTGATGAAGCAAACAATCACAAAAGGATTAAATGCATACAAAACAGGTTGGATAATATGCGCCCTGTGTACAACAGCTTTGATCTTTGGTCTACTTCGAGTGCAAGTGTCTTGAGAGTATTTTAAGAAAAGACTGCTTGACTTGTACTAAAAACCATCAACTGAATTTGTCCTTCAACTGGGAATATTCAACCACAATGTGTTTTCAAGGAAAAGCTTTAAGAGTAGCTTCAGAGAAGTCAGAAACCCAAGAGAAGGACAAGATGCTGACGTGTTAGGGAAGTCTACAGTTTGGGCTTCTGTGGTTTTGAAGATGTAAATAGAAACAGCTATAGCAAAGAAGTTCTATAATTAGCTCTCATCCTGATTCCAAAAGTTGCTTATTTTAGAGCTATTAATAGTATATAAAAACCACTGTTTAAAACTCTTGGTTTGGATTTTCTGGTACTTTAATGAAAAAATTAGCATTTTCAAGCTGTGTGGTTTCTCTAAAGTCATGTGCTACGGCAGTACAAGTCCTCTGTTGCTGAAAGGTTTTTGGGAATGGCGAATGTGCCAGTAATTTTCTGCTTCCCGGGCATGGTTTTCTCTGAGAGTCAGAGCATGAGTCTAAATCAGAAATTAAATAAATTACTGATCTAAACTGTGGGTCTCGTTATAGACAGACCCTGGTATTTAGACCAAACAAATGTGCTCTTTAAACACAGTGACCTTACCCAGTTGTTCTTCCAAAACCACAACAGAGAACAATCTTGCTCAGTTAATCATCTCTGCCTGAAGAAACCACCAGCTAGAAGGGTGTCTTTCAGAATACATTCGGCAGCAGGATGAGGCAACCACATCCTCCCCGAAAAGCGAATCCCCCGTATATCCCCTCAATCCAAACTGCCAGTCAGCATCAAATCCCTTCCCTGAGCTCACCAAATGTGTTGTTTCATTACTTCTTTTTTCAGTTGGGTGAATTCCTCGTGGGTCTAAATCTTACAGGATACAAATCGGATCTGGAGAAAGACGGAATAAACCTCTACCACCCCCAACCAAATTTTACCCAGGTGCAGAGTAGACCAGGAGGGCACAAGAGACACTAAGCCGATGGAAGGAATGGATATTAATGGAGTCAAAGAACACTTATGGAATCCTTGAGTTCCCATTTAACGTTTTGCTCAGTTTCAGGAAAAAAATGTTAAGCAGGGTTGGCTAATAGAATCAAAGAAGTGAATCAAATCGAGCTACAATTAGGTTACTCTTCACACGCCAGGAAAAAAAAAAGTTCTGGATTAGCCTCT
Source organism: Ailuropoda melanoleuca (assembly GCF_002007445.2). Lineage (NCBI taxonomy): Eukaryota > Metazoa > Chordata > Mammalia > Carnivora > Ursidae > Ailuropoda > Ailuropoda melanoleuca. The sequence goes on along the minus strand of NC_048235.1, from coordinate 15,502,763 downwards.
TGGACATGAGATAGGGAAAATGTAGCCCCGTGTGCCCCGTCTTATGCAGAGATGGCAGGGAGCCTCAGAGAACACCTTCTAGAAATCAGTCAAGTAAGATTCATTCTGCATTCCTCTAAGAATTCAGGACACTGATGATCACTGTGTGATTCCCCTGGACTCGCTTGAACCCACCCAGTAGGGACTGAAAACTTCCCAGCAGTGGTTCTTAAATTTTATTTCTCAGAATTATCTGTAGAGATTTTTTTAAAAAAATTACTCATACCTGTAGCTTATCCCAGAATGTCTGAAACAGAATCCCTGGTCGTATGTATTTTAAAGAAATACTGTGAGTCTTTCTGATGCATAGCAAAGCTGAACACCTCTGAATTTAGGCAAATAGAAAGGATCAGGTTTCCCACAAGAAACTAGCTTTTCTAAGGGTTGGGGGACGAGGGATTTTTGAAGATTGGGTTAGATCATCTCAGCAGTCCTTCAGCGGACCTCAAGTCCTTCGAAGTGTTCTAATGAACAAGATGGTCACAGAAAAGAAACTCTTTAATTGTAAAGGGTCTTTGAACATCAAAGAGCTTGCACACTTGAAAGCAGGATTCCAACCGACTTTTTCTGTAAGAATTAAGTCTGGAGATGACTTTTGTTTGTAAAGTTTGCAATTTTATTAAGAAAAGTAGGATAACTCCTTCAATTAATCTAGACAAACTTCTGTTTTCTATACACATACACTGCATGTAAATATTTTCCTGTTTTTATATATTTTGTCATATATCATTCCCAAGAATGTTTCCATTAGAAATTGTTTGCCCAAATAGGATCGTAAGTTCATAAATAAGTTTTATCCAGTTTGATGAAAAGGACTGAATGGAGGAGGAGGTTAGATAAATGTCTATGGAGCTCTTCATGTGTATTCTTTTAATAATGGATTGGTTATCAATCTTCTCCTTTTGCTGTTGAAACCTGAAGTTCAGATTAAGAGAAATCTCCAACATCATACAGTTAGTAAGTAATAGAGTCAGGATTTAAACTCAAGTGTGCTGATCCCATAACTCATATTTTCTAAATTGCATTATACTAGGACAATCAATAGAGAGGCAAATGTCCTTTCTTGGTCCTTAAAAACATATTGTTTAATGATTTATATCCTGGAAGACTAATTCTGTATTCCCAGTATGGCCATAAAGATTACACGATTGGATAGCTAATAAGACTTGTTCATCTCTCCTATTTTCCTATTTTTCATGAAGGAGTATGTAGACCATTTAAGAAATCTTTAAGGGGGGGTCCAATATTATAAATATCTACTATCTTCTTACCCAGCTAAGAAATAAGATAAAAGAGAAAGGTAGATGAGAGCCCAATCATTGTCCTTATTATGGACAAACTTTAGACTGAAGGCTGTGGCTTATATCCGAAGGAAAGCGGGCCTCCAAGAATTGAATCCCAATTTTAAACAGACTTCTCTATCCAGGCATGGGCAGTTCCAATAACACTGGACGCTTGAAGGACCAGAGATACATGTCTGCCTTCTCTATCCAAGCTTGCTGTTAAGAGAAAATGAAGAGGAAAAGTCTAGATCTCTCTAAGTCACCAATCAGATCAGTTACTCCACCAGCAGTAGAGAAACTCAAGCATCGCTGCAGTATGGATCTGCCCGCACATGGGAAAACCAAACACCAGAAACACCAGAGGTCAAGAAAGAGTGCTTCTCCTGGACAGAATACGATGCCAGGAAGTTTTTCATATGCCCAAGAAAATATGTAAGGGCATATCTAAAGTTAAAATTTATTCACTGAGTTTAAGGAAGAAACAGAAGGCTCCCAAAATTCCCATATTTCCAATCCAGTTCACTAAGAGGGAAGGTGAAAACCCTCGGGTGGAAAATCATTTCATATCAGTGTTTCTCGTATGCACTTAATAGAGCAAATATTGAAACTCAGGGATTGAAATAATGTCATTCAGTGTCAGAGAAGTTAATAATTGGGACATTTTTAGTGTCCTTAAAAAAAAAAATCCCGTGCTTGCTTTTTGTTTCCTTCATCTCTTTTGTAAAATTTGCTTTAAATTAAGATATCTTTGAAGAAACGTACTTCACAACAGAGACTGAAATTCCTTTTCACCCTGAGCCCTCAGTTGTGTATGAAGATTGAGACGCAGCAGAGCCGACGGCATTGTCTACTCAGCTTTAGATGTTCTTTTGCTGCTTCATTAGTATGTTTGAAGGCAGTAGTTCCACCATTTAATATTTATACGTGTGTGGAGTGTTATTTGATCGGCTGATAATCTACTTACACCAGGACACAAAAAGTTAATTCATAATTAATACACATCTAATTTGTTAATGAAATTTAATTTCTAACAACGTCTTAACTCTTCATGAGTTTTTAGCTTACACTTTAAAAACGATGTATAATATTAAGGCAGATTTCTGAATAATTTAGGCCAACCTCCCTGCCTCATCCTCCTAAAAAAGTTTTTCTATCACTTTCCCTAAATTTGAGCCAGTATTTGTCTGATGTAACATCTCGAAAATTATAGAAATACTAGAGCCAGAAGTCAGTAGGTCCAATGCCCTCGTTTTATAGATTAAAAAACCCCTTGGACTTAGAAAGATTAAATGATGTGACAAAGATTGTGAAATAACTTATTGGGTAGAGCTGGAGCTAAATTCTTCTAACCGCTGAAAGGATTTTTCAGCAGGAGTTGCCTTATTTTTCAGTTTATTTCTATACTACTAATTTCCAGTTTAAAAAATTCTAACCCCTAGGATGATATTTCTCAATCCTTGTGTACAGTTTTTATTTTTTAAAACATCTCATGTGATTCTACAGAAGGAGGGGAATGGTTTTTTTATTGCTTTGATTGCGGTTTTACAGCCACATACACAGAAATCACATGATATCAAAAATCTTACAAAGCATGTGGTTTAGCTCCATTGGGCTCTGATTTTAGTCCACAATACTAACTTCATGAAAGATATGCATGAAGCACTTTCCATCCGCTAAATGTTTCAGTGCTTGCCTTTGTTTTCCCAGAATTGCTATTTCATTTGGATTTCACTCTCATTACCTGCATTTCGTGGGGGTCCCTTTGCTGTTTCCACGGGTACACTTCAGATTGGGAAATCATCTCGGGTTACAGAGTTGGGTACGGTTATGTTCATTTACTGCTCTTTGGTAAAAAAGCTAAAATGTCCCTGCCTGTTCATTACATTAGAAGATGTTTAAGTCATGTCCTAAATAAGAAGGGGCTTGTTTTCCGCTTGGCTTCAGGTAACTTCGATATCCCTGGGGGTGATCATGTCTGTTCTTGGAGGTTCTCCTTGCAGTCTGATCGTGTAAAACAAATCTGCTGCTTCTCCAGCCGGACTTGGAAGTCTCTCCTTTCTCTCTTGTTCCCACTTGATTTAAAAAACCTGCTGCTCCAGATCAGATGAAAAACACTAATTTCCTAGCCAAAGATTTTTGCATTGACCGAGGTTCTTTAGATGGTCAAATTTATCTTTCAAAATTCGAAATCAGGTTTCATCAATCTCAGCAATTATTTCCATCAATATGGTGCAATTGCTATGCTTTTGCAACAGATAAACCTATGAATAAGGGTACGTGTGTTTAGAAATATCTTGATGCAGAATGCAACATAGCATAACATACGTCAACGCAGTGGGAAACCACTGGCTCCAAAAGAAGTGAGCCTGATTTTCTGACCCACTGGTGTGAGAGTTGGATGAATGCAAAAGAAGCCATCAGAGGAAAGGGAGGCTCTGATAATCCTACCCTTCCCCGGAGCACATCCGCTTTGATATGAGAGCACAGAGGAGTGCTGGAAATGGACCCTCAGTTTCCCACCACTCCGTTCACGGCTGCAGCACCAATGTCCTGGGTACAGAGGGAGTGGAGGCTCATTCAACACCCCCCAAGCTGTCAGGACAAGGAGAAGTTGGAGTTATCATCTGTGAGCCAGATCTACTCCAGCTAAAATAATCACATAATTGAAGTAAAACTGCATTGTTAGCACTGAATTACTGATTCATGTCTCCCTTCCACGTGTATGGTTCCAGCCTATCAACCTGAATTGGCAATCTAGACGCACTTTCCTTCCTTTTTTTTTTTTTTTTTTGGTCTTTTCACAATCTTCACCCAAAAAACATTGAGTGGAATTTTTCAGGAACTGTTAGGGAGCCAAAATGTATGCTGGATGCATTAGGGTTATGTGGATCTAGGATCTAAGGGAAACAAGAAATCCAGGAAAAGTGTCAACATCAGACTGAGTCTAAGAGGAAGCAGTCTTTGGCTTGGTGCCTTAATGGACAGCAGGAATGGTGCAGAGAGGATTATAAGTCACTCATTCCCCAATTAGGTCTCATTTTCCCTGACGGCACAATAAAACCATGTCTCCACACAGCAGTAAAATTCATATTCCACTGATCGGTCAGGTTCTTTATTGCTGATTAGGTTTCCTGAATAAAGAAAGTTCAGTAGTAGCCATAATGAAAAAGCTTCAAATGTGATGGATGGTGAGAGTTGAGCCTCACTTAATAGTACTATTTTGGTTAAGGTCTTCAAGACTGTTGCCAAATTGAACTTGAAATAGAGTTTCCGCATATGCAACCTGGCCATTTTCACAGCACACGAGCTATTGGACCTGAAGCTCTGTGGACAGAGCAGAGTCATGTGGGAAGGTCACTGGCAGCATGGCATGTGAGAACAGGCGACAGGTCTACGCTGTGGCCCTGACCTGTCCAGAACCATTCACATCATTCCGTGGTGGAGAAAATTACCCTCTCAGTAACGTAGGAAGTTGAACTTGAGTTCTCTGGGCAAAACTGCTGCGGCTGTAGGAACAGGACAAAGTAAACGCACTAAAACATGCACTCTGGCTTCCCTCCTGAGGGCAGTTCAGCCAAAGTAACAAAAACCAAAGTAGTACAGGGGAAAGGAGTGTTTGGGGTGCAGCCTCTCCTCATGTGTCCCTCCCCTTCTCGCTGCCAGCAGGCCCCTAGGTGTTGCCAATCCCATGACTGCGGTGTCACAGAGGCCAGGCGAGAAAGACATTAGACCAGTTACCTTCTGCTTAGACCCGTAATAGCGTCTCCTGAGAACAAGAGATGGGCTAAGGAGTTTTATTTGGGGAGCGAACATAGAAGAGCCTTAAGAATTTAATGCCAGATTTCTTGAAGCTCCTCGGCTTAGTTTCATGGAAAAAGCTATGTTTCCACAAAGAAGCAGTGCTGTTATTTGCGACTGACAGTCCCAAGCTTTAGACACCCGCTTAGGGTGTGCTTATCAGGAGAAGATGAGGTAACCCTGTTGCTCCAAGATGATGTGTGTTCGGGTGGGAGGGGGAGGACCCTCGGCGGTTCTGTAAGTAAGCACCAAGACAGCAGGGATTCTCGTCGGTTTTAGAAAATGGGCTTAGAATCACATTCCTAGAAAGCAGGCCAACTATGAGATGAACGCTATCCGCATATAAAGACTGCGGGGCCAGGAGGGACTGGCCAGCCATGCCAACCAGGCGCTGGCTGCCGTGCAGAGAGGGGGCACCACGGGCAGTGGGCCACAGGTGCGAGTGCACCCAAGCCCTAGACAAATGCAACGTAGGCAAAGCTCTTTCCTGATGCTGCCCAGCTTCCTCTATGGAATCTTGTCTCTCTCTCTCTCTCTCTCTCTCTCACTCAGTACAAAACCCCTGGATGCCAATTCCAAGGAAACCTGCTTCCCCTATCACCAGGAACCCCACTGACACTTCCCCTCCCCTCCTTTTTCATTAGAAAACCTTCCATTCAGAGATCCTCTGTCAGTTACACATTCACGTGATAAAAACACTTTGCCCATGAGAATGTGAAAAATCATCTTTAATCCTCCAGGCAGTGGGTGTTTGTATCCGAATGGACATCTGGTGTTCAACTCAAGAGCAATTCTCATTTGTTATACGTGGGGGTGGACCTCTGAGCGCTGGGTTTTATGGCACCAGAGTCTCCCATTCAGCCAAATGCTTGTAGGGAATGAAACATAATAAAGTAAACCAGCTTTATTTACCTCATTTAATCTTCACAAAAAGATGAGGTAGGCTTTATTATTCGTATTTTTATAATAAACTGGAATTCGGTGAGGCTAACTGACTTGCCCAGACTTCAGTAACTCGATGTTTCCAGTACTCAACATGTTTTTGCACTTTGTCACATCATAATTTTTAATATGTCTATACAGAAGTATTAATTTCTAGAAGTAAATGAATTGTCTTTCCAACAGTATGATGTTAGAACGTAAGGCTCTTATACCTAAAATAGCAGGTGCTTTTAAGCTGGAAAGACCAGACAACCAGTTCTGAGACTAAGGGAAAGGCCTTCAAATGTCCTGAGAGTCATTCTCATCTGTCCAGTGAAGGGTAGTGGATGTTTAAATGAACTGGTGTATTTAAAAACCTGGCACCAGTAGATATAATCCTTATTTAGTGTTTCATATTTCTGAGAAGTGGAAAAGTATCCCATCTTTGAAAAATCATCCTTAGATATCAAAAATGTAAAAAAAAAGTGTTCACAATTATTATTATGCTTCTCACATCTTCATTTAAGAATTTGTGCCAGTTATTGGGGGCGCCTGGGTGGCGCAGTTGTTAAGCGTCTGCCTTCGGCTCAGGGTGTGATCCCAGTGTTCTGGGATCGAGCCCCACATCGGGCTTCTCCGCTGGGAGCCTGCTTCTTCCTCTCCCACTCCCCCTGCTTGTGTTCCCTCTTTCACTGGCTGTCTCTCTCTGTCAAATAAATACATAAAATCTTAAAAAAAAAAAAAGAAAATATATTTAAAAAAAAGAAAAAAGAAAAAAGAATTTGTGCCAGTTATATCACAGTAACTTTTTATATTCCTCTTGGAAATCTACAACACACAGGCTGGTGTTAAAAGGATAAATGCATTGCTCTATCATTGAGAATGTTCTCCTAAATAAGAAAAGTAATTGTATCAGTATTCAAATACAGTTCAAACCCAGAGGCGATGGGAAGGAAATCCCAAGACTTTTTGGTTGACATGGAGTCCTATTTTTCAGTGACTGAAAAGCGTGCCTAAAACTTGTCTTCCTGTCCAAGGTTCCCCACAAGTGGCATCAGTTTATGGAATTGTCTGATACATAGCATTTCTGAACAATAAATTAAAGTCACCACCTGATGGGCTTACCTGTTTTACCTCAGGACCATAATTCCCTCCCAGATACTTTATAAATTTAGAAATCCATCCCAATAAGGACATATTTCTGAGCTTCCTCTGCTCTTAGAATTTTTACTAGACATTAGAGAAGATGCGAGGATGACTGACCTACTAAGTAACGTGTGATGGGAAAGTAAGCCCAACAATACAGAGCAGGCAGCCTGGCGTGAGTGGTATAGCAAAGTGGCGTGGGAGGGTACAGGAAGCTTGGGTTCTGTCTGGGGCACTCGAAAAAAGGCTTTGGAGAAAATAACAGTGGAGTGGAGACTTCAAGAACATATAGAGAATGGGAGGAAAGTGTACTTCGGAGAGACACAGAAAACATAGAGACAACGTGGGCAACACAGACTGTAAATGCGAATGGTTCAGTCACAGCAAGTGCTCTGGTTTGACGAGAGCATGAAGTACAGGGTAGCAAGAGGCATCACTGTGCTGGCAGAATATCGTCTCCCCGCCCCCCCCCAGTGATGTCAGCGTCCTATGCCTGGAAGCTGTGAATACGGCACATTTCATGGCAAAGGGAAATTAAGGTTGCTAACCCGCTGACCTTAACTAAGGCAGGAAGGTTCTCCTGGATTAGCTGGGTGGGCCTCATACACTCAGAAGGATCTTACAAGGGGACGAGGGAGGAAGAGCTCAGAGGGATGTGGTGTGAGAAGCATGTGACCCCTGCATCGCTGCCCTTGAAAAGAGAGGAAGGTGCTACAGGCCAAGCAGTGCCGGAAGCCTCTGGAAGCTGGAAAAGACTAGGACCTTCTCTCCAGCCTTCAGAATGTGGTGCAGTTCTGATGGCACCTTGATTTTAGCCCAGCGCGATCCACGTCACCCTTCAGCCTCCCCAACTGCGAGACGAGAAGAGTGTGCTGAAGCCACTGAGCGGTGGGGCTTCTTACAGCAGCCGCGGGAATCTCATCCAGAGCAGAGGGGGGGAGCATGCACGGGGCCAGACTGCGGAGCTGCCATGCCTCTCGGACACAGCCGGGCTACGTTCCAGGCATGAAATGCCGCGAAAGGGGGATCTCATGATGGGCTCTCTGCTCTGCACAGCTGCATTTGCAAGCACTGTGGAGGGTGCAGGGGAGGGCAGGGAGGTCAGAGGAAGGGCCCTTCAGGCGGTGCTGCGATGACAGAATGCTGAGTCAGGGCATGAATCTGGAGACGGAGGTAGATGGACAGGGGTGGTGATAACCCAGGACCCTGAATGAGGGCCACGGACCTGGAGTATCATCGGTCCAGGAAGGGAAGGGAAGTCTTGGTAGCCAAGCTGGTGGCTGGCGTAAGCCTATTTCTCCAAGTTCAGGAACCGAATTAAGGAACCAGTTGGAGCTCCCCTTGTCAGGTTTATCATTGCTGGCTTTCACGTGACACTTTGTGTTCCTTTACTGCTATTTTGTTTTATTTCTCTCAAGAGGAAACATCACCCGAAGGGCAAGTTAAGAAAAAAATGGTTTAACAGGCAGTTTCGTGTGCCTGGGCCCTGGGGGGCGAAGCACAGCAGAGCGCTGGCTTCAGGACCCCGTTGGTGCTGTCGTTCCGCTGAGAACTCACGGGGTGTTGAGGCTTTCCCGGTGTGGTCGCTTCCTCAGGTGCAGCCCACCCGGATTTGTGTCAGTACTGATACATTCACCTGTCTGAATAAACCCGGTTCCTTTCAAGGAATTTGGGAATAAGCCAATGACTTATTGTGCAGAACGTCCATTCATTCCCTCATCCAAAAATAAAATAATAGTAACACTCACTAAAGGTCTGGCCTTCTCTGTGCACTGGAGTTGGCCTGTCCCTACCCTGCAGCTGGTGCCCGGGGGGCAAGCAGAGTGGACACCAGCAGGCTGGGTAACAGGGGCGTGCACAGGGTACAGTGGAAACACAAACCAATTTAAGACTAGCAAATCAGCAAAGGCTTTGTAGAGATGTTTTGAGGGTTATATAGGCACTGCCAACATAAAAGGGAAGGAAAGCAGAAGGTAGAACATCAGCAAAGAAAGAAAGAGTGAAATGTATAGATATATATATATATCAACCTCTCTGTATTTCCTCCTCCTTCCTGCCCCTGAAAACCACTTTTCTACTGTTTATATGAGTTTGACTTTTTTTTTTTAAGATTCTATGTTTAAGTGATATCATGCAGTATTTATCTTTCTGTTTGGTTTATCTCATTTAGCATAATACTCTCAAGGTCTATCTGTGTTGACACAAATGTCAGATCTCCGTCTTCCTGGTGGCTGAATGATGCTCCATTGTATATGTCCACCACAATGTCTTTATCCATTCATCCCCTGACGGACGTTGAGGTTGTTTCCATGTCTTGGCTACTGGGAATGATGCTGAAATTAACACGGAAGTGCCGCCATCTCTTTCATATCCTGTTCGTACTTCGTTTGGATATATACCCAGAAGAGAGATTACTGAATTACATGGTAGTTCTATTTTTAATTTTTTTGAGGAGTTACCATACTGTTTTCCATCGTGGCTATATCACGAACGATGTACAAAGTTTCTCTGAAGAAAAGGCATCCTTGATAATTTTCATTCAGATCATATCATGTCAGAAACAAGTCAGCCCTTGACTATTCTAGTTGAAGAGCCTATCCATTGCCTTTTTAAGAAAAACAAGATAGTCTTATTTCTGCTACTTACAATTGAGGGATTCTGGATTGATACATACGTAACCCAAGCTAAAAAAAATCACTGATGTTTATTTTCATAAATATCCTTTAAAGTACTGAAGGAGTTGAAGTCAGAAAACCATTCATAAGGGCAAAAACAACACTCATATACACCTACACCTGTGTAAACACTAATTCTATATTTGAAGCTGCCAAAAATTCTAACCAAATAGGACAGGTACCCCTAGGCCTTAATGCACCAGAATTGTTTCAATTTGTTGCTTTTTATAAGAAAGGTTTTATTTCCCCAGTTGATCAGAGAGCACACTTGGAAAAAAAAATCTGTTGATATTCCCCTTGCTGAGTTTTAAATAGCCAGAGTATGTGTGATATATCTTTTGTAGTGAGTACTTTAGAGAAAAAGCATTGCTTTTAAATCTCATGCATGCCCCAAATGTAATGTGAAATAAATTCCACCGTGAATGAGCTCCTGCCATGTCTAAAAACTGAATTGTAATATGCAAGGTTTCTCTGAGACAGGCCATTTTTTTTGTGTGGTCTTAAAAGCAGCAAAGCTAAGAGGATTGGTAAATTTTAAATCTCTCTAGCAGATTTCATGTAAAGCAGGAAGTTTATATCTCATGCAACTCTAGCAGCAAAAGCATGAGCAATTCATTCTGAGGTTTCCCAGGAATTAGATTCCGTTCAATTAACAGGGTGCATTGTACTCGACATAGTAAAGTTGTGAATAATAAGAATAATAATAGTAAAACCAACAACCTCGGGTCTGCCCTCCAGGAATTTGTACTTAATCTCTGAGATAGATTCAGAGAGTGGTCTCTGAATTTTTTCCATCTTGTTTTTAGCAGCTTGATGAAACTATCAGATTGTAATTAAAAGCTCCAAATCAATCAAATCCCTGTTCAGCTACTCGCTTCTATAGAGACTAAAGAGGCAACGTTTTATTTGAGGTTCTCTCTTTTAAGGGTGAGGGGTCCTTTTTGAACTCTGAGAGAACATCTTCCCTTCCCTAGACATCCTTCTCAAACTCCATTGGAATAAAATCAATATGGCCGTAAAGCCATCATTTACTGAGCACATAGTACATGCTGAGCCCTTTAGCAGCTTTTCATGCATCATCTCCTTTAATTCACACCGTAATCTCCTAAGTAGAGGTCTTGTTATTTCTAACTTAAAGATCAAGAGCTTGGGGTGCCTGGGTGGCTCAGTTGGTTAAGCGTCTGCCTTCGGCTCAGGTCGTGATCCTGGAGTCTGGGGATCAAGTCCCTCATTGGCTCCCTGCTCAGTGGGGAGTCTGCTTCTCCCCTTCCTGCTGCCCCTCGCCCCCTGCTCAGGTTCCCTCTATCTCGCTCGCTTGCTCTCAAATAAATAAATAAAATAAAGATAAGGAGCCTGAAGATCAGCGAGGTTAATTATCTGAAATGAGGTCAAAATTCTTAAACAAGAAGCCAAATTCAGAATTCGAGGTGTCATTCACCAAAGCCTCTGTTCTTTCCACCAAGCTCTACTTGCCTGAAGAAGTGCCTCCAGGGCCTCATATTGGAGCTAGGAAGTAATGCATTAGAATAAATACATTTACAGAGGCTCCGGCTTGCTTTCTTCTTACACACCTCAGATCATTTCACAAAATACTAAAGCTCGCTCTGTAACCTGAGAAAAAGACTTCCCAGAGGCGCTTCCCCTGCCATATCTGAAGATAAGAGAGCATTCCATACAGCACACCAGTCTTAACTAAACCACAGAGCCCACCCTTTCACTGTTACCAGGGTTTCCTGGCCCAGCTTAATGGTAACCAGTGGACCAAAGGGCCATTCATGTGAAAAGACAAGACTTGCAAATGTTGGCACGTGAGTAAAAGTCACGTCCCATGAACTACTGCTGGGCATGCCCAGTATGAACTGAAATATGCAAAATAAAGAGCTGAACAACAAAGTTTTTTTTAGAAAAGTCATTTTCAATTACAAATGCAAATCTAGGCTGAACAGGCACAAACTGTGCAAAGGAAACATGAGGACATTCATGTTTCATCTTTTCAAGTTCAAAGAATTATACAGCCGCTCNTAGAAAAGTCATTTTCAATTACAAATGCAAATCTAGGCTGAACAGGCACAAACTGTGCAAAGGAAACATGAGGACATTCATGTTTCATCTTTTCAAGTTCAAAGAATTATACAGCCGCTCT
>NC_048235.1:15308449-15490658 GCF_002007445.2 Ailuropoda melanoleuca | reverse complement strand
ACTACTTGTGTAATGCTCTGTCTTTTGTGTTCCAGAGAATTGTTTTTAACTGTGTCACAGAGAACATCTATATAATTTTCTCATTTTATGGATGGAAACAGAGATCCAATGACAATATTTGTTGTAGATCACAGAGATACAAAGGGGAAGAGTCCAAAAATTCATACAGCCTCTCGACTACTTGCTTTGTGCTCCTTTCCAATACACACTCTTGCGAAGGAACTTAAAATTGATGGTTGAAAGGACAAACACATAATTCTTTATCATCCTTTTAAACTGTAGTTATAGATTTAACTACAATCACAAAATATATTCAGAGCTACAGGAACTATCATCTCACTGTTCCAAATGTAGATTCTTCTTGGTCCAATAAATATTTAAGAATAAGCTACCACATTGTCTTGGGTTTTGCTCATTATTATAATATTGCCTGTAACTAGATTCAGACCTGCATCATCGAACTCATGACTCTAGCAAATAAACAGTTTCTACCTCCCTTTTCCCAGATGTACCCTTTACACTCATCATGTACAAACCTACAGTAAGATCTAGAACTTAATTGGTGTATCCAGTGTGTGTGGAGAATCTATACATTAATATATCTGTCCATGAAATAAGATCTGTTTTTCCCCAAGTTCATGTGTCCAAGGTGCAAATATTAATATTGAAAGGCTCAGTATCAAAGAGGAAAGGTGGGGAGACCAGTGATGGCAAGAATTGCCACGTATGATCCCAGCAAAGACAGGAGTATCAGAACGAATTATTAGTCATTTTATTGTCTTAAAACTAAACATCAAATCTTATTTTACAGGGCTGATCAAAGATAAAATTTGAATTATTAACATATGAGATTAAAATATACAGCCACCATAACTAAAAGTCATAGTTATTACTCTCGTTTGCCTGTTAGTAGTTACGTAATAATAATCAATGATATATTTACTTTTCTGAGTGCCGGAGCATGACATTGAGTTTTCTTCAAAAATCACTACTTTATGTAGACTTACTGTTGCTTTCTGATGTATGGATTGTCCTCATGAATTATTGTTGTCCTTTTTTTTTAAGATTTTATTTTATTTATTTGAGAGAGAGAGAGTGTGCACAAGTGGAGGTTGGGGGAGAGGCAGAAAGAGATGAAGAAGCAGATTCCCTGCTGAGCAGGGAGCCTGACGTGGGGCTCGATCCCAGGACCCTGAGATCATGACCTGAGCTGAAGGCAGGCGCTTAACTGCCTGAGCCACTCAGGTGCCCCCAAATTATGGTTGTCGTAAGAGGAATTCAATCAGATTTATTTGACATTGCCTTACTTTTTAGTTAGCAAGATCCATGGAAATGTGGTCCCACCTATACTTTTTGGTATTACATGTATTCTGGGACTTATTTAAAAATAAATCTGTTGTGTTTTTTTGCTACATATATACCAGTATTCACTGACAACATGTGATTTTTAGCCATGTAACTTTATAGAAATTTTTTTAGTTATTGCTATATAACCAAGTCTTATTGTCTATTTCTGGTGTGTGTGTGTTTGTGTGTGTGTGTGTGTGTGTGTGTGTGTGTGTGTACTGGGTGTTTTTTTAATTTTTCAAAAAAACTGTCCTTGTGTAATTAAGAAACATCTTACACTTCAACTAGTCTGAAACACTGGCAAATTGATACTTTGAATAGTCTCTTACTACGCTAATATGGTAGCTGTTAATCACATGTGGCTATTAAATGTAAATGAATTAAAACTAATTAGAAATGAAAATTCACTTCCTCAGTCACACGAGCCACATTTCTTATGTTCAGTAACCACATGTAGCTTGTGGTTACCTTATTAGACAGTGCAGATATAAAGGATGTTTATCATTGAAGAAAGTTCTGTTGGACAGTGCTAGTCAATAGCATTAAACGTTATAATTTAAATTTGAAAAAAATAGATGCTTTAAGAAGAAAATCAATGTGGCCCACTCATGTATTGCAAAGATGAGATTTTATAACTCTGTACAACAAAGGCCAAAAGAAAAGGGAAAATAAAGGATTTAAATGTTTTTGCATAAAACACTAAATATCCAGATGTCCTACACCAAATTCCTTCTGTTTCTTCAGTTCTGGCTCAACTAAATTCTCAATCAGCTCATTTACACCTAGTAGCTATACTTTCCATTGCCTTTTCCACTTGTTTTAACAATTTGCTTGCTTTCTATCACATACCTAGTCTATGTGCCATAGAGTGATAATCCTTAGTTGTATTGCCAATGGAGTGTTCATTTCTTTTTTTTTTAATTTTATTTATTTATTTGAGAGAGAGAGAGAGAGAGAACACCAGCAGGGGGAGCGGCAGGCAAAGAGAGAGGAAGAAGCAGGCTCCCCGCTGAGCAGGGAGCCTGACTTGGGACTCAATCCCAGGACCCTGGGATCATGACCTGAGCCGAAGGCAGATGCCCAACCTGCTGAGCCACCGAGGTTCCCCAAGTGTTCATTTCAATTAGGGATTTAGCTCGCCTTTTGCAAGTATCCAGATCTAAGTTTAAATTGCGCTGTACCTAGACTAGCAACGTGTGAGCATCACACATAGTCTCTCGTCACTCATGTTATCAATGAATGCTAGGTGGATGAAGTATACATAATGTATGTGGTAGCATTCCATGTCTTAAATTACTATATATAAAGATTTTTAATTAATGTTTTACTTTTCGTGTATGTTAGTTCAAGGTGTACATTCGTTTTTATACAAAAAAAGAAGACTGTAAACATTTACACAAAATAATCTTTGCTAATGGAAAATAAGCTATTGAACCAACAGAAAGGGGTCAATTTGGGCCCTAATTTAAATTCTCCCTTCCTGTCAATGATACTTCCTAGCTTTTAGTTTTAAAATGAATGTTAGATAAGAAACGTGATCAAAGCATGTCTTTAACGATCCTTAAATAATATGCCACAAAACCTGCTCAGGGTCGGGGCTCAAACACCAGAGAGGAATGCTGCTGGCTGCCCAGGGAGCTTCTGACTAACAAACAAAATACTAGTCTCAGGGACACAGGGGTGCCTCCAACCAAAGCAAGAAGAAGGGTTTCCCTCCCAAGATTATTGTTGTAATGGTGTGTGTGCTGCCAGGAGAGAGCCTGACTTGAATCATGCAGCAGTCTGTCAGGAACCTACAGCCATGTCCTACGGCGTCTGCCCGGAGAGCTGTGTTCTGTCTAACAGAGGAGACACTACTCCCATCACTTCTCCTACTCATCACAGTGAGAGGAGTTTTACTTCACTTTCTCAACAGACCGTTCTTGCTTATAAAAATAAAATAAAATTAAAAAAAATAGTACATAGAACATGTTCAAATTGTAAAGCTCATTAAAGTTATGTTAATTTAACTGGACACACTGTGAAATTGCTTAAATATTAAGAGAAGGCTCATTCAACTATCACGTACCAACCAACCAACCAACCACTGAATGCTAATACTCATTGTTGCACAAATAAAGATAAACACAATTCATGAAAATAATAAGACGAGAGGGGCCAGGTGGGAATCAACTGTCAACCTTTTTACATTTGACTTCTACTTTCTTTCAAATCTCTTCTGATTCATTTGACTTCTTCAGCAATTTCCCCTGGAAGATTTAGAAAAGAAAAAAAAAATGAGCAAGATAATTGAAAAGAATGTGTGGGAAAGAGACAGAGAAGTCAGTTGCAGGGTAAATTATATGTAATCAATAAATTGTAATGTTTGTATGGATATTTTTGCCATATCTCCGGCACCATGCTACAACCTGAAAGAGACACTGATTTTAGCAAATTAAATCTAATCGTAGTGAGGATATATATGGTATGCCTTAAATAACTTCTGGAATCATGTAGGGTGTTAGTTAACTAGTCAGGCCATATAAATAATTACACAATAGAAAACATATTTGGTGTCACATTGTCTTACACGGAAACACATCTTTATCATGTGATCATAGTTCAATTAAAGTTCAAAGAAGGGGAAAAGCCACAATTAGCTGGATTCACCTTGACGAAGCAAATAGGAATTCTCTTGGCCTTGATGGGTTATTCAGGAACACAGAGGAACAAAGGGGGAAGTAGGGTCCTTCAAGACTACAAAGAAACTGAGTCACAGATGAGCACTTCAGAAGGCTGTTCCAGCATGACCGAAGACACGGAAGTTTGCACGTGTGCTGGAGAGTTATGGAAGACCACGTTATGAGGGGCAGATAGCGGCCCAAGGCTAACAGTAGGGCCTCAGTGACATAAAAGCCCAGAAGGACAATGAGGAATAAAACTAAATTATGAAAGACAATAATGCAGATGAAGTTTCTACAATGATGAGTGACTTCAACAGATTTCTGAAAGGCGTTGAGGGTAGGGGTGCGCACAGCCTTCTCTACCGCTGTGCTGTGGAAAAGCGCTAGAGCCGGTCTGCGAGGCTGAGGGATGCGAGGCTCTGGTCAGCAGGTGCTGCTGAGGGCTGAGGTGGTGGCACGCAGCCAAAGAGAGAAAGAGATTAATTGAATCAGCACTTACATCCCTCAGTCCCTATCCCAGATGAAAAGGCAATAATGACTGATGATATCTAAGTGCCAAACCCCAGAAGATCTTCTCTAAAGAAATTGAAGCAAACATTTGGGGAAATCTGATGCCCCCAACGTGGATGTTGACATTCCAGAATAAATCTTCCTTTGTTCTGCTATTGGGGGGTTTGCACTCCGAAAGCTGCTCCTTGACCGCTTACTGAAATGACGATCTACGAATTAGCACAGCAGGCCTCCCTTCATGTACCTCACATCATATGTGTTTTTAAGCCAGGTTGGAGACCTAGCCAGGAAAACAACCACACTTACGCAGCAGGTAGACAATGCAACTCACAGGACGTTCCTGCTCTTCCCTTTGAATGTGAATTAATCAACAGTTGTGCAGAAATGCCTGGTACCGTCTCAGCAACATTTCCGGTTCTTTTTATACATAGACCAAATTCCTGGAAACCACATCAAACTGGCGTGAGTGGTATAGCAAAGTGGCGTGGGAGGGTACAGGAAGCTTGGGTTCTGTCTGGGGCACTCGAAAAAAGGCTTTGGAGAAAATAACAGTGGAGTGGAGACTTCAAGAACATATAGAGAATGGGAGGAAAGTGTACTTCGGAGAGACACAGAAAACATAGAGACAACGTGGGCAACACAGACTGTAAATGCGAATGGTTCAGTCACAGCAAGTGCTCTGGTTTGACGAGAGCATGAAGTACAGGGTAGCAAGAGGCATCACTGTGCTGGCAGAATATCGTCTCCCCGCCCCCCCCCAGTGATGTCAGCGTCCTATGCCTGGAAGCTGTGAATGCGGCACATTTCATGGCAAAGGGAAATTAAGGTTGCTAACCCGCTGACCTTAATGCAGGAAGGTTCTCCTGGATTAGCTGGGTGGGCCTCATACACCCAGAAGGATCTTACAAGGGGACGAGGGAGGAAGAGCTCAGAGGGATGTGGTGTGAGAAGCATGTGACCCCTGCATCGCTGCCCTTGAAAAGAGAGGAAGGTGCTACAGGCCAAGCAGTGCCGGAAGCCTCTGGAAGCTGGAAAAGACTAGGACCTTCTCTCCAGCCTTCAGAATGTGGTGCAGTTCTGATGGCACCTTGATTTTAGCCCAGCGCGATCCACGTCACCCTTCAGCCTCCCCAACTGCGAGACGAGAAGAGTGTGCTGAAGCCACTGAGCGGTGGGGCTTCTTACAGCAGCCGCGGGAATCTCATCCAGAGCAGAGGGGGGGAGCATGCACGGGGCCAGACTGCGGAGCTGCCATGCCTCTCGGACACAGCCGGGCTACGTTCCAGGCATGAAATGCCGCGAAAGGGGGATCTCATGATGGGCTCTCTGCTCTGCACAGCTGCATTTGCAAGCACTGTGGAGGGTGCAGGGGAGGGCAGGGAGGTCAGAGGAAGGGCCCTTCAGGCGGTGCTGCGATGACAGAATGCTGAGTCAGGGCATGAATCTGGAGACGGAGGTAGATGGACAGGGGTGGTGATAACCCAGGACCCTGAATGAGGGCCACGGACCTGGAGTATCATCGGTCCAGGAAGGGAAGGGAAGTCTTGGTAGCCAAGCTGGTGGCTGGCGTAAGCCTATTTCTCCAAGTTCAGGAACCGAATTAAGGAACCAGTTGGAGCTCCCCTTGTCAGGTTTATCATTGCTGGCTTTCACGTGACACTTTGTGTTCCTTTACTGCTATTTTGTTTTATTTCTCTCAAGAGGAAACATCACCCGAAGGGCAAGTTAAGAAAAAAATGGTTTAACAGGCAGTTTCGTGTGCCTGGGCCCTGGGGGGCGAAGCACAGCAGAGCGCTGGCTTCAGGACCCCGTTGGTGCCGTCGTTCCGCCGAGAACTCACGGGGTGTTGAGGCTTTCCCGGTGTGGTCGCTTCCTCAGGTGCAGCCCACCCGGATTTGTGTCGAGAACTCAGGAGGTGTTGAGGCTTTCCCGGTGTGGTCGCTTCCTCAGGTGCAGCCCACCCGGATTTGTGTCAGTACTGATACATTCACCTGTCTGAATAAACCCGGTTCCTTTCAAGGAATTTGGGAATAAGCCAATGACTTATTGTGCAGAACGTCCATTCATTCCCTCATCCAAAAATAAAATAATAGTAACACTCACTAAAGGTCAGGCCTTTCTAGTATACTGTCTAAATTCACCTGGGACCCCACATCTACCAGAAAATCCTTTTTAGTTTCATTATCCACCTTCTGCTTGAGACTTAATTTTCAGAGTTTTATTCTCCCCAAACCTCTTATTCCAATCCCTCCATCACTTTCCTCACCTGAAGTTCACCTTTTGCCCTTTTGAAATTTCTGTTCAACTCTTTCCTTTTGGTACATGTACTAGCTACTCTTCGTTCATTTATAAGCATTCCAAATTTCTCTAATTAGAGGAAGAAATGCCCCTTGGCCCCCTGTATCCTTTTTTTTTTCTTTTTAAAGATTTCATTTTATTAGATGAGCAGGGGAAGCGGCAGGCAGAGGGAGAGGGAGAAGCAGACTCCGTGCTGAGCAGGGAGCCCAATGTGGGGCTCGATCCCACAGTCCAGGGATCATGACCTGAGCCAAAGGCAGGCACTTAACCCACTGAGACCCCCAGGTGTCCCTGTATTTTCATTATATTCTTTCTTTTCCTTAGGACCAAGCCAGCCTTTCTGAAGGACACCTCCCCAGCCACTGCCCCTCCCTCCATGGCTCTGGAACCACACAGCTGGGGTTGAGATCCAGGGTCTTTTGCTTCTATCTCTTTGGCCTTAGACAAGTGACTCAACCCCTCTGTGCCTCCATTTTTTCATCTGGAAACTAGGGAATGAAGTCCTTATTTCTCTTGGTCATGGAGTTGATGCAGCCAAAGCAGTTAGACCAGTGGCACACACATAGCAAACAGCAAGTATTAGCTACCTACTGTGAACTATTCATTCTAGTTACCTCACTGCTGTGACTCATTCAGGTGATCAGAGATCCTTACGTGCCTAAATCTAACACATACATTTCAGTCTTTCTGTTATCAGACTTGTCTGAAGCCGTTAGCTCTCTCTCCCAGCTGGCCCACATGGTTGGAATGCCCCCCTCTCCTTGGCTTCCATGCCAGACTCACTTTCTCCCCACTCATAGGTCGTGTGCCCCTTTTTCTGAACTGCTGGTGTATCTGATTAGACCTGTTCTTCCTTGACTCTGGGCTCCTCAAAAACGTTCTAAGTCAATTGGTTCACAAAATATGTTGGGATTTATTATTATTATTATTACTAAAAATGACTATTGCCAGTAAGACCGAGATCAGTGAGATGACAAGCTGAAAACAGCCCTCACTCTACCTCACGTCAGCCAGTGTGCGGCCCCAGCTTGCCAGCCTGCCTGCCTGGTCAGACCTCTCAGGAGAGGCTCACCGGAGGCAAAGAAACCACATGTTACAGCAAAGACCAGCCCATATTATAGTTGGCGTCCTCTTAAATAATACTTGGACACAGAATCGTTAATAGGTCAGGCCTCAGGCACCATCCCTTAAAGGATCAAGTCATTTGGATTGCATCATATTTTCATTATGTTCTTACAAGGATGGGAATGTCTCCAAAATGTTTTTGCCAATCCACATGTTCTGAACACCACTGTCTCACCAATGCAAGCCTATTTCTAACATCTATTATGTTAACCTACAAACCCCTAACTTCACCCAAGAAAACTCATTTCTAAGGTTAATCATGCTAAGTAACAAGCCCTTTTGGTGCTGATGCAAGATAATAAAGCTGAAACACTTGTAGGAGCTGCTTCTGCCGAATTATCTTCCTTATTACACGCTAGCTGAATACCCCTGAGGTGTGTGTTCCTGATTTAGAGCAATGGACCCTGGATCTCAATCGCAGCTGTCTGGATCCAGGGCAACCACAGGAGACACGGTGGGTGGAGAGGTGTCTTTCAGAAAGATTGGCTTGGTCCTAAGGAAAAGAAAGAGTATAATGGAGGGATACAGAGACGTGTGTTCCAACTACCCTCATGGAACACAGGTGAAATCACACTGTATCCAGTGGTGTTTTGTAAAGTAAATTGGAGACATCATAACAGGTCTTATCCTAGCCCTCTCCAAAGTGAACCGTTCTTCTTCCTGCCCCTCCTCTAGTCCCTTTTCTCATTGAGAACTTCTGGAAATGTGCCCGAGGTCCACTTAGATGTGAGCTCCTCTGAGATGCCTCCTCATCTCCAAAAAATGTCTAGCACGTGACTCATCTGTGAGCTCTGCCATGGTGTTGTTGCATTTTTTTGAAATTGTTTATATACTTGTCTTTGTCTCTCTTATAAGACTGCACATTCCTGAAGAGCAGGGACTGGATCACTGTTCACCTGTTTATTCCCAGGGACCACCATGCAGTGGTATAAAGCAGGTGCCAAGTGAGTGATTATCAGAATTGATGGAAGGGAACAAGCTTAATAGCATATATTGGAAAACTGCTATTTTGTTCATGTTGAACAAACATTTTGAGTGGCTATGATGTGAAAGGAGATGTACTGTGATCTGGAAAGATGGAGAAAAATAAGTCAGAGGCCCTGATCTTAAGAATTCACGTCCTGGTTCAATAGATACACAAAATAGGCAGCTGTAATAGGACATGGATGAAGATGTACACCCCCACTCCCAGGGGTAAAAACTGACTGCTCAAACCAATCAGGATAATGCCATCTTCCTGTTCTTAAAATGGATTCCATGATCTAGGCCTAAGTCCGTCAGTTTTGGCATTGCCCTGGTCAGACCTTGTTGTGGAAAAGGGCATAGGATCCATTTAAGAGCCAATGAGACACACGGAAAGTTTTGCAGTGATTTCTGGAAAAGAAACTTTCACATTCTTTCAGATCCACCAAAAGAAACATTTTTCTCTTCTAGCCTGTGTAATGTTCTGATCAAAGCCTGGACTGTAGCATTTTTGCTCTTGTGGAGGCAGCCACTCTTAGGAAAAAATGAATACCATGGGAAGCAAAGAAGAGAGATGGGAAGAACTGGTTCTTTCATACATGAAGAGGAGTTGCTGAATCAAACCAGCCCTGAAGCTGTGCCTACATAGATAGGCTTCCCATCACACCTGAACTCTCCCGTATCATGGTTTTCCCCATTATTTATATCTAGAAGCAATTATAAGTGTGAAAATAGGACACTGAATCCAGATTTCAAGATTTGTATTTCATTAATTCCTCTCTATGCATTGTCTAATAAAGCTGCTGTTTTGACTAATATGACCAGTTACTTGAATGAGATTTATTGTAATCAGTACATTCAGATAGTAGAATTATCTGGAGGAATTAACCAAACCACCAGTAGTTTGGGCATCAGGTAAACACTCAAGCTAGTTGGAACTACCAGGCATTCCCTTATAAGATATGTAGTTGTCGAAGAAGAAAGAATCAAGGAGGAAAGAAAAATATCACGTGAGTACTGAGGTAGAATATTGCCTTCTGCGAAAAAAGAATTTCTATATAATTTATAGAATTGAGCAGAAAAAAATGGAAAATAACTGTAAAATCACCACAAGATGATCAAGAGCCAAATCTTTTTTAGCGCAGGATTTAAACACGTCTCCTACAGGGTAACCTGTCCTCAAGTGCGTGAGGTTTTGCCGAACTCCTCAAATGACTTCAAGTCAACCAAAATATATTTTTCAAGTGCTTTGGGAAGTTTGAGCACAAATCCTCATGCTTGTTTGGAAAATTTAGCACAGCAGCAGCATGCAGAAGTAAGTCCCAGCCCTACGAACTGCATAGAAAGAAGAATAAATGGCATCTCATTACTTCTGCTGTTTCTCTGTCTTCTACACAACCCAAAGTAACTGAAAAGAATTAGTGGAACCCTTACAGATAATCAGTTTATTTCACTACATTTTCAGGACATTTTGTATGGGATTATTTTAGAACAGTCATGTTTGGCAATTACTCCTTCCATAATAAATGCCGGATTCTACAGTCTCAGTTCAAAGTTCCGAAAGGATTACTCTTGTGCATTAAATCCCATTGCCAACCACACTTGACCTGTTACCCCAGCGAGTCGTATAGGCACAGTATGAGAAAAGGACAGTGAAGAAATGATGGGTTCAGAGTTACAGTGAAGAAATGATGGGCTCACATAGAAAAGGCTGAGAATAATCTTAAAGCAGGGTTCTTCAGTCTCAACACTACTAATATTTGGGGTCAGATAATTTTTTGTTGTTGTTGTAGCCGGTTGTTCTGTGCATTATAGGATGGTTAGCCGTATCCTGGGTCTTCACCGGCTAGATTCCAAGCAGCCTCCAGTTATGCCAATAAAAAACATCTTCAGGAATTGGCAAATGGCCCTTGTCTTGGTTGAGAACCACTGGTCTAAAGTAAAATAATTTCCAAATGAAATGATGATGAACTGGTGCTCAATGAACATTAATTTTTGGAGTACCTTGCAAAGTAGATAGTATTAGTTTATCTTAAGGGGAAATGGAATTAGTGTAAGAAGGAACAAACAATGGCCAAAGGCCCAACATCAGTCCTGGATTCAAGTGCTAAATGTATCTGGCGCTGTGCTAGACTCTGGACATTCAACAGTGACCAAGGCATAACTTCGTCCTCAAGAAACTTCTAGTTATTTTGGCATCTGGTTGAGCGGTGGTACAAAGACAGAGTGTCATGACTCTTCATGCAGATGGAGTTGGGAGAAGTGGTCAGAGGAAAACTTACAGAGAAAGACTGAGGGTGAATTGAAATTAACCTGACTAATGGGGGTGAAGATGGGGCTTGGAGGTGAGAGCAGAGCTGAAGAGCATTCCAAGAAGCAGAAACAGGATTTATACATAACAAGAATTAAAAGAGAACATGGCACAGTTCAGCATGGCTGGACATAGAGGATGGGCAAGAACTGATTGTAGCCCTGAATGTGTCTTACAGCACAATGATGAGCTGGAAACAACATCAGTATTTTTCCAGGACCTTCATCGCATGTTGGAAAAGCTATAGCCTGCCTCCAAGAAGTTGGCTATGATCTACATTACCTGTGCCTCCAAGGAACTCCATCCAGCTGTACGTATGTGGACAAGCCAAGGTGTTTGTTGGAGAACTGGATTAATGTGTTCTCGATCAGGCATTAGAAATGGAATAATAATCAAACACTGGGTTTAGGTTGAGATGCTTTTAACCTCTTGCAGATAGGAAAGAGTAGATGCTCAGTAAGTGTTAATATTATTTAATTTTGTCCATGTTTTTGCTTACGTCCATATTGCTCAGCTTTTTTGTTTGTTTTTGGAATGTTCCCACATACACACAAATCCACTGAAAAAATATCCAAATATCATCAAACTATAAAGGTGGTCTCCATTCGTTGTTGTTCATCTTATTAAACAAGAAGCACAGGGGGCTCAGAGGTTTTTCAGAGCCTGAGCGACTTGGCTTTCCAGGAGCTTCTGTCCCCAGGGTGGGTTCAGGTGAACTGTACTGAGAAGGCAAACCTTGGAAAAAGTGCAAGAGCAGACAGCTCCTGACAGCGTGCTGCACATCGTGTGGGGGGCCTGGCCTGTGTGTTTCATGAGCATACTGTACAAATGGTGTTTGTAGTGGTTTCCTTCCAATAAGAGTCAAGAAAACCATTAACTGGACCTCAAGAGGTGAAGAGCCAAACCTTCTCTTTGGTGTTGCCTTCATTGTCTTCAGCTTCTATTTTCTTCTTTTTTTTTTTTTTAAGATTTTATTTATTTATTTGACAGAGATAGAGACAGCCAGCGAGAGAGGGAACACAAGCAGGGGGAGTGGGAGAGGAAGAAGCAGGCTCATAGCAGAGGAGCCTGATGTGGGGCTCGATTCCATAACGCCGGGATCACGCCCTGAGCCGAAGGCAGACGCTTAACCGCTGTGCCACCCAGGTGCCCCCAGCTTCTATTTTCAACCTATGAAATTCATGACTATATTTAATGGATTTAGAAGACTAGGCGGATGTGGCATAGTTTTTTTAAAAATGCACTGGCATGACAGTCAAGAGATCTGGGACTCTTGATACTTTATAAATAGCAAGATTGATGCTGGGTTGCCATAGGTAAGTCACATGAATTGATCGGCGTATGTCCTGACAACCTTACCAGGTGTCGTGGGGATCGAAATAATGAATTCATATAAAAGTACTTTAAAAAGTGAGATGGGTAATGAAAATATCTTTGAGCATGATGTTTGCACTTCATGGCTCCCAAATTCTAAGCATCTACATTCTTAAATATTTTAAAGATTCCCTTTGCTTGAAAGAGAGAGAAGGGCCACAGTAATGGGACTTTC
Organism: Ailuropoda melanoleuca; assembly: GCF_002007445.2. Lineage (NCBI taxonomy): Eukaryota > Metazoa > Chordata > Mammalia > Carnivora > Ursidae > Ailuropoda > Ailuropoda melanoleuca. The sequence goes on along the minus strand of NC_048235.1, from coordinate 15,477,892 downwards.
AACAGGGCCTTAAAGGAGACTCATTCTTTTCCAGACTCTTGTGGGTTCTTTGCCTAACCTGCTTCTCAGACAACCCCCTCTGTCAGCCTTCCTCCTTTCTTTTTTTTTTTCTTTTTTTTAAATTTTATTTATTGATTTGACAGAGACAGCCAGTGAGAGAGGGAACACAAGCGGCGGGGAGTGGGAGAGGAAGAAGCAGGCTCATAGCAGAGGAGCCTGATGTGGGGCTCGATCCCAGAACACCGGGATCACGCCCTTAGCTGAAGGCAGACGCTTAACGACTGAGCCACCCAGGCACCCCAGCCTTCCTCCTTTCTCTATATAAAATCACAAACACTGTATGTCAATGATCATAGTCTTTCCCATATTTAAAAAAGAAAACCTTTTCTTGGCTTCATTTTTTCAGCTACCAACTTACTACATTTTTTTTCTTTATAACCAAATATATTTTAAAATTTACTTATACGTGTGATCTCTGTTTCTTTTACTTCCATTAATTTGTCAGTCCCCTCCAATCTGCCAATGCTGTCCCTAGGCTTACTAATACCCGGGTCAGTAAATACTGAAGTATTTTTCACTCCTCAACCCACCTGACCTTTCAGGCCATTCAACACTGTTGCCCCGCCTCCCCCTGCACCTGGACAAGCTTTCTTCCCTTGATGTCCACTTGACTTTCCTTCTACCTCTCTAGCTGCTCCACTCAGCGAACCTTGCAGCTCATTCTCTGTACTTGACCGTTAATTTTTTTGGAATTCGTCAAGGTGCTTTCCTTAACCAGATTCTCTTTTATTATATAATCTTTCACAAATGGATGTCATTTCTGACTACAATTTCAGTAACCTCTGTGGCAGACTGCTCATTGAACTCCATGGATGTTTTCTTCTCTCCAAGGGAAGCGGCTCATATATTTTCCTCCTAGGACTTGTCCCATTTCACAATTATGTATCTCAGTCATCTGCTGATTAACGCTGTGTTCCCCATTCTGTTCTAAAACTAATGGTAGAAAACACTTTATTTTTCTCACTTCTTAAATTCCCAGTGCCTAGCAGAGGGCTTGCCACAGAGTAGACGTCAATAAAATTGGATTAGCCAAATGACTACAAAACTGGATATAGAAAGGAAAGAATGGTAAAATTTTCATGGATCGTAGGCTCCAATGGGATACCTAAGCTCTAATTTTTGTCTCTGTTTCTCTGATTATAAAAACAACACATGCTTCCTCAATTTATTCGAGTCTCTAGTTACACATCATTGCCCTAGTTAAAAAGTACCCCTTCCCATCATCTCCGTCTCCTAGACTCTTTTTTTTTAATAGAATTTAGCACTATCTGATGTAATTTTATTTATACATGTAAATAATACTTTTATTTATGTTTTATGTATATATAAATATAGTGTGTACATGTATGTGTGTGTGCATGGGTCTGCTTATTTTCTATGTCTCCAGACTAACCAGATAGTGAAAGGGAGGGGATGGTGGGAGCAGTATACTCCAGGAGCAAAGAGGATTTTACCAGTGACATTGTTTAAAATTGAGTGATGTTTGGGGTGCCTGGGTGGCTCAGTTGATTAAGCATCTGTCTTCAGCTCAGGTGGTGATCCCAGGTTCCTGGGATGGAGCCCAGCCATCAGGCTCCCTGCTCAGCAGGGAGTCTTCTTCTGCCCCCTCCCTCTGCTTGCTGCTCCCCCTGCTTGCGCTCTCTCTCACTCTGTGTCAAATAAATAAAATCTGTAAAAAAAAAATTAAATAAATACAATTGAGTGATATTTAAAAGATGACTGACATTGGGTGGGTTTGTTATTTCCTTTTAGTTCTCCCCACACAATCTCCCCTTGATTGTCTGCATTCAGGGTGGACCGCGCCCTCTGCCACACCCTCAGTGCACTAGTATGCTCCCTGAGAACAGAGATCTCTTCTGTTTTGTTCAGAGCTTCTTCCCATATGAGACAAATGAAAGGTCCATGTATTTTGGAAAATAAATATGAACATATAAAGAAATAGAAAAAGGTATCCATCCATAATCCTTTCATGCAAAGATTTATGTATTTTCTTCCACGCAGATTTAAATGTATTTAATGCTTTAACATATTTTCTTCCACCTTTTTCTATGTACTTTTTTTTAACATTACTAAGGTCCTAAAATGTGTTCATGTATCTGCAATTCACTTTTCCCTTGATATTTTCCAAGTAGTTAAATGGACACAAGCTGAGAGCAGACAGCCGCAGTTCCGATACCTGATCAACCACTTATTGTCTTGTGAGCTCTTAAGCCAGATGCTTAACGTCTTTGAGCCTCAGGTTCCTGATTTTAAAAATAGGATAATCGCATAACTGCCTCATTGGGCATTTACAAAGATTAAATGTGATCATCTGTGTGTATGCCTTGTGGTAAATGTTAGTTTGGGGGGCGTGTAGCCTCTAAATGATCCCCAGAGATCCCAGTCTCCTGGCATTCACACCCTTGTGTAACCTCCTCCCTTTGAGTGTGGACTGAATCTAGTGACTCACTACTAGAAAATAGAATATGGCAAAATTAATAGGGATGCCACTTCTGAGAACTGGTTACAAAGAGACTATGGCTTCTGCCCTGCACACCATCTCTTGTTCCCTCTCTCACTGTGAGGGAAGCCAGCTGCCATGTTGTCAGCTATCCTATGAAAAGGCTCACATGGCAAGTCGCTAAGGGAGCCCTCCAACTAACAGCCAGCAAGAAACTGAGTTCTGACAACATGGAAAAAAACTGAGGTTCAAATATAAATAACTTGCCCTGGACCATATGACTAGATAGGAGTGGAGTGGAGCAAGAATAAATTCAAGTCTCTCTCTAAATAGTTTAACTCTTAACATTAAGTATGAAGACTTTATTATTTCCCCTTTTGACTGTTAAATAATTTAACGAAGTGGGTATGTTTGCTTCAGCTTTGTATGTGTACATATTTATTATATAAATTAAAAATATCTCCCTGAACTCTATTCAGTAAGGTATTAATTTCCATAAAGATATTGAAAGGCTTAAGTAGAATTCACAATAGAAAGAGGAGTGGAACGTCAGGAAGGAGTAGAATTGTTTATGAGGTGGACGGGAGCAGTGGGGCTTAGTGTATTTTAAAATACAAGGCTAGCTACCAGTTATATGGCAAGAAAATTATTACTATTAATAATGAATGACAATACAACAGCAGTTACTGCAATTCACACAAATAGTGTTTCTATTAGCCTAATGATGGAGGCAACAAGACATTATGTATTCTGGTTTTGCTGTTGTTGACGTCTACATTTTGCTAGAAATGTGTTCCACAGGTTTTGTGATCACTCGTGATAACTAAAAGACAGCAACGTCTACGTAAAGCAGAGGGTGACTCAGACCTTTTACAGTGGAATGTGTCTGAGGTAGGCTTCTTTTGCTTATGCTCATGTTAAAATGAGTTGGCTTTCCTTAAGCACCTTCCAGCTGGTCAAATACAGCGGAGAGTCCCTGAAGGAACCAGTACTAAACGGACTGTCCCTTGTATAACTTCTCAGGTTGAGTATTTGATCTTGTGCCTTTTAGGCGAGGGCAAGTAATTCTGTGCTTTAAAATATTATGTTCAAAAGTGGCACTCTTTCTAATACCTGCAAGCATTTACGCAACAATTCTTGGTACATTTCTTTTATATTTGCTAGATAAGAGGTCTCTCTGTTGAATGTGTACTTATGCCGGAGACTACCATCATTAGAATTAATTAAACCTCAAAACAACAACAACAACAACAACAACAACAGTGCATGTTCACAAAGAACCAGTGTCTTTTTTCACTTCCCTAAGGTCTCGTGTTCAAAGCTAGGATTTGTGTAGAATTTCATTTGGAAACGCATCTATAATCACTGTTTTCCTACCTTCAAGCTGAGCATCGGGCTTCAGACTGCAATATCTCACACGCACATTACAGCTGCCGTAGTTCTCCCATCAGTTTTTTTATTCTCTCCTTACCTTTAATTAAAATGCATTAAAGGAAGAAAAAAGAAACAAATGGTTGTAGAAAGTAGCATTTAAATGGAAATGATTGCTGTAAATGCGGCTGTTTAGGAAATGTATGGCATGGCGTGCAGCTTTGCAAGGCGTCGAACAGTACACCTGAGATAACGTAAGTATTATTTATGACCGTGTTGGACGGAGTCAAAAGCGCTGTTCCTGGGCTCTGACTTCCAGATGGAGCTTCTCAGACTGCGTACGGAAGCATCTCCTGAATTTTTCACTTTTAGAATCCGTTTGTGTTTTCATAAAATTTAAAAATGCATATCACTGTGTTGGTTTGCTATAGCTGCTGTAAACCATCACCACAGATTTAGCAAGTAAACAATACGAATTTGACATCTTACACTTCTAGGGGTCCAAAGTCTAAACTGGGTCCCTCTTGGGCTCAAGTCAAGGTGTCAGAGGATTTCATTCCTTTCTGGAGGCTCCAGGGAAGAGAATGTTTCCTTGCCTTTTCCAGCTTCCAGGAGCTGTCCTTATTCCTTGGCTCATAGCTCCCCACCATCCTTAAAGACAGCATTGGCCAATCGTGTCTTTCTCATAGCCGGTCACTGACAATGACTCTTCTGCCTTCCTCCTCGTGGTTTAAAGAACTTGGGAATTACAATGGGCCCACCAGGATAATCTAGGATATTCTATTTTAAAATCAGCAGATTAACAAATTTAATTTCATCTGCTACCTTAATTCTCATTACCATGTAATTGAGCATATTCAAAGCTTGCAGGGATTTGGACAGGGACATAGGTTAGAGGCCATTGTTCTGCCAACCACAGACACATGTAGATAAACCCCACTCTGACAGTTACAAATGTAAATACTTAGTAATCAAACATTTTTACTCATAGGCGTATTTGAAGATCTATAAATGATGCCTATTTGAGCATACATGTGACTGATGGCATACAAAGGAATCTCACTTTTTATTACCGATGTATAGAGATACTGATGAAGTGCCTAATAAAACAAGTCGTATGTTTTATGCACAAGAGTAAACAGAAGCTCTTCTGCCTTACTGCTCTAGTGTTTGCCTTATTCCAGCCCACTTTTTCTAAAGAGAGGTTCATCAGTAGCCTCTGTTCAAAAAAGTAGGGGCTTTACACACACACACACACACACACACACACACACACACACACAGACACATTCACATGCCTAATCAGGTCTCTGCATCAATCCCGTCTGAGGGAGGGAAAGCTTTTTCATCCTGATTCCCAGGGGTTTAACTTTTAGTTACTGTGGCTAAATCCACTCCCATGTCATTTCCTGGGCGAAGCCATTTTAATCCCAATGATGCCTAATTCTGATAAGAAGGTTATGGTTACGCCTGCATTTCAAAGTTTGAGTTCCCTCCTTTCCCTGTAGGCAGACACCATGCAGCGTGGTTCAGCTCCAATTGTGGGTTTCCATTCCGAGGATCTTGTACTTCTGTCAGCCTCTGTGTCCTGGGATCTGATGGACTCTTCTGGACTTGAAGGTTTCTTGCCTCTCTTTCTAAGAACTAGACTGATGCCTTCTTGCCCCTAAGCTCAGAAACTGGGTCTCTGTTCCCCTTGAATACAACTCTCTAATGCTAATGCCTGGTTTGAACTATAAAATATCACCAAGGGAGCACACTGTCACTTTTCCCAATCTTCCTTCTGAGGACAAGTGCTGAGACTTTCGACTTATAAGGAACTTGGAAATGGCAGACTCATAGGAAAAGGGGAGCTTAGGGACCTGCTTTAATTTGTCTTAATAAGCATTTTTATTTCCACTATTGAAATTGGCTTAAGAAAGTAGCTGTAGCCAAAGAGACCAGCTTCCCTGGTACTGTCTCTGCCTGCTTACACCATCATAAACCCGGTACCGCCATCAGACTAAACTGCTTCTTGTCTCTTTTGATTCATATGGAGCACCTTATCTTATCTCTTAGACTTCAGGGCATTCTAAAAATATCGAGAAGCTATTCTTATTCTATTATTGAGATATAATTGACATATAACATATTTGTTTCAGGTATAGACATAATGACTCAATATTTATATATATTGTGAAATGATCTTCACAAGCCTAGTTAACATCCACATTCCTCATCTTGTCAATATTGAGAATCTTGATTATACCAACAATAATAATAGCTTATCAAATAAGACTGGTTCTCTGTGCGCTCAGAAGCTGTCCTAGCACTTGGCCTATGAGGTTTCCTTTATTCCTCACAAAACCCCATGAGATATGTACTGTTCTTACCTCTGTGTTACAGACGACTAAACTGAGATTTAGAGAGATTAAGTAATTCTTTCTAAATTGTCCAATTCACTTTGCCCAGAAAATGATAGATTCACTGTTTGAGATTGGATCATCAGTTTCTAGAACCAAGTTCTAAATTGCTATGCAATACTGTCCTCTGGGCCATCTAAATGACAGTCCCCTGGAAATTAACCAGCCAGCTTCCAGGTGTCAATATGCAACAGTATCTGAATTGTTCAAAGAAACACAATGTATGCAAGAAGAAGCTTTAGAAGGGTTCATCTAATATCTGGGCATGAGGGGGCGTCTGGGAGTCTCAGTAGGTTAAATGTCTGCTTTTGGCTCAGGTCATGATCTCAGGGGCCTGGAATCGAGCCCTGTGTCGGGCTCCCTGCTCAGCGGGGAGTCTGCTTCTGTCTCTCTCCCTCTGCCCCTCCCCCATGTTCATGCTCTTGCGCGCTCTCTCTCTCTCTAATAAAGAAATAATATCTTTAAAACAATAACATAAAATCTGGGCATGAGTAGTAGTTTGTTACTTCATTTCTCTGGGCTCTTCTTTGGTGGTGGGGGATGGAACCTCTTGATACTTGAAGATTTCTTGAGTATTAATATTTTATAATGTAATCTTTTTTATCAACAAATAGTGCTTAATTTCTCCCTTTTTTAAATGTAGTATTTACTGTTTTGAGAGCATAAGGTTTTAAAAAAGACTTTCATGTGCCCCCAGGACAGCCATGCTCATGAAGCATTAAGCGTCTGGTCTCCCCCGTCTTGTGTGGGAGGTCCTCCCCTTGTAGCTCCCGCAGACCCGGTCAAGCTAAGCAGACCAAGGAAATTGGTGTTTATGCATGTGTGTTTGAGACTGACTCCTTCTTTGGCTCATGGACGTCTGCTTTGGTATCTTATAACCACAACTCGTATTTTTGATTCTAGGAAGATCCTAGAATCCTCACTGCATGTTTGATGTATTGGTTTTAGAATGTAAAATCTCACAGACTCAAATTAAGGTCGAGCCAGGCTACTGAGAAGAAAATCACATTTATTACGCAGTGAGTTTTATTCCATCTGATCATGGAGAAGGAGTTACACTGGGAGAATTCACTCTGTCTTAACATGCTCATGTTAAAATAGCTGAGGGATATTCAACCGTTTAGGCAGCTGACTCTGCTAAAAATGTGATTCTGAGAATTAAAGTCACCGCAATAAATATTTCCTAAGCACATATTATACGCCAGGCTACATGCTAAGCAAGTAGGAGCCATGACATACAAAAGAGGGAGAGATTGTGTCTGAGGGCAGTGCAGGGCTGGAGCTGCCTCAGTTGAAGGCTTTGTCACAGGGACACACGCGCGGGAAGGAAGCAACAGCCCGCTGCCTGTCCCGAGGTCCCGCTTGTCCCTCCACCTTCTACTGTAAGTCCCAGCGCACCATTGTGCGTGTTTTACCATCAGTCACCCATCCCTAGAACGGAAGCTGGGGAAGGAAGGGAGTCTGTGTGTGTTGGTCACAGCTGTGTCTTGACGCCCCTCCGCCGCCCGGGCACTTAGTAGGTGCTCGGGAACCATCTGTTAAGTGAACGAGCGCGTGAACTCTGCGTCTTCAGCCGCTGCCGGCTGCTCTCCTCCTTGGCTCCCGTGTCAGTTCCCGTGCTCTAAGCCTTCACGGGTAGGGGCTCAGTAAAGGGAAGTTCAGGATTTTGTTAAGTTTAGCTCTCATGGATTTTATTTCTTCATCTGTAAAACGAGGTTAATAAAAGCTTTATTAGTTGTCTGGTGCTGTGAAATACATGACCCCGAAATTTAGTGGCTTAAATCAACAACAATAAAACAATAAAAAAATTACTCTTTTGCATAAAAGTTATGGGTCAGGAACCTGACTCAGCTGGGTGCTAGAACCACAGTGTAGTCGTCAAGGTCTCTCGTGAGGTGTGCTCAAGAAACTGGCTAGAGCTGCAGTCGTCTGGAGGCTTGGCTGGGGTGGAAGGCTTGCTTCTCTCACATGCTCCACGGGTTAGCACACATTGTTGATAGGAAGTCTCAGTTCCTCCTTATAGACCTGCTTGTGTGTCTTGATGACACGTCAGCCAGCTTCTCTCCAAGAGTGATCCAAGAGTCGGCACAGAAGAAACCATGCAGCTTGGATGATGTAGCCTGAGAAGGCACACACCATCATTTCTGTATCGTACTAGTCCCACAGGTTGCATAAAGACACAAATGCCAGGGGATGAGGATCACCAGGGATCATCATCTTCTAGTTTGGCTAACAAAGATGCTTAGTAGGAACGTTGTCAGCATTTAAATAAACCATAAATGTAAAGTCCTTGGCATGGTGCCAAGCACACAGTAGGCAATTAGAACACAGCATCTGCTCGTGTGTTGTGGAGCTGATTTCATAGTGCTGGAAGATTCTCTCTCAGTGCTGTCTGGAAAAGTCTGCATTCATCTATAGAATTCACACTGAGGGACACCTGAGTGGCCCAGTCGTTAAGCGTCTGCCTTCGGCTCAGGGCGTGATCTCAGCGCTCTGGGATCGAGTCCCACATCGGGCTTCTCAGCTATGAGCCTGCTTCTTCCTCTCCCACTCCCCCTGCTTGTGTCCCCTCTCTCGCTGGCTGCCTCTCTGTCAAATAAATAAATAAAATCTTAAAAAAAAAAAAAAGAATTCGCATTGATTTCTCATTCATTTGTTCATTCATTCATTCATACATTCATTCAACAAGTCTGCTGTCCTCATATCCTGTGGAATTATCCTCATACCCACCTAAAATATAAATTCTTAGCACCAGCCACATGGTGAAATAATGACCCCCCCCAATTGCTGGCCTACCCTTGGGGTATCCGAATGTGCTATTCCTGGGCACCTATGCAATGATATTATCTTCTGGAATTCCAGAGTACCCCTGGGGTCTGTCCGTGGTGAGTAAGTTGACTGCCTTCTCCAACCCACTCTGACCACTGTGACCCTTTCAACATTGCCTTGTATGCCTCCAGCATACAGAGAGAAAGCTCTCGTGCTCTCAGCTGGGATGTAGGAGATATAGGAGAAACAGTGTGCCGTCGACCACATGGGTCTGGGCGTGACTAACGCAAGAGCTGCACAGAATGGAATGGATAAGGAAGTCGATGAAGACAAATCTTTGACAGAGGACTGAAGACCAACATGGGAACATAGAAAAAAAATTCATCCAAAGCAAACTTCCATTGAACCTGAGATCAATTAGTAAGAAAAGAAGGAATTTTTTAAACGTCATTCCTCTCGATTCTTTTCATATTATAAGCTGTTTATGAAGCACTTCCCTATAAGCATTATTTTGCACATTTGAAGAAACAAATCATAAGCTTCCCTTGAAGCCGGCACCTGTTCAATCCTATGTTGCCAGTAAGGGTGCCACAGGAGTAACGGCCTCCCTCCAGGGGGTTAGCGGGAGATTAAACTTCAGCCCGAATGTTGGGAGAAGCTGGAATGCTGAGTCAATACAAGTACCGGGTTTAATTTGATGTTTTCCACGCACAATCAAAATTGTGATTTTTTTTCCCTAACCGTAGAGCTATTGCCTCCTCTGTTTGCTTTCGTGGGTTCCCTGTGGAGCGTATGTTATGCTCTGATATTTGAAATTGATCATGCAGGTTCTATTTCAAGGGTGATAATAAACCTGGTGCAAAAGCTGGGGTTGGCCAAGGTGACTATTAACCTTTCTTCTAATATGGTCGATTTATTTTGCCTGGTGGCACAAACCGAGCTGATTCCCAGTACGATCTGCTGATAACCTCACGTTAAGTGTCACTGATGGATGAAGCATGCAGAAGAGAAAGAGAAATCCTTGTCTGAATTTTTGTAGGGAGAACTGAAAGAAGTCATCGTTCATTCTGTCCCGATTATTTTTATAAATTTTGCCATTGAGGAGTTGATGGGCAAATAAATACCCCTTATTATTAGCCACGGAGGGACTAACACCTATAGAATATTGCGTGCCTCATTTGCTCATGAAAGTAAAGATCAAGATGCTAAAAAACCTGAATCAATTTTAATATCTAAATAATCCTTGCCATTTGTGCTGAAAAGAACTTAGGTTTTGGAATTAGATAAACCAGACTTACTGTCCTGTCTTGGACAAGTAACTTAATATTATCCTCAGTCTCTCCTTCTGCAAAGAGAACTAAGAATTCCTGCCCTTTCATTCTGTGAAGGTTAAATTAATTAACATTTCCAGCACCTAGAAGAATACTAGGTAGATGTTGAATAAAATACAAGTTTCCTTTTCTCCCTGAATGGTCCTTACCAACATACTTCCGGTATTTAAAAATTCTTTTTACTTTTAGGTCTAAGCATCCCAAGCTTTATTCTCATTTGCTGCAGCAGATTTCATTCAAATGCTACATTGACAAGATGACAGAGGGTTTACCCAGTGTCTGGCTGGGAAATAGATCTCTGAACTTCTTATTGTCATTTAAACTGTAGATATAAATTAGATTACGACTGGTTTGGCATTAATAAAAATATATACAACCACTGCTCTTTATCTAGCAGTTTCTACTGGATGCCTTGTAACCGGTTGACAATCTCAAGTAGAAGTCCAAGTACATTTCATTTCGTAGCGATAAAGTTTGACCTCCAAAATGATGACCCAATTAGAAAAATCATAAGCCACCACACACAAGACTTCGGTAAGAAAAAGATTGGATGTTTCTTATAAATTCTCTATTGCAAACAAAATCAACATTCATGTAATATAACAATTATGTCTTGATAAGCATTACCTACTCTCAGTCATTGGATACATGGTTTTATGTCTCCACAATGAGGATTAAAGATGTACCGAACTGGAACCAGATGGGAACATGACACACTAGGTTAGCTTATCCTTAGAGCTGCCTAAAGGGAACTTTGGTTTTCAGGGGTTGAGAATAAGTATGCATCTAGAAAGCTTAGAGCAACATTGCAGAAGTGGACATATGCTGTGCTGGGTGGAAAATCAGACCTCTTCTATCTTCCTATTATGCTCTTTTGCAGTTGGGAGGAGGAGAAGTGATTCATTTAGGAATTTTTAAAATAGTGAAAACAACTCAAAGCTCCAGGAAACTTAGGGATGTGGTAATAATGGTCTCTCTAGAAGGAAGTGGCAAAAGCTGAATCTTTCCCTGAAAAAAATTGAGGTGAAAGCGGTTGCAAAAAGACTCCAGCTTCTGAACACTTAATTAGCTTAAAAACATGCAAGACAGACTCCCATGAGGTTTCTCCTGAAAAATCTCTCTTGTGCTAAAGAAAATAATCCGTATTCAGGTCTACGGCAGACTAATGTTGTGTTTGGGAATATTCTGATGTGTTTAGTGCAAATTCTTAAAATAACATATCCAAAGCCTTATATGCATCTTGTCCATGGTACGTATTTGGATCAAACAGTAAAACAGAAGGTCTGCTTTGTTCGTTATACAAAGTGCAATTTTAACAACAAATGAATAGAAACAGCTAATGGACGTAACTCAGTAAAATGTCTTTTTATCCTAATCCTCGGTCATCAATCTCCTGAATTTGGTGTGCTTCTGAGTTCTTAGTAGGGATTGGAAAACCATGACCTTCTTTATGGATCTGAGGACCGCGGCATAGAGCGGGCACGGGCTTGACTTGCCACCATATTCACTTGCTCAGCTGAGACCCGTAATATTCCTTTCTCCCTAGATTGTCTGTCTTTCATAATCTGAAGCACTTTTTCTCCCTACATATAAAATTTTATGACTGGAAAATAACTTGAAAGTACAAAGATTGTGTGTGTGTTAAATGTGGGGAGGGGCTGCAGACAGGTCTAGCAGAATGTTTACATGACCTAAAAAATGATGTTGTGTTCGAAACTGGTTTGACACCTTAAAAGTTTGGGTGTGTGTGGGCAGATTTTAAGAACGCGTGGCTCAGACTGCTAGACAGAGGCCAATTTTGTTTCCTTGGCCTTCGTTCCAATCAGAATATAGTTACGTTTTTTATTGCTTGAAAATTTCACAGTTCTGTACAAGTTAAGAGCAGGGACTCGTCGATTTTAGATGAGCCAGACCTGACTCTGACTCCTAGTTCTGCCACTTACTCTGTGACCCCTGACCCTCTGGGACCCCTGACACCTTCCCTCTCTAAGCTCTTCATCCCTTACCTGGTAAATGAAGTCATAACAGCACCTATTCTTCAAGTTTTGGGAATTAGGTTAAATTCACTGCTTGTGCAGTGCAAAATACGGTGATTGGTGCATATTAACTTTGTAAAACTTTTTAGCTTTTCTACTGTTTATCTTCAGTAGATGTTGGTTTTATTCTTTTCCTTCCTGAAGAACTCTGAGCAGTATTCTTGCCTTCTCGTCAATACTTTCCTTTGTGCAAATGGCTCTTCCAGGTGATTCTGGGAACACGGACATGAGATCAATGGTTCCTAGAGCTTCTTCTCTAGTGGGGGGTAGATATGCACAAAAGAACTTCAGAATGCAGCGTGGGCAATAATTGTTAAAGCAGAGACACGAAACTTTTAACTTCAGGAGTACAGGAGGAAGGCCCAGCTGCGTTATTCAAAGGCCCAGTGGAAAACACAACTGTTAAGTCCCTTGTTCAAGTTTCAAGATGGCAACAGCGAACATTCAAGCAGGTGCAGGCCATTTCTGAGCATGGAGCCCCGTGTGGCTGCAGAGGTCAAGTCCCCACGCAGCTGGCCTGAGTGCATGGCCCGATTAATTGCATGCAGGGAAATTAGGGGAGGCTTACTGTTGGAAGATCTAGGAGCTGAACTGTACCTTAGAGGATGGAAAGAACTGGTAGAACAGTCCAGACAAAAGAGAAAACTTGTGTCAGGTACCCATAGAATTTTTGTTTTTGTTTTTAAGGGAGAATTACCAGGGCAAAGTGATCTCACAACCAGGGAGGGAGGGGAGATGGGGAGACAGTAGGCCTAAGTTTGAATTTTTGACTAAAAAGAAGCAATCCACAGGCTTTGAGAATAGAAAACAAAATCAGGTCCATTTAGCAACATGGCTGTCGTGGCAGAAAGACAAAAAACTGGACTTGATGAAGGAAGCACGGGCCACAGGAACTTTGCTGGCGAAAGTGATGTATTCCTTACAGCGATTCTGTATCTCTGCAGTCTGATGTATGCTTTCCTCCCCCCTGACACACGAAGCAATAGTGTGTTTCTGTTTTGAAGACATCTTCAATTATACAATGCTGGCCAGAGAAAAACATAATGGAATTTTAACCAGTTTGCTTTTTTTCTCTGTGGACAGCATTTCAGGAACATCTCCATTCGAGTTATAGAAAGAGAGCTTGAAGACACCCAAATGTGCATTAAAAGCCTATCACCTTTTCTTGGCCTTTCAAACAGAATTGTATTCCAGAAGCACCACGTCATTTTGTATTCCAGGCAATGCTTTCAAAGACAACATGGGTGAAACCCTTGCCCTATTCATTGCCGAATAGAAGTGCAAGTCTGCGCACGCTGTGTGTGTCTGTCTCTCGTCCTGACAAACTGTCTTCAATGGTGGGAAAGGAAAACCTTCTTCCTTCCTTTTCTGTTTTTCCTATAATAACTCAGCCTTGAATCAGAGGTACATGTTCAGCCTCCCAAAAGTGCTTCTGTTGTGGAAAAGTGTTCCTTTTGTTCCCTAACTTATCATGTCTTAAAGAAAGCTAAAACGTTCAGGATGACAAGGATAGAATCAGCCATCATCTGAAGTGGAGAATGCACCCAGGGAACTGTGTTTCAGTATCTCTACCAGACGGGAGATACCAGACGGGAGATAGAATTTTATCCATCTTGCAGATTCCAACAAAATGGGAGAAAAGGATGCATATATTTGAATATCAATAGACAGCATTAAAACTAATTAAATATTGTAAAGAACTCTCCTGAAGGTAAAAATTCAAAACTTTTTTTTCTTTTGTTCCTCCACTAAACTTTTACCATCTCTGTTAAATGAGGCAAATGACTTACGCCTCTCCAAGCCCGTGAGAAGAAGAGATGCTTGCTAAGATCCCCTCAAGATTACAGCGTCAGCATTCCCTTCTCTGGCTGGGTGACTCTCTCGCTCAGGTGCTTGCCTGAGTCAGTAAGACAGGAGGGTCCGCATTCCTGCCCGAATATGAGCCCACGAAATTCCCATACCTTTGAGTGTGGCACTTACATTTCTACCTATCTTTCTCAATCGAGGCTAGTTACCCTTGTTATTTAGTCCAGGACCCTGTGTAGATTACAGGTGGTAATTAACATTCCTCTAACCCAGTGTAACCAGTGTAGGACTGAGTCAGAAGCTGCTGGCCGAGCTCAGTCAGATGGAGGGGGGCACATTCAGAGGCATCATGGAACATGTGCATTTCCAGAGCTCTAAAAATGGGGCTTTTTAAATTAAGGTTTCCTCTGTAGATCTATTTTATAATTCTAACCAGACTTTAATATTGTTTTCTCATTTTAGTTGCTTTATAAAAAAAAATATGACCACTTCTTGGATTTTGTATGTCTCTCTCTCCACACACACACACACACACACACACACACACACACACACAGAATGTCTCATATTTGCAGTGAAATGATTTTGCCATTCGGAATATGCATGGCCTTAGTAACTAAGCAGAGTGGCCCCTGGGAAATCTATCTAAAGTCTGGATTGTGAAAAGGAGCCGCTAATATTAAAGCCTCATACTGTGCCAGACACAGAAGTGAATAATGTGGCAGGGAATTTCAGATGGTCCAGGAAGCAAAGCCTTCTCTCTGACCGCAGGTGGGGTGGGTGTGAGCCTCGAGAACACGCTGAGTATGAGCGCGCTGTAGGCATTTGCCACTTTTCTAGAGAAGCATCATGGGATAAGAAATAAGTTTCCTTAGAGCACTTCCCACCCAGTGACTTTTAGGAAGCACCTCCGAGAAGGTGCCCAAAGTAACTTCCAGCTTCAGTCCCGGAGCTACAGGAAAGGCAAGAGTTTGCTTTGTTAAAGGGCAAGATTGCTGTAACTAGTTGTTTAGAAATGCTAATAACCGTGAAGTCAGGGATTCCATTTCTTTAGACGTTCTGGTCCTTGTCAGATGGGAATTCAGGTATCCACTGATGAACAGTAATCATAGAAGCGTATGTCAGTAATGTGCCTCACAATCTACACTCACGTGAATTATTTCCCCCTTTTAATGTATATTGAAAATAAGGTTCAAAGAGGTTTAATGATTTTCCTGAAATCACTTAAGAGAGAGGCCAAGCTGCTAGATCCCACAGCTCGTTCTGTAAGAGGCTTGCTGCTGCCATTGTAACACTTTACATCTCCGTAAGTGTGGTTTACCTGGGCGACAGGTCTTTCCACTTTCTTTAAACCCTTGCTTCATTGTTTCTGTATTCTCCTTAAAAAATAGTACATGTCTGTTTTACTATGTTTTAATTAGAAATCAGGCACAAATCTGAACACAGTGAAGAGAAATTTCTCTCTTTGGAATTCCCCTTGAAGATAAGAACACATTTGAACTTGCAAGTATTTTTGTTTTCTTTCATTTTGTTTCTTACCATTGCTACTATGGCTATGTAGTATCCCCTTCCCATCCCATGAAAAAAAGAAAGAAAAAAAAATCAGAATCACTGTAATGCAAGAATTTGCTGCAGAAGGGATAAAATGGTTCAATCCAAAGAGTCACTGATGTTTAGTGAACTAAGCAAAATGCACAAAGCGTTAGTCATGAGTTTTAACTCCAACTCCGTTACCAATTCAATATGACAATCATATTTTTATTAGGGTCATTGGATCAGTTTGAATTAAAGAATCATCAACGTGTTTTTTTTTATTTTTTTAAAGATTTTATTTATTTATTTGACAGAGATAGAGACAGCCAGCAAGAGAGGGAGCACAAGCACGGGGAGTGGGAGAGGAAGAAGCAGGCTCATAGCGGAGGAGCCTGATGTGGGGCTCGATCCCATAACGCCGGGATCACGCCCTGAGCCGAAGGCAGACGCTTAACCGCTGTGCCACCCGGGCGCCCCCATCAACGTGTTTAAAGTTCTGTGTTGTCTTGTTTCCTCATATCATTGTATACCTGTGCACTCCGATTTTTTTTTTTTTTTTAGTCTAGTCAACACAAAATGTTACATTAGTTTCAGGTGTACAACTTAGTAATTCAACACGTTTGTGATCCTACTTTTTAAGCAGCTAATATAAGTAGTCATCTTCTTTCTTCTTTAAAGTTTGCATTCATTTGAAAAGCATGACCTGCCTAGACTATTTCTCTCCTTTTACCTTACCCATCTTGCTGTAGAGGGTCTCACTTGTCACAGTTTATATGTCTCTCTTACAATTGGCTTCCAACTGAGCAGAGGGACTGAAGCAAGCTCAACGTATCTAACAAACTTCTCTGGGCATGCGAGGCCGCGGGTGCTGGTGGGGTCCGGAGAGCTCTGGCCCCTCTTTATCGGCATGTTGCAGCTGATAGGTGCTCCTTGGATGTCTTGCTCCTTTGCCAGCAGAGCACTTTATAATCCTTTCCATTTCATGAATGGCTGGGGCTCATTCAGTCTTGGAGTGGAGAGAGATCAGAGACATGCAACATTATGTCAGTGGCCAAGTCCAAGGAGAAAGTCTCAGAAGAAACCGTTCTGAGTCAATCTGTTTCTTTTGTGGTCACTATGGCGATGTTAACAGCAAAGAGAGAAAAAGAACAATTCAATCTCTCAATAAATTCAAATATACAAAAGAGCTTCAGTGATATGAAAAGACCTCCGTCCTGGGTCTACTATGTACTAAGCCTGTGACCGACCACGTGCGACAACGTCTCTGAGCCACAGCTTGCTTTTGTATGAAGTAGGAGTGGCAAGGAGTGCGCGGCAGGATTGTACAGTAACTACATAGCACACCACCTGTAAAATCTGGGGGGCAGCTTCAGCTTTTGGGGTTTTATTGACGTATCAGGATATTATTAGATTTTTTATAAAGTGGTCATTGAGAATTTTTTAATTGTTTTATTATTTTTATTTTATTTTTAAATGGGGCAGCTTTGACATCATCTGAACAGTTTCAAAATAATGCTATAAGAAGACACGTGTTCTATACAAAATAAAGTTAATGGCATTGTCTTTATGAATGGCTTTTCTTTCTGCCTTAGGTAATTTCTTTTTTCTGTTGTTTAAATGATTGTCTTACTCTTTGAATAACATACATATAGCCAAGGTTATTTTTTTTTTTTTAATTTTTTTGGTCAGTCAGTCTTAGTCTTTGATCCCTGTTCATACCAGAGCATAAATATAGCCCCCGGAGTAGATGTTCAAATTGATATGTTTGCAGAGCTCCCATTAGCAATCTGCAGCATATGGAATACGGGTATTTCAGGTTTCCCTATGATCCCCTCACCCCTTCATGACCTTTGCTCAACAGTGTGCAAGAGACTGCCCTGAGGCCAAACACTTAAGCCACATAAAGCATTGTTTTTTTACCCTGGAGAAGGGTAAAACCAAGGTGTGGAACTGACGCTCTTGGTAATGTGTGACCCTCGTCCAAGGCTGTAGTTAGTACTCAGGACGCAGACGAAGCACTACTCTCTTGCCCTGCTCTTAGCCCTGCAGGTACCAAATGTAAGAACCTACTAAGAACTCCCTTTCTATCCCTGGAAGATGCTAGAACGACTGAGACATGCCAGAGGTCAGAGGGGTCAGACAGGGCACTGGAATGCTTCTCTCTGTTACCGGACCTCTTCCGTGTGTTTTGATCCAGCCGTGGCTGTGTTTTGTTCTTCCTGTTGACAGGATCTGAGGAGGGCAAATGGGGCAGAGTCGGATGGGGCAGACAAAGGTCCATTTCACTGTCGCGGCCTGTTACTGATTGTGCAAAAGAGCTTTGAAACCACCGCCCTGAGGTGCGAGGGGAAAAACAAGCAAAAGCCCAGCAAGTAGGCTTGTATTGGTCACTAAAGTGATGTTTTCCACACACAGACATCTGAATAGAATTAATTAGGGCTCTTCATTTTCACACACTTTAAATGCTCCGACTGAACTTGTTTAACCCTTAGAAGTTCAGCTTATTTCCCAAGCGCAACATTCGATCATTTGAATTCTATATACAGAGAAGAGCGTCTGCTTCCCACTCCTGTGAGCAGGGAAATAAAGAAATAGGACAGAGGGAGAGGGAGAGAAGAAAGAGAGGAAAGAGAAAGAGGAGGAGGGGGAAAGGCATTTTTAGAACAAAATAAAATCCTTGATGTTATTTTACTCCAGGGAGGTAGGTCCCAGCTTGCGGGGAGAGTAGAAGGAAGAGGAAACAAGAGGAAAAGCAGAGGCCATAAGGAAGTCAGATTGTCATTTATCAATCCATGTAAAACACTATATTTGAAAGCTAAATATGTTATGTGATACCACAGGCAAAATCTTTGTGGAGCTCTCCTTATATCCATGAAACTTTGATGTACAGAGAAAAATAATGTAGAAAAAGGGGGGTGCTACCTAACACCTATCTTCCTTGTAAAAACTTCACTTTTAGGGAAGTCTACATGACAACAAATATATAAACATCAGGAAGCCAGGGGTTAAATGAGTATTTCTTATTCTAGTCCAAATACGTGGCATCTTGCAGTCATCTGAAAGTATACATTGAGAATTCTGCGGCACAGAATGCATATTTCCTTTTAGAAGGAAATATGTCCCTTATGTTTAGACATGCCTTCTGCAGAAACTGGTTTACGGTCATGATCTGGAAAATCGTCGGGAGACAGTCTCGTTACAATGCCTTCGTCTGGCACAAAGCACAGTGTCAAAACTCTATCCTAGAATAGTAAGATTCTCCCAACATCGCAGGGCTAAAAGCTATCCGTGAGGCGTGGCGTTCTGACAGCGTTCCCAGTTTGGTGGATGAGTCCAGGATGTCTGGGGAAGACCAGGAGCACAGGTTGAGCAGAGCAGAGAGGGACTTTCAGGGGTTCGCGTCGAATATCTGCCCCATAAAGCACAGCCCCACATGGGGCGTGGGATTCGTTCAGGGATTTAAACAATGTGTATGTCTTCCTAAATACCTAACTTCCTACTGAAGAATGATTTGGCTTCTGGAAGTAATTTAGTTGGTAAAGAGAGGATGGTGATCAGGATAAAGATAGTCTATAATTTGGGGTTGGACTCCATGACCCAACATGGCAATTCCTCAGCGGTTTATAATTTTTGCTTCCAATCTTGAACTGGATAGGGTACAAGTGTAAGAAAACAAATGACCACTTTTTCTTTCCAACATTCTAAATACTTCATCTGGATTTGGGTACATTTTTGAATTTTCTTTGTGTTGGGACAGATAATATTATCTTTTTTTTTTTTTTTTTTAAAGATTTTATTTATTTATTTGACAGAGAGACAGCCAGCGAGAGAGGGAACACAAGCAGGGGGAGTGGGAGAGGAAGAAGCAGGCTCCCAGCAGAGGAGCCCGATGTGGGGCTCGATCCCGTAACGCCAGGATCACGCCCTGAGCCGAAGGCAGACGCTTAACCGCTGTGCCACCCAGGCGCCCCCAGATAATATTATCTTAAATCGTTTTTCCTTCTCTATGCCTCCTCATCAGATTGGCACAAAGAAATTCCATATTTTTCATATCATTTTATAAATGTATCGTGTATACATGTATATACATGCACATAAATTGTTCATATTTATCAGTCATTATTGAATTATAATACCTAAAGTTTAAAAACTTTATGTTTGGGCAATATCATATTATGAAAAAGTTATATCCCCTCAATGAACAGTGTTTCAGTTTTTGCTAAAGAGAATATGGGAAAAGTCAAGTGAATCTTTGATAGGTGCAATGGTATTTTATTTACGAACACAAAAGGACTTCATAAAATCAACGCAGGTTCGGAAGGCAAAATGTTGTGTTAATGCTATTCGAATTCGCATGTAACTTACTGAAAACTTTTTATCATGTTAGTGAGGACCCATACAGCTGTTCGGCAGCAAATCTTGATAAAATGCTAAAGTTGCAGAATAATAATAACCCAAGAAATTAGGTATTATTCGAGGTTTGGAACTGAAATGAAATGTAAAATTTTTAACAAACACCTGCACATTTTTAAAGCTGCCACACAATCATACTGTGAGATTATCTGAAAAGAAGTACTTCAAAGATTAAAGGCTAAGCGAGGGCAACAATGCTCTTTCCCCAGAAAACAATTAATACTATTCTTTTTTTTCCTTTTTGAAAGAAAGAGAGCACAGCAAGGGAAGAGGCAGAGGGAGAAGGAGAGAGAGAATCTTAAGCAGGCTTCTCCCTCAGGCAGGAGCCCAGCTCCCGGGGCTCGATCTCACGACCCTGAGATCATGACCTGAGCTGAAATCAAAAGTCAGACACTTAACCCAGTGAGCCACCCAGGTGCCCCACAGATTTTTCTTAATTGATGTGATGAGGCTAAAACTCTAGAATCCACAGCCTCTCTCCATTTATGTATAAACCTTTACATTTTGTGAAGTTGGCCGTTTTGTTGATCGAGTCATCCGTGTAATGAAACAGTTGGTTTATTGAGCACTTCGAGTAATGGAGCCATCATTAACTGTACCAGGGAGGGAATATATAGATTATAGATTCCCATGACTGTGCATGTTTGAGAAAAACAAGTGTCTGTAAGTTATAGTTTTCATGGTAAATGTAATTCCAAACATAGTCATAGAATTATTATTAATATGACATAGTATTATGGTATTGGAAGGAAACACAGAAGTTCATCAAAGTAATGCTGCTTATTTCAAGAACTCTGTCTAACCAAGGTAACTTCTACAAGTCTTTAATGAAGGAAGCTCAGCATTTCCCCTTGATAATTATCCCTAAAGTCTAACAATAGCCCTATCCAAGAGCTTTTGTTACGTGTAATGAAAGAGCTACTCCAACTTTTACCAATTTCTCCCAGAGGAGAAATCATTGATTTTCATTCTTCAAACGCATTAAAAGGCTTTCAGGTAAATGCTTCTCTTACAACAAGTGTGAGGATAGTCTGTGAACATGATCTGGTCTTCACAGGGACTCGGTTCAGATGGGTTACACTTGTTAGTCTATCACAGTGGGGAAGGGAGAAGAATCCCATATAAATTGCTAACCATGACCAAATTAGTCACATGTAACATAAAAACAATTTGGCAGATGAAAAATGGACTGTGAATCCCTCTAGTTGCTTTGATTACACAATTGTATCGATGTATATAGAACTCCCCACTGGTAGGGGAGCATTTAAAGCTATCCAGGGGGGTTTCAAGGGCAATGAGATGTGATTCTGTCCAGAGTTCCCAGGGACACCTGAATGTTGTCGGAGCCCTGCCTTCTCTTCTCTGATGGGACACCTAAGTGGCACAAATGAAAACAAAATCAAAATGCCATTCAGTTATTAACCAGGCTAAGCACAAAACCCAGATGTTTGGTAAACTGAACTGAGCAGGTGGCTTAAACTAGACCCAACTGAAATCTATTCGTCCCCCAGGAATGATTCTTACCACCAGATGGCCTCAAGAAACTAAAGCAAGCGGTGCCCACATGTAAAGAAAAGAGGATAACAAAGGTAGCTATCTACTGGCTTGCTGGTCTAGCCAGCTTTACAGAGTCGGGAGCCAATGAGACACACTTGTTTAGTAAGTAGATGTGACCAATCATGTGTTTCCTAAGTCTGAGCTCTGATCAGGTTAGTATTGCATCCACTTGTTGAAGAACAGAGAAAGTAGTGGAGAAAGGGTCAGGAACCTTACCTCATCCCTTGAAGAACTTATGGAGTGCTGAAGAACTCAGGTCTGTTCTCTGACCCTGGCTTTAGAATACTCTGCAAAGACGGATGGACGGGCCAGCTCCCCTCCAGGATACCCTGCCACAGCCGAGGTGTCTGTGTCTTCTCTGCAGCAACTAAAGGGGGTGCCAGGAAATTCCAGACAAAGACTTCCAGCCATCTGAGGAGGCTCCCCAATGAAGAAACACCAGGGCAATGATCTAGATTTGGAATTCTTTGCTCTGTATGCAGAAGTTCTGCTAAATAGAACAAATTCAGCATCATTTCCTGGTGCTATCTGCTAGATTGCTTTCTTTGAAAGGAAGATTTCTTCTCCTTTTTTCAGATTGTTTCCAGCTTTTCTAAGATATAATAGACAAAATTACAGAATATTTAAAGTGTATACTTTGATGGTTTGATCTCCATTTATGTTGTGAAAGGGTTCCCTCCATCTAGGTTAATTATCTATCACTTCATATATTTCCCTCTCTTTTTATTTTATTTTTTTTAGATGGGAGAACATTGAAGCTCTATTCTCTTAGCGAACTTCAACTATATACTATAGTCTTATCAAGTCTAGTTGCGTCTTCAAGTTTACTCTGTGTCCTCAGCAGAATGCCTGGCCGACAGTAAACAATCAGCAGCTGCTGAACGATGGTGTCATGTATGTGATCTTCATGAGGCCTCATTTCTCCCTCCTTCTCCATCCTTCTGACCCACTACTTCCTCCCTCATCTCTTGTATCTTCAAAATCCTGAATTGCTTGCAGTCATTGAGCAATGCTCTGCTACGTCCTGTGACACAGTTTCTTCTGATCTTGTATCTACTTGGATAATCTTTTATGCTTCCCTTCCTTCTGAGCGTGGATGACTTATTATACCTTAACTCAGGCATCCTCCCTCCAGGAAACCCTCTTGAAAATCCAGGCTATGCTAAGTCTGCCTGCATTGAGCTCCATTACACTCTGGGTTCCCTCTGTAGTAACACCTTCCTTATGATATCGAAACGATCTGGTTTTGGCTGACTCCATAGTTCTCCAGTCACACACCTATATTCACATTCCTTTAGGGGAAAGCCCAGATCTTATACCACATTGTATCCCAACTCTAGGTAAGGTGACTAACAAATAAATACTTCTTGGATGAACTTTATCCTTCAAGTAATAGGGATTTCAAGGTTATTAAACATAAAATTGACATGGTCAATTCTGTGCTTTTAAATAATCACTTAGCAGCTTTATGGAGACTGGATAGTAATAGGCAGAGCTTAGTAAAGCCTAAGAAGACAAGATGCTGCCATCAAGCAAGCAAGAGATGCTGAGCCAGGCCAGTGACCGGGCACTTTAAGGGTCAATAGGGACTGGGGAAATAGAGAGAGGCTGGTGAAATGGTACAAGCTTTCAGTTATAGGGTGAATAAGGTCCGAGGATCTAATATATAATATGGCTACAACTGATACCATTCTGTTGTATAACTGAAATTTCCTAAGACAGTCAAACTTGAATATTTTCACCAAAAACAAAAAGGCAAAGAATAAATGTGTGAGGTGATGGACCTGTTAAGTAACTCGCAGGGTTACCCTTTCACAGGGTAGAGCAGATCATCACACTGTCACTTTAAATATCTCTCCATTTTAGTTGTCAATTATGTCTCAGTAAAACTGAAAAAAATCAGTAAGACAGGAAAGCCAAGTTGAAGTGATAATAACAGAGCAGTTGAATGGAAAAGAGAGAGAAATCTAAGACAGCAGAGTTTTCTGATGTGGTGAACTGAGTGGACAGTACGACTATCTATAAGAAGCAGAATGTACAGACGTAGTGAAGAGAAGGGCCATATGCACCCCAATGTTCATAGCAGCATTGTCCACAATAGCTAAATCGTGGAGAGCCGAGATGCCCTTCAACAGATGACTGGATTAAGAAGTTGTGGTCCATATATACAATGGAATATTACTCAGCTATCGGAAAGAACGAATTCTCAACATTTGCTGCAACACGGACGGCACTGGAGGAGATAATGCTAAGTGAAATAAGTCAAGCAGAGAAAGACAATTATCATATGATTTCTCTCATCTATGGAACATAAGAACTAGGATGATCGGTAGGGGAAGAAAGGGATAAAGAAAAGGGGGGTAATCAGAAGGGGGAATGAAACATGAGAGACTATGGACTATAGAGAAACAAACTGAGGGCCTCAGAGGGGAGGGGGTTGGAAGAATGGGATAGACCGGTGATGGGTAGTAAGGAGGGCACGTATTGCATGGTGCACTGGGTGTTATATGCAACTAATGAAGCATCNATGAATCATCGAACTTTACATCGGAAACCGGGGATGCACTGTATGGTGACTAACATAATATAATAAAAAATCATTAGAAAAAAAAAGCAGAATGATACAGGATGAGGCTGTTAATGTGTAATTCAGTATGCATAATCTTTGAGTTCTATCAACCTCCCCTATAAGTCAAAGAATGTTCTAGTTTGTTTGTTCCTATTCCTGCATTAGCTACTGTTGATTTCACTTACTTGTGCATTCTGGAATACTTACCAATAGTATGAAATGAGAATTTAAGTACCTTTTGTTTTTTCTACTATAAGTCCATTACTCTCTTATGTTCATTCTATTTAATTTGGAAAGCAACCAATATAGGAGAGGATAATTTTTTTTTATATTTTACTTTCTTAAAAGATAGGATGCTCTCTTAGTAATCGATTTTGCACATTTGCTTCAATCATGACTATTGATTTATAAATTTTATGAACTCTTCTCTCGACATCTATATAATTCCACCTAATTTTCAATTGCTTTCAATTCCATCATTTAGTTAAGCTTCATTCCAATGACTAATGGGTATTGAGAAAATCAGAATAAAAAACAAATATAAAATTCAAAGCATTATGCAAATGTAATGTTTTTTTTCCTGTGCAGAAATTCGGATATATACCAAAGGAAAAAAATCTACTGAAACATTTAAAATGGAAAAATATCTTAAATATCAAAGCAATTGAAATTCTGGTCCATACTAGATCTATTCTATTTACCATTAGAATCAAATTGGAAGGAGTATTTTATGAAGATGAAATTTCAGGGTGTAATCCATGAAGGTTTTCTCAGTGTGCTGATATATTGAAATACAGTATAATGAATAAGAGCATAGGACTTGAAGTCAGAGACACTTGCTCAAGTATTTCCTTTCTAGCAAGTTTCTTAACTTTTCTAAGCTTCATTTTCTCTAACTGTAAAACGAGAATAAAAGTTGAATTAGTTGACTTTATAGGATATAAGTTTTAGAAATGCAATTCAAATTAGTTTAGGTGCAAAAAAGGAACTTATTATCATGGTTTATTGAAAAGTGCTAAAGGTGTAAGCGCTAACTTACGTGGTGTCCATGTGCTCAAACAATAGCTCTTCCCCTCTCTCTTTCCGCAACTCAAGACCGTTTTCCCCGGGTTGGCTTCATTCCCAGCCAGTTGCCAGAGCCTATAAACATGGTTAGAAAGTGGCTAGCTCCTTTTTTTTTTTTTTTCCCCTTTTGGTACTATGAGCTATAAGGTCCCATATAATTCCAGAACTGTCAGAAAAAAATATAGCAACCTTCCTACTCTTTAGTTCCTAGAGAGGAACACTTAGTTATTCTTTGAACACATGATCAGCCTGAGCCAATCATGGTTTCCCAGGGAGAAGGAGAACCCTGATTATCCAGGTCATGGGTCCAGCCTTTGGCCTAGGGAAGCAAGATCAATTGTACCTGACCACAGGCTTCCAGCAGAATTGCTGAGGAAGAAGGAAGATGCTCTCTTAAGGAGGCAAAAAACCAATATTCTGTTTTAATTGTACATATTCCAAGATGGTTGGAAGGGTAAATTAGATGATATAAAAGGAAATAAAAGACAAAAGAAAATAAATGTGGCTTTTTATTAATTATTGTAATAAAATATTAATATAGTCATGGACTATCCTTACTTTCTGTCTACAGACAAGAAGTCTGTTTCTTCCTGACCAATTCTTGGGCCTTTATCTTGCAGATTGAAGATAAAAAAAGATGTAGTGTTGGAGAAATAATGAGAATAAATAGGGCTCATATATTAAACAGATATTTTTTGAGTCCCTATGTCATGCAAGACAGTTCTAGGTCCTGGTGAAACTAATCAGATGAGGTCCCCACTTTTGCGTACCTGTGTAAACAAAATCATTTCAGACATGATCAAAGGTTCCTAGAAAAGTAATACAGAATGATAATGTTAAAATTACCTAGTAAGGAATTGTTTTAGGTTGATCTGAAGAGGCCTTGGCGAAAAGGAGATAAGATGGTGATGTGAGACAGTCAGTACCTATTAGCTAGAATGCAGTGGGTGAGAGGGAGAGGCGTAGAGATGAAGATGGAGAGAGAATCAGACCCTTGAGGTTATGATGAAGGATTTCAATTTGATTCATTTGAATCTAAAGGCAATAGAAGCCTTTGAAAGATTTTGAACAGGAATAAAATGTGATCTGCTTCAGGTTACTAACAATTGTGCTACCTTATTTTTTTTTGAATGGTTACTTGTGGCAAAATGGAAACAGGAGCACTGGTTAGGAAGTTTTTGCATCCCACGGTGTGATGAGAGTGATAAGGAATATGACGATCACAGTGAAGGGTAAGAGAAACGTGGATCAGTACCAGATATATTTTGGAGATAAAGTTGACAAAACTCAGTGTTGGATTAGACATGGAAACTGAAGGTAATTGAAGTGCCAAGGATAGTTTCTAGGTTTTAGTCTTGAGCAGCTGGGTGGATGGAAAGATAGAAGGAGAAATAAATGAGGTGATAAAAATCAACAAGAGTTTTGTTTTGGTTATGCTAAATTTGGAGCTGTTAGCCATCCAGCTGGTGATGTCAAATAGGCAGGTGACCACATAATTCTGCAGAGGTTAGGCTGAAGAGATGGATGTCAGAGTCCTGAACATGTAGACAGTATTTAAACCTTAATATTAGATGAGATACCCTGGCAGAGAGGTTTTGGGTCCTGATGTGTAGAAGGCCTAACTCCACACAAACTCTGAGACCCAAGTATCAAGGTGCCAAGCGTAGAAAGGACAATGTAGACATTGAAAAACACAGGTATCAGTGAAAGAAGAAAAAGAAAGCCATGAAATTGTGATGTTGTGAAAAACCATTTTAAGAAGGGAGTGGCAAATGATCTCACATGCTTCCAAGAGAGAACGTTTGACAATGTTAAAGAATTGACCATTAATTTGCATAACATGAAGGGCACTAGTGACCTAGACAAGAATAGTTTTGGCAGATTGGTCTTAATGGAAGCCCAAACGGAATGGGTTGTAAAGACAATGTGGGATGAAGACAAGGGGAACTAGGGCAGTTGCTATAGGGAGATATGGGTTAGTATGCCCAAAGGAGGGTTTTCTGAAGCCAGGAAATATTAAAGCAAGTAGATGATAATAATCTAGAAGAAAATGTAATACTGAAATGCAAAACACAGAACAAAACAAAACAAAACCAAGGAGCATCATTTGCTGGGTAAAATCCTGAGAAGTGGAGAAGGATGAGATCCAGAATACCAAGGAAGGAACTGCCTCTGATGGGAGCTGGAGCCCTTCATCCACTCTCCCAGGAGGTAAGGGAAGACAGGACAAATGGCTAGAGATAGAAGTGTTTAGATGGATTCGATGGTGGAAAAAGAAAGTTGTCTTCTGAGAACTTCTGTTTTCCCAGTTAAAATATGTGACAATGTCATTTGCTGCAATCTTAAACTACGAGGGGATATTGGAGGTAGCAGAGAATGGAAAAGGCATAAAACTGTTTCAAAGCAAACTGTGCAGGGGAGGGCACTGGGATTAGGGGCAGGTAGGCTGTTGAAGGGCATCGTGGACATGGAACTAGACAGAACTCAGGAAGCCAGTGTACAGAGATCATTGGGTTTTAACCAATTTTGGGATTTTGCTGGTAAAAACAGTATTGGCAAGGAGTAGCAAGGAAGTCAAGGCTGTTTGCAAGGGATTAATTAGACTTATGGTCAATGTAAATTAAAACATGAGGAACAAAAGTAGACATGGTGAGGATTATGGGTAACTGAAAAAGTGGTGGAGTCAATGAACACTGAAAACTGTTGGCATAAAAGAAAATAGTAGATTGTGAAGAATTAATGGGAGAAAAGATTAGAGTCGATGTGGGCTGGATTTGGTGAGTTTGGAGAGAAGAAGAAAAACCTAGGGGACAGCTCCGTGTGTGAGATTGGGGAAAACAGTGATCAAGAAGGATGTTAGAAGGGCTTGTCTGTCATGAAAGAAAATCTTCCTTGGCATGTTTTTTTGAGGCACCTCTGCGAAGATTTACAACAGCTTCGCAGGTGTGTTCTGGAGTGGGATCAGCGTGTCTTTGAATATGCCCCCACCCTGAGCATATACCTGTCTGAACTACACGGGGCATTCCGACTCTTTATAACTCTCAGGTCTTCATCATCTCTCCGTAGCACCCAAGGTGATCTTTCAGAAGAGAGGTCAGCAAACTATCCTGTACGTCAAGTTTATGGGAGCACGGCCATGTTTGTTCATTTGCATTCCACCTGTGGCGGCTTTTGCACACAGCTGCAGAACAACACAGTCATGGTACTGTCCACAGGAGAGTCTGCAAAGCCTGAAATATCTACTGTCTGGTCCTCATGGAAAATATTTGCCTATCTCTGCTTTAGAACAGAAATACATATCTTGATGAAGTCCCACAAGTTCATTTTATCTTTTGTTTCTCTTGCCTTTGGAGATGTGTCGTGAAAAAGGTTGCTCTGGCCGATGTCGTAGAGGTTGCTGCCTATGTTCTCCTCTAGGATTTTGATGGATTCCTGTCTCACATCGAGGTCTTTCATCCATTTGGAGTTTATCTTTGTGTGTGGTGTGAGAGAGTGGTCAAGTTTCATTCTTTTGCATGTAGCTGTCCAATTTTCCCAGCACCATTTATTGAAGAGACTGTCTTTTTTCCACCGGAAGTTTTTTCCTGCTTTATCAAAGATTAGTTGCCCAAAGAGCCGAGGGTCCATTTCTGGGTTCTCTATTCTGTTCCATTGGTCTATGTGTCTGTTTTTGTGCCAGTACCATGCTGTCTTTGTGATCACAGCTTTGTAGTATGGCTTGAAATCCGGCAATGTGATGCCCCCAGCTTTGTTTCTCCTTTTCAACACTTCCTTGGCGATTCATGGCCTTTTCTGGTTCCACACAAATTTAAGGGCTGTTTGTTCCAGTTCTTTAAAAAATGTCATTGGTATTTTGATTGGGATGGCATTGAAAGTGTAGATTGCTCTGGGTAGCATAGATATTTTAACTATGTTTGTTCTTCCGATCCATGAGCATGGAATATTTTTCCATCTTTTTGTGTCTTCTTCAATGTCTTTCAAGAGTGATTTGTAGTTTCTAGAATACAGATCCTTTACGTCTCTGGTTAAGTTAATTCCAAGATAACGTATGCTTTTTGGTGCTATTGTAAATGGGATACACAACTAATGAATCATCGAACTTTACCTCATAAACCAGGGATGTACTGTATGGTGACTAACATAATATAATAAAAAAATATATTATTATAAAAAAAATAAATCCATAGTGAAAAAGTAAAAAAAAACAAAAACAGAAATACATAAACCAAATCACATTGCTCCCTACTTCAAACCCTCCAGTGACTTCCAATAAAACCCAAATGTGTTGGCCCAGCCTACCCCTCCATACTCACCTCTGCCCTCCAACTCTCCTTCCCAGCCAGGTTAGTTATCCACAGCCATGTAGGTCCACTTTCTGTTGCTCAATTTCTGCAAGTGCCTTCCTGCCACCGGGCCTTTGCTGTAACTTGGGCCATGAATTTTCCTGCCTTAGATCTCCATGTGGCTGACTCATCTCGCCATTCAGACTTCAGCCTCCACATCTCCACTAAAAGGAGGAAGCTCTCTGGCACTGCACAACGCACTTCCATCGGAGCACTTACAACTAGCGCATAGTTACTTGTTTCTCTGTTTTCTGCTTCTCTCCAAGAGCTTGTAAGTTCTGTTGGGATGGGGCCTATGTTTATTTTTTGTTCAGTGCTTGTAAGCCCCACAGAACCTAGAGCCTGGCACAGAGGAGGTAGTCGTGAATGCTGGTTACATGAAAGAAAGCAAGAATAAAAATCACGACGTGCTAAGCACTTCAGAAGGCAGTTTATGCGCCTTTCTCGATGACACCGCTTCATCTTCTAGGGGTTTCTACTGGGACAGCCTCAACCGCGCGCCTTCAGTTATAGTGCACGGACTCTGCAGCCGCACCCAATCACAGTTCTGCCCCTTCCCGGGGGATGACTTTTGATAAAGTACTTAACCGCTCTATTCAGTCTCTCCATTTGGAAAATGTAAACAATATAGTTGCTATCCCAGAGCGCTGTTAGGATTAAACAAATTTATGCATCTTAAGGGCTTAAGAAAGCCCTTTACGTAAGGGCTTATGGTAACCCCTGGGTAAATGATGGCTGTTTTTATCACCATCTTCTTCTTCATCGTCATCATCACCATCGATATCCCCAGACCAATCAACTACGCTGAGAAATCATCGTCACATAAGAAGCTGCTGCCCTACCAGACTTCAGAGCATGAGATTGAAGTGGGGTTTGCTAAGAGAAGGCATAGTGGTGCATGACTGTGATTTTCAGTCTTACCTGAATGCTAAGAAGGGTCACTTCATCAGGAAGATAACAGCCTTACTTAGAGTACATTTCAACTATGCGCATGGATTCGGGCACGCCATTTTACTTACTTTGATCTTAAGTTCTTCATTTGCAAAATAGATCATTTCTAAGGTTTTTCCAGTTGTAAAAGTTTATGATTCTTTCATTACCACAAATCCCCGTGTGATACAAACTAAGGGGGAAAAACTAAAGAATTAATTTCTTACATAATTTTCAACAACTTCTAACTTTTTAAAAGGTGTAAGGCAGTTTTTATTTTCATCCTGATTCATATGATCAACATTTTTGAGTCTCCCAAAATTCTCATGCTGTAAAGTACAATCCTGCTCTGTTTCATGAATTGGGAAAAAGACATTAAATTATTTTTTCCAAGGTTGTTATAAAAATTATTTAAGGGGGCACCTGGGTGGCTTAGTTGGTTAAGCATCCAGCTCTTGGTTTTGGATCAGGTTATGATTTCTGGGTCATGAGATTGAGCCCATGTGGGGCTCCATACTGAGCAGGGACTCTGCTTGAGATTCTCTCCCTCTCCCTTTGCCCCTCCTCCCATTCACATGCGCACTCGCGCTCTCTCTTTCTCTCTCTCTCTCTTTCTCTAAAAAAATAAAATCTTTAGAAATTATTTAAGAAGATCTGGAATTGGGATGCCTGGGTGGTTCAGTCAGTTAAGCCTCTGCCTTTGGCTTAGGTCATAATCCAAGAGTTCTGGGATGGAGGCCCATGTTGGACTCCCTGCTCAGCGGGAAGTCTGCTTCTCCCTCTCCTGCTGTCCCTCCCCCCACTTGTTCTCTCTCTCTCTCTCTCTCTCTCTCAAATCTTAAAAAGGGGGGGGGGAGGGTGCCTGGGTGGCTCAGCTGTTAAGCGTCTGCCTTCGGCTTAGGTCGTGATCCCGGGGTCCTAGGATCGAGCCCCACATCAGGCTCCCTGCTTGGTGGGAAGCTTGCTTCTCCCTCTCCCACTCCCCCTGCTTGTGTTCTCTTTCTCACTGGCTGTCTCTGTCAAATAAATAATCTTAAAACAAACCAAAAAAAGACGACGACCTGAGATTAAAACACGATTACTTATTCCACGTTTCTTGTCATTTCACTGAGTTAGCTCACAGAACAGTTAACTTGGTAACATTCCCCTTTTAAAAAGTGTAATCCTGGATGAAATAACCCTACGTGACTCCAAAGAGGTTTCAAAATACCAAGAATGCTTTCTGGATTATAAACTCCTGGAAGAGTTTACTTCATATAGACCACAGTATATATTCAAGTTAGCTAGTAAAGAGCCCAGAGTTTTTTTCACACTTGGAATTAAGTGTCGATGGGGAATTATAAAATGTGACTATGGCAGAAACCTCTCACTTTGAATTCAATTGCTGTGACTCCTTCCTGTGCAATTCATCTTCCAGATAATGATTTAAAGGGCTGCAAATCCTTGTCCTAAGACAACTATTCTGGAGTTTTTGATTTTCTTTTCTCATTTAGATTTCAATTAGGATCAAGAGAACAGACCTTTGAAAATAGCGAGCAAGAGATGATTTTCATATGCCATAAATCACATATATAAAAGTAGTATTTATCAAATATATTTATGCTACAATAAAAAATTTTTTTAAATAAATAACTTCTGTTGATTTCTTTTCAACCACTAAAGAAGGGACTAAGAATAACAGATTAGATGCAGTTATAGATAGATGATAGATGAATTTGCTTCACAAAATAACTATGTGACGATGATGATGATAATGGTGTGACTAGCATCCACATGTGGACTATTTTTATGAGTTTTACTCTCTTTTAACGAATATGAGAATATTAATTTAAAAATATAGCAAAGTGTATCATTTCCTAGCTCGTGGTAATTTTTGTCCCTCTGAAATTTGGGGGAGGAGTGGAGAACCGAGTAAATCCTCCTCGGAACGCATGTATCACTCGTGCCAGAATGCCCATAGTCTTAAAGGCCAGATAACTTACAGGAATGTCACACTTGGTGTGACAACTGTCCACCTCAGTGGAATCTATAGATCACTTCTTCTTTTGGAAAATCAAATCAAATCAATTTAAAACAAAACGAAACAAAAGCTGTGCTTTCCAATTTTGCAGCCATAATGCATCAAAGGGACATTTTCTTCGAAGCAAAGAAAAATCAATAGGCATATATTCTGCAGTATGTGAATCACAAAGCCCTGTATTTCCACAGCTTAGCACCATCTCTCAATGTCCTGCGATGGGTATCTGTCATTGTCACAGTCACAAGGCTCTTCAAATAGAGACATATTCCAGAATCCTCCAGGAGGTAGATTTCAGTAGCACTCTGGACAATTTATGCAACTGCTTTCCCCGATCAGCTGGGACAGAAGCCATCGGCTCACAGAGGGTTGCTAACGTGAAGGGACGTTCTGGGTCTTCCGTGGCCTAACTGGCTTCTACTTTGCCCTACCCAAGGGTAAACAATGTCCTCACACTGTCCTCACAAATGTCCCTATCTGTTTTCATTCCTCTCTCCTCTCTTCTTTCTCTGTTCTTTTCCTCCCTATTTTTGGAGTTTCCTTGCTTCTTACACTTACCCCCCCCAAATCCCCACCCCACCTTTCATGCTCCCAGCAGAGGATAAGAGGATATGGTTTAGAAGTGATGGATATGAACAGGCAGACGTGCCACTCAGATACTTTCCTTTTCTCCAACTTCTGACTGGATCATCTCTTTCAGGACCTGACACATTCGACGGTGGTTATACAGGTGATGCATAGTATTAATAGGAACATTTTTGCTCCAATCAAGTTTATGTCACAGTTCGGGGAATTTGTAAAATAAAAGGCTTAGCTCCTATTTGCTATTTTCCTAGGGAAAACTCAGTTTACCTAACATAGTAAGATTAGGACTAAAAACACCAAATTATAGCTTTTATATTTAAGCTTTCTATATAAGCTGTATGAGCTAATTTGTAAAGGCAAACTTTGGGTTAGGCGCATGTTGGAATGTAAAAATCCAAGGAAAGAGAGGTCACAAGACAATACATTAGGCGCAGAGAAAGAAAATATTTTACTTTGAAATTTTTATTTTCTGTTTTTGTATATGTTTAATAATGCACCTAATAGGCATGGGTGAATAGAATATATAAATTATATGTATGTATAAATTGGCACTGTGCAATTGAAGCTTTGGAAGACCACTGGATAAGAGTGGTCTTCTGTACCTAAAAATTATTTTTAGCCATATTGAATAAGTCCTCTGATAATTTTCTCTGTTCAATATTTTTGAATAGTAAATGGCAGTTTGGGGTAAGCTTTGGCTATTTACAGACCTGTTATCATGAATACTTGTACTTACTCCATCTCCCTTCTAAAGTTAGAGAGCTAGATCCCCGTGTGTGACCATTGACTATAGCGAGGTCAACAATGTAAGCATAAAGCAGATGGCATTTTCATCCCACTCTCCTCATAGCTGGTTATCCATGTGAATGGTCACAACCTACGAGTCTGAACTACCCGAATTTCTGAACAACACTCATCTGAGAAACCAGAGAGGACCCTCTCAGGGCATGCAGCAAGAACCATATGAGGAAAATAGATTATAAGGCAAAAAGGTCTGTTTTCCCTTTGTGTAAATAGCAAGACTTATATATTTTTTTATCTTAATTTCTTAGTAAGCTGAAGGATTGTGGATTTTCAGAATTATCCTTGGACAAAAAATTAGTACTGATATCAAAATCATTTCAGCGCTTATAATTCTTCGTAGAACAGACAAAAAAATCTTAACACAATAAATGCAATACCAAAGGGCAATATTAGGAGCAAACAGTGCATATAACTAATATCAGGAAAACAGAAAATGTTAACCAATGGTGGGCAAGTTGAAAATATTAGTTTAACACTGCCACTTAGTAGCTAGGAGACATGGGGTGAATTTCTTAACCGTGCTGTACCCCCCTTTTCTCATTTGGAAACTCAGATAATTATAACCTACTATCAATGTTTTTGTGTGGATTAAAAGCCTAGCATATATGTCACAATCAATAAAGCATAGCTGCCATTATTACTGTCAGTACTATCATCATGTTGACAATGTAGGATTTAACCAAAAGGACAAGCCTTTGCCTGCATTGTTAGAATCATTGGAATTGTAGGTGCACACTGTAGGGACAGTTTTCACTCAAATTTACATATTCTACTTGGGCTAAAAATGCCCATTGGTATTTATATCAGAAGAATTTTGATTACCACAGAACTAGTTTCCATGGAGTCTGCAAAGTCTAGGGGAGATAGAGGTATAAGAGATTGAATATCTTGTATTCCATGACCAGCTAAAGGTACAAAAACGATGAAGCATCATATGACAGGGGGTAACTGAGAATAGATGCTGATGAGATGACCAAATTTAGCCAATTCAGGAAGAGTAAAAAATATGTTGCTTTGTCACAATGATTGTGGACTTCAGAATCAGACCTAAGTGTGAATCTTGGTTTACCTACCGGGGATGCTGGGGAAGTAATGACGTCAGCAGGCCTCGCATCATTTTGAAGGGATAACGGGAAGACCCGAGGAGGTGATGTCATTGAAAAAGGCTTAACACCCTCAGTTGCTACTTTTTTAAAAAAAAGATTTTGTTTATTTATTTTAGAGAGAGAGTGAGAAAGTGTGGGGGAGGGCCAGGGGGAGAGGAAGTGGGAGAATCCTCAAGCAGACTCCCCGCTGAGCATGGAGTCTGATCCCGTAACCCCGAAATGACCTGAGCTGAAATCAAGAGTTGGATGCTCAGGTGACTGAGCCACCCAGGTGCTCCCTCCCTTGCTATTTAAGATTGGTTAGTTTTTCCCTCTTTCCTCTAGAAATGTTTGCGAACTACCGTACAAGTTCATAAATAACATATTTCAAAAGAGTGAAGTGAAATTACAGATTGTGAAAATAAGCAAGTGTGCCTGGGGGATATGCCCATTTAGCAAAAGACTCCTTGATAATTAGGGAGGAAATTGAAATTCCATATTTAGCTCACAGGCATTAAAGAAAGATAAAGGTAGTATTGAGCAGCCCTCAAAATGTGTTGTCTTTTCCTCATTTCCTACTCAAACTAATTACCAATGACAACAGAACCATTTTGCTAATTCACACTAATGACGAGGAGCCGCACTGTAAATTACTGAATATCCCAGATTAGTCACTAAATAAATAAGTCCCATAAAAAATAAAACATAATGGTGCTGAGATACAGGAGGCAATATGTTCATTCTGTAATTGCAGCTGAATGTTAATTATTTTGGATAATTCTTTATTCCACATATGTGAATTTTCTTCGGTACATTTGAGGTAATATCAATTGATCTCACCATTGCCATATCTGATTGGGATCATTATCTAAATACTGAACAAGTCAACTAAGAAATTTGGATAATGAGTGACTCATATTTACATATGCCACATTCATATTTTAAAATGGTTTTCATTATCTTTTTATTTTTCTTATAAGTTTTGATTATTCCCTGAACACTAGAGTACCACAGTTACCAGGAGTAAGGTCACGTGAGTTCAGCAAGCTACAGAGCAGCCATAACATTACTAATTGGTTCTCGTAGATTGTATTTTCAATCAGGATTGCATACAATATTTGAGGCAGTCATGCGCTATCAGCTGTGTCTGTTAAAATGGCTGCGGTAAGTAGTTCAGCTGTCCTCGTTCAGGTTTTGTGAAAAGACCAGCAGTCCAAGGGTATTCAAATGAGGTAGTGAGAAATGGAAGTCAAGTTTGCGCAAGATGGCAAACCGTTATTCTAGAACTCAGAGCTCTCTAACACACCTAACAAGGTTATAATAGAAACACCTTTTCCACGTCTGATCCACTAACATGAACTTACCTGATAACAAATAACTTATTTTTGAAGAGAGGGCCCCAAATTCAATTTATATCTCATAGTTCAAGTAAATAAGAAAAGACTGACAGATCTCCCTCCATAAATCCCCATTATTTCATGTTCTCTTTGGTCATATTGAGGAAAAGGCAGGGCAGACAATGAGGTTTGTTCTTCTAATAGGCTACATAAGCAGAAAGCCTATTTTTGAAGTACTCCAGGAAATCAAATATATCAAGGAGATAGGTATGACAGAAAAAATAAAATTTACAGAAAATTATAGGGGTATCAGGAAAAGAGAATAGATTTAATAAAAATCTAATTGAAAAAAAAATTACCTAGTCATTAATAGCACATGGAATAAGGGTTCCTGTTTTAAGGTTATCTGGTTTTGAAGAAAGTAAAAATTGTCCTTCTGAGGGAAGATATGCTACTGGTGAGTGAAGGCAAACAGATGCTATCCATTTCTAAACACCTTGTAGAGTTATTTCCTGGTTCAGGATAAAATGAGAGGTTTCAAGGAGAGAAACTCATGACAACTGAAACAAGGGGGCCTAAAAAGCTTTGGTAGCCATCCATGGGCCTGTTATATTTCACAGATGAGATCACATGCCATATCTAGTTGTTGATGTTGACTACAAGAGCTGCAGAAATGTGGGTTGCTTCCTCTTTGCCCTATCATCAAGAACTACTTCCTCCTGTGGTACCTTGTCTCTGTTGCATACTGCAGAAGCATTGAATATTACGCTTACTTTTCATAAAAGGACCTTGATCCTACTCTCTGCCCTATTGATTTATTTTTAATGTATGAACCTTTTTAAAAATTGCAACACAAATTATCTTTACTTCTGGTTCTTGCCTTTGATCACAACCTTGAAGTTTATGCTCTCCAATTCTAATTAAGAATAGAGCTAGAATCCATCCATTCATCCGTATGTGTGGAATTTCTAATTTTATTCTAAGGTCAAGTCTGACCATAAAAATAGCGTGTGTGTGCACTCTTTTGGTAGCCTCTTGTAAAAGTGCTCGTAAATGAAGCTTCAGCACTCTGCCATTGACATATATTGAGAGATGTTAGATTCTGAGAGCGAGCTGTGGATCATCATGTATTCATTGTAGTCATGATGGTAAAGACATCAGCTAGTCCGTTACCAGGGATCACCTTAAGAGAACTAAGGGGAAATATTTCTTCCGGCTCCAAGATGAAGAAAAAGCAAAGATGCTTCTGAACAGATGTGTTGTATTTACCATCTGAACACTACGTTTCTTGTAAACTATGTCTCTCTCTGCTGTGGCTCTCCATTAATTTAGAGAAAAGATCTTGGCTTGCTTCTCGCCATTGTGTGTCAACCACCTAATACAAATATGTACATTTCGATGTGTTAATTCTATTCCTGGCTGTATGTGTTAGCTAAGGCTGCATAACAAATTACCCAAAACATTGGGTCTTAAAAGCAACAAACATTTATCATCTCACAGTTTCTGTGGGTGCAGCGTAGCTGGGCACCACTGCCTCAGGGTCTCATGAGTTTGTGATGAAATTTTGGCCCAGCTGTAGTCTCATCCTGAAGGCTTGTCAGAAGGCGGATCTTCCAAACTTACTCACAAGATTGTTGACAGGATTCAACGCTTCACAGGATACTGGACTGAGTTCCTCATTTTCTGACTGTTGGTCAGAGGCCTCTCTTCGTTCCTTGCCAAAGGGGCCTTTCCATAGGGCAGCTCACAGCGTGGCAGTTTGAGCAAGCAAGCCAGAAAGCAAGAGAGGAAATAGGACGTAAGAAAATGACTTTGTGTAACCCAGTCTTAGAAGTAATGTTCCATCACTGCTGGTGTCTTCTGTTCATTTCATGGAAGTCACTAGTTCTAGGTTGTACTCTAGAGGAGGGAACTGTACATAAGAATGAATACCAAAAGGTAAGGTCTTTGGTGACCACTTTATTTTTTTTTTAAAGATTTTTTATTTATTTATTTGATAGAGATAGAGATAGAGACAGCCAGCGAGAGAGGGAACACAAGCAGGGGTAGTGGGAGAGGAAGAAGCAGGCTCACAGTGGAGGAGCCTGACGTGGGGCTCGATCCCAGAACGCAGGGATCACGCCCTGAGCCGAAGGCAGATGCTTAACCGCTGTGCCACCCAGGCGCCCCTGGTGACCACTTTAGAAGCTGCCTTTTTTTTTTTTTTAAAGATTTTATTTATTTATTTGACAGAGATAGAGACAGCCAGTGAGAGAGGGAACACAAGCAGGGGGAGTGGGAGAGGAAGAAGCAGGCTCATAGCAGAGGAGCCTGATGTGGGGCTCGATCCTATAACGCCGGGATCACGCCCTGAGCCGAAGGCAGACGCTTAACTGCTGTGCCACCCAGGGCGCCCCTAGAAGCTGCCTTTTTATTTTCTTATATATAGTTCCCCTTCGCCTAAGTTTTTAATTGTTTTTGTTTTTTCTATTATACATACTTCCACAACTTTACTTAAAATGCAGACATGTATCATATGCTAACCTATGGGGTGTGTTTAATCACTATGTACCATGTGACATTGAACAGCCTTTGTCATTCCCTTTAACAACTCTAATTATTACTTTATTGATTGATCTGCTGTGAGCATAGATCTGTTTTGAGGACTAGGAGCACCACATTCTAAAAAAGCAGAAGAAAAAATCTTGTCTTCAAGGGCAGGTATGGGCAGTCAGTATAGAATGTAATGTTCTCATCATCACCAGGTTGATTGTTCAAAATCAGTGATTCCTTGTCTTCTGTTGGTCAGGTTCTCTTCTATCTGGAAGACATTTTGACTCTATGGAATAAAGCATCACTCAGGGAGAGTTTGGAACTCAGGTCCCCAATGAGAGTCAGAGATCGGAGGGGGCTATTATGTTGCACACAGAAATTGGGGATATTTTTAAATGAAAAAGTTTCATGGTGTGTTATTTTTTTATCATGAAATCAGCATGAATATCAAATTATGTATCCATCCAAACAGCAGTGTCCAAATGAGCCTCGAGTGAATATGGTTATTTGGAAGTAGGCCTAAAAGAGTAAAGCTGCCACAGTGCCATGTACTTAGAATACAGCACCTTATAGCTCTTGGGCTCTGGGTCGTGGTTGTTAGAGGCTTACATTGTTGAAGCTAATTTTTTGTTGGGTGATCGATTCCACGCCATTTATCAAACTGGTAGAAGACCTTTGCTTTAGCAAGTCTCGTTACAAGTCTCGTTACATACACAGACTGAAGTGTAGAAAATTTATATCTTTCTAGTCTAGGGAAGGAAAAACTCTGAAAAGGTGAAAGAATTATAAAGATTATATAATCCAGCCTCTTCAATTTGTATTTTAGAAAGCTCTGATGCAAATAAGTCTGAAGGTCACGCATCTCATTAGCCGCAAGGACAAGGGCTACAGCTCCCATCTCATGGCTCCTGTCCTGGGGCCACTTTCAATATATCACGACACATTTTTCTAAAAGTTAAATTATATATGTAGAATCTATTTTAAGAGACTCAAACATTCTGTTTGTCATGTTTGGTTTTTTAAATGTTTGATAGCAAGTGCTTAAGGAATTCTTCATAGTAAGTTTAACAGTAATTCAATGTTCAAGTAAATTTTGGAAAAATCCAAGTTGAACAAGTTTAAACAGGTTTTTCCATAGCAAGAGTTCTCTGAGCCTCTAATAGGTTAATGTTCAATGTTAATTTTACTCACCATCTAAATGGTTTTTTTTTTTATGTGAATGACATTTTTTTAAAGATAATTCCTTTTTGTATATTTAGGGTAAACCCAATCTTGGTATATTCTCTTTTTAAATATATATTGGATGTGATTTTCTACTTTTTTTTAATATATACTATTTTTAGTATTTTTACATCTATTTTAATGAATAAAATTAACCTGTAGTATGCTTTTACATGTCTTATTTGGCTTATGATATAAGGGTTACTCTTCTCTTGCGGAATGAGATATTCCCTCTTTTCCAACCATTAGAAAGAGCTTGTTAATTAAAAAAAAAAAAAAAGAAAAGGAAAAAGATACATTGCATTTTGAACATTTGGTAAAATTTACCTGTAAAACCTCCTGGTTCTGCTACCTTATTTGAACATTTTTATTTTTATATATCTGTTTTATTTGAAGATTTGAAGGCTAATTTCTCTAATACATGAGCATTTAACCCTCTTGAAATCATGTCTACATACACCTTAAATGTTCCCTGTTTCGTCGTAGATTTCAAAATTATAGGAATATAGTTATTGGTAGTGTTCTTACTATCTTTTTAATTTCTATTTGTAATGTGGGCCCCTTTTCATTCATAATATTATGTATTTGTGTCTTCTTCTTTTGATGAAAATTATCAGAGTTTCATCTGTTTTGTGGAATTTTTATTTTCATTTATTCCATTTCTGGATTCTTGGATCCCTCATCTGACTTCTGTGTCTTCACACTGTATTCCACAATTCTAGTCTCTCCTCTGGATTGTGAACTCCAGAGCCCTGCAAGGCCCTCAATCGCACTTTCTCCCTGGGTTTTGATTTCTCCTGCTAGTTTTGAATGAGAAGCTCCCCACTATTATAGTATGGTTCCTTATACATGATACTAACCTCTCTTTACACTGAGGAGAAGATTTGGATATCATGTGATTAAAAGTAGCTGAATCTTTAGTCTATCCTAATTCTAGTTCCTTAAGCCAATCCTATCTCAATCAGAAACCATACTCTCAGAATGAAACAAAGCAAGTGTTTGAGTCCTAGAAGCTATTTCCCATCTCTTCCAGATCCATCTGTACCTTGGGCCCTAACCCTGCTTCTGGAGCTTTGGATGCTGTGTGAATGCCATCCCTTACACCTGGCGTGTTCAGACTCTCCCATGTTTCTCCCTGGCCTTGATCCACTCAGCCAGTATCTAGGCCTGGTCATCCTCGGCAATGTCCACCTTAAAAATAATCCACTTTATTTGCTTCTTTATCTGCCCTTAACTATTTGTGTCTTCAAGGGGGATATGAGCCACTGAGGCAGAGGGAGGACAGGACCAGAAAGAAAGGGAAAATGTCTAGCCACCCAAAAAAGATGCCTGGAAAGAGTTCTCCTGACCAAAAATAAAAGTGAGAAGCTGAAGCTTGGGGACTGATTATACTTTATTATCCCTTCTGTCAGTTCCCGTTGGAAGATTCAGCAGCTATTATGTCTCCACTTAAAATGAGGTTGAACAACTTCTATACAAAATATAGACCTCTTAAACAATCTTTTGAATTTTTGTTAAGTATATTTAAGCTGATTTTTCTTTGCACATTATCCACTTTCTACCAAATCTATGACATGTCACTCAGTCACATCTCAGAAATATGTGATACCCTATAGCCTGGTGAGTGGATAAGCTGCTCCGGGTCTCTGTTTGCCCAATATTCACTTGCAGTTTTCTAATGCCTGCCCTTCATCTTGATACAGCCTAGTACCTATGTGACAACAAAAGTCAGGCTGTTTATTTCCTTGCCCTTGATGTTA
Organism: Ailuropoda melanoleuca; assembly: GCF_002007445.2. Taxonomy (NCBI): domain Eukaryota; kingdom Metazoa; phylum Chordata; class Mammalia; order Carnivora; family Ursidae; genus Ailuropoda; species Ailuropoda melanoleuca. Next base: position 15,435,926 of record NC_048235.1, on the reverse strand, counting down.
TTTTGTCCCATACTGAAAACAGACCTAAGTATAAAAATTCACTAATAAAAGTGACTATGATAGTTTCTTCTATAATTTTTCCATTTTTCTTCTCTTATAAATTGGCAAAGAATCTCATCAGTCAAAGCCTAGCAAAGAAAATTCTCCGATTCTTTTAAACTGTTTAACAAGGACCGTGTAATTTTTAATCTTATACATGGGGATCAATGCTGAAAGGAATCAACAGATACTCTCCCTGAAGGAAATTGATATCAAATGAACCTAAAAAGTCATCTCTGGTTTGGTATTAATCATTCACTTAATTATTCCCATCTTGGGTGCTCTTGGAATTCTTCAGAGACAGGACCACAATGCCAGAGCATATAGAAGGCATCCTTTGTTCCTTGAATTAAGGGCTCTTCCGCTGTCTCTCCCGCTCATTTGTTACAGCCAACAATCTGGAAGTGAATGTGCTTAATAGGCTTTGTCTGAGAAGAGCTTCATTTCTTTTTTGTGAAGGAAGCTATAGCCTTGGAATTGTCTCCTCATGCACTCCACCTTTTGACAGCACTGAGCCTTTATTTATGAAAGAAGTTTAATTAATGCCCTTGGATAAACTGTTAACCTTTGAAATGGTTTCCTGATGCATGGAGGCCCTTTCTCTTCTGCCAGGAATTGATTTTGGAAATGTCCCTGCCTCCTCGTGACTTATGATTCAGAGAGAGGAAGAGACCATGCAAAGTGCAGCACGGCGGGGACGTTACCCCCGTGAAGTGTAGTGATGAAGGGTTTGCATCAGTATCTGGAAAATACAGATCATTGAAAATGTGTGGAATCAACTTCAAAGAAAGGTGATGGTTTTACAAAGAGACAATAATACGCCATTGAGACAAAACTGTAACACTGAAAATAAAAGGCAGTTTTCTGCCTTATAAAGCAAGGTTCTCAAATTTCTAGTAAAATCATAAGAATTTTTTCAAAAGAATGGCACAGATGATGGATACACAGAAAGGGAAAGGAAAGACACAACTTTCAGGCTAGTAAATTTTATTGTATTTTCCTGGCAAGGCTCCCAGAGATCTTTGCAAAGAAAAGGATGTTAAAGAGTTACTCTTTAGAGGATTTACTCTTATTAATGTACTTATTGTTCATTGTACACACAGTTGTTTAATAGGACAGATGTTTTTTAATTAAGCGCTATTTTAGGAAAGGCATTTTTCCAAAGCAGAAGCAGTATTTTGGGGCAAAGTGTGAGAGGAATATCCTAGAAGTTTCGTCATGTTTGTGCTTATCTATTCCTCTAGTAACTCTCGGTAAAATTAAATTACTGTGGACCCCAATCCGTTTCCGCGGCAGTAGAGTCAATGGAGACTTCACTTTTGTCATTCCAATTATGCCCTTCAGAAGAAGACCGTATTGGTTTGTTTGCACAGAAATTACAGAAAATACAATCTGCCACTGAGGAAAAGAAATAAAACTATGCTCTCAGTTATGTTATTGCCACTTCAGATTTGAGACCTTCTCTTATAAAACTTATTTGTCTTCGGTACTAGGGATACAGATTGCTTATTAAAGTAACAAGGACCAAGCAATAAAGATCTGAGTAGAATAACAATTCGGAGCCCACTGGACTATAAAATAATTCCGTTTTTCTCAATCAGATTGTGAGCGTCAAGCTGCCTGTCGCTTGGCGAGCAACACCGCTGCACCACGTTTCCCCCCCAACCCTGGAATTTTCCAGTTATGAGAGAGGAGTGTGCTTGAGGCTGTTATCTATCCTCATCGTCTTGGCCAGCACGGCACGTTCTGTGGACAATGCTGAGACCTGGCTAGAAGTGAAAGAACATTCTTCTGGCCAGGCCAGGGCCTCCCAGCTGCATCCCTGCTCACTCATCAGAGCCACAGCCAAGCCCTCTGGTAACCCAGCCCCTCGTCCACGGCCAGGACCACTCAGCCACTGCTGCTCTGACACGCGTTCTCTGGGACGCTCTGTGCAGGTGAATGCTGCCCGGGAGATGTGGCCTGGCCTTCTACGGGTTGGAGAAGAAGGAAGAAAAGCTGGAGAAGCCATGAGTCACGAGGTCCTCTAAAGTGATATGGAACAAAGAATGTTCTGACAGGGAAGGGAGATGTGGGGGGGAGGGGAAGAGGGAGAGGAGCAAATTTCCTGAAGACATCTTCTTATTTTAAAATTCCTTCTGTATTTTATCACCGCTGTTCAGGACCTTAAGATGACAGAGTGTCATACAATCCAATTTCTATTTTGCTCATGGGAAAAATTAAGGCCTGGAGAGCCAAGGTAGTTTCCCAGCGGTGCACAGCTTCTTAAGAAACAGCACAGTGTCTACAGGCGTCTGATTCTCCCGATTCTTAGTCTGGAGGTTTAGCAGTAGGTAAAGGGAACACAGCTGTGATGTAGAGCTAAAACCAGAGCAGGCGGAAATGTAACCGTACCCCATGCGTGCTGAGAGGTGGCGATAGAAAGCGCTCGCATCTGTCCAGCGTGTACTGAGCATGGCACCGTGATTGATGACATCTTTACAAATCCTGCTGCTTCCCTTGAGTTTTTAGGGGAGTGGGAGGGCCAGAGGAGTCGAAGTGTTTTCTCTTCCCTAAATCTGACAATAAGAACAGGATTAAGTTCTCCAAGATCTGAATTCCACATTTATCATTATTCATTGACCTATAATGAAAAGTGTTCATGGAAAGTATTCCAAGAGACAGCAAACGTCATGTTCTGTCATCTCTGAACACTGTCTAACACGGGGCTTCCAGACCAATTTTCATAACCTTTCTTCACCATCTCCACTGTGAATTCTCAAGGTCAGGGCATCTTGAACGTCACAGTACCTCGGATTGCTGATCCCGTTGCCGGAGCTTCCGATTCAGCGGTCGGTCTGGAGTAGGCCCACGAACGTGCAGTTCTGACAACCACACATACAATGCTGAGGCTTTTGATCAGGGCACCACACTTGGAGAACCACCACCGTAAAGAAACACGAACGTGAGTTATAACAAAAATATTTAGAATCAAAGTCTTTTTTACATAGATTCTATAAATCACTGAAGCACACATATTAAATTAATAATGCTTTGTGAAGAAGAGAGGAAGAGATTGAATTTGATTCTAGTGGGAAAAGATTTCATTTGTATTACTTGAATTTGGTCAAAAGAGAATAGATTTATATAGTATTTATATAATTAAAAAGAAATTTTGCTTTTAAAATATAAGTAAATAATGTTTAGCTTGTGGTTAATGGATTATTAAATTTCTCTAATTTCATGAGATCAATTTCTGTTTTTCTAGAGAATCATCCACCCTCACCCCTCAGAAGGCTGAATGCTCTTTTATAGATAATTTAAACAGAATCTCTGAACTTGGGGGACACAAAACACAGTAGAGAACTGGGGTGAACAAGATAAAATAGGGGGAACAAGTGAAACACAAATGGAGAACATGGGATTCTCAACTCTTTTCTCCAGACCTCTTCAGAGCATTTGGAGCCAAGTTTGTGCTTCTCATGCTCCCTGCTCCCCTGCCTCACCCGCGGCTGGAGATAGAGGAAGACTTCTCTGAAGATTCCTCTCTGAAAGACCTCTAGATACTGACATTTGGGCATTCCTAGGGAAAAGCTAAATTGAACCCACCTGTGCTATAGCGATGCCAACAACCGACAAGTCCTCTCCTCGCAAACAGAGCTTCTCAGCAGTTTTATCGAGACTTGCTCTTAAAAAATAAGCTTATGGCCCCAAATCACAAGGCATTGAAAGAAAATGGGGAATTCAAGAGGTACAAAAGCAAAAGAAATAACAAACAGACATACATAGAGCCACATGTACACACACAAAGGGGAAATAAACCCCACAGTCAGTATCGTCAAAGAGATTAGAGAAGACAGTGCTTCCACCAGATTACAAAAACTGATGCTTTCAAATAGTTAGGATTAGAGATCAAGAAACAGTACTTGAAACGTGATAGATAAGAATTAGTAAGTAGAAGGGCTCAGAAGATAAAAAGATAGTTCTGAGAATATATAATAAAAGACAAAATGATAATAAGAACTTGAGAAAGAATTTAGGATATTAGAGATTTAATCTGAAAAACAGGTATTGCAGAGACAGAAAACGGAAAAAATGGAGAAGAAAACTGTATGTTTAAAAAAATCACAGAAGTATGTGCTAGTTTTCTAGGACACTAATTAGTTCATGAGCGACCGATATTCTGTTGACATAGCCAGAATTGTGAAATAATTCATATCATGCTTCTTATAATGGGACGAAAATAATATCAGCAGTTAAAAAGTCAAGTATGAGCCTAATAAGCATCTTATTTAGAGATATGGAGGTTTACCAGTAGTGGGATAAGCTAAAGGAATTGAATGTCATTTTGGACCGGAAACTAGAAAGTGGGGAGAGATGGAGCATAGAGAAGACAGACATGTCCTGTTTTATGCCATTTAGGGTTTTTTCTTACTATTTTTTTTTTTTACTGTATGCATGTACTACTTAAAAATTTATTTTAAAAGAAAATTGGTAAAAACGCACACTTTTGAGAAACACACAAAAGAACATCTAATATTTGGGTATTCATAATTGATAAGAAAAAATTTTGACAGGTTGTGTCTCTCTTCGCCCCCCCCCCTTTTCTTCCTGCCGTGGTGGAAGACGAGGGAATCCTTTGCAGATTTGAGGGTAGTAAGGAGGGCACATATTGTGTGGTGCACTGGGTGTTATACGCAACTAATGAATCATCGAACTTTACATCGGAAACCGGGGATGTACTGTATGGTGACTAACATAATATAATAAAAAAAAATTATAAAAAAAGAAAAGAAAGAAAGAAAGAAAGAGAAAGAAAGAAAGAAAGAAAGAAAGAAAGAAAGAAAGAAAGAAAGAAAAAGAAAGAGAAAGAAAGAAGGAAGGAAGGGAGGGAGGGAGAGAGGGAGGGAGGGAGGAAGGAAGGAAGGAAGGAAGGAAGGAAGAATGGAAGAATAGAGGCTCTGGCTCTGGGGAATCAGGCACGAGAGGAGAACTACCCAAAGCAAGCCACTCTCATGTTCCCATAGGAGAGGAGTGGTTTCTTTTATTCTTTAGGCAATAACATTTACAGAATACGTTGGTAATTGTTACTACATTGAAAATCTCTTGTATGGAATGATTTTAATCCTAAATCAGTGGGGCACCTAGGCGGCTCAGTGGATTAAGCAACTCACTCTTGATTTCCACTCAGGTCATGGTCTCAGGGTCCTGGTTGGGCTCCTCACTCAGTGGGAAGTCTGCCTGAGGATTCTCTCTCTCCCTCTGCCCCTCCCCACACTCATGCTTGTGTGCAGTTTCTCTCTCTAAAATGAATAAATAAATCTTTTTAAAAAATCCTAAATCAGCAAACATTCACGCGAACATGAAAGATATTTAACAAATACTGCATCATGCTATTAGCAGACAGAGTATTGCAAGGTAATCAAGGGAGGGCATAGATAGTTTTGAAGGTAGACAACCTGAATTTCCATGCTCTTTCTACCAATTACCAGTGATGAGAACTTGTAAATGCTTTTTTTTCTTCTTCTTCTTTTTCTTTTTAGAAGGAGGGGTGGGTAGGGGCGGAGGGAGAGAGAATCTTAAGCAGGCTCCATGTCTAGCATAGAGCCCAACTCAGGACTGGATCTCACAACCCTGAGATCATGACCCGAGACAAAATCGAGAGTCAGATGCTCAACTAACTGAGCCACTCAGGTGTCCCAAGGACCTTGTAAACACTTTTTAACCCCTCTACACCTCATCTATAAAATGAGGGCAATAACAGTGGCCACCTGCTATGATTGTTGAACGAAATTCTTAGCTCAGCATGCGAACTTCTTAGTTTAGTGCTTAATGCTTAGTTTAGTGCTTAATGCTAGTAAACAAACTTTAATCATAAAATTTAGCAGCAGTGACCATAGTAATACTCATTATTACTAAAAAAAAAGGTACGCTAGTAATAATGTGCAAAAAATTTACAGTTATAAGGGAAATGGTCCCCAACTCTAATTTTGGTCTTTGTGATAGTTTTGCCTCCCTCAAAAAATATTTGCTCTCAAATGATCATTAGAATTAACTACTTCAGCTCTAAGATCTTTAGTTTTAGTATTCTCCATTGGAGTGACAGCACCAGAGGAGAGATTAGAAAAAGAACAAAATGGGAAGATATTTTCAAAATGTAGACTTCATTATTAGTCAGGAGTTTATGTGTATTGCCTCATTCTAAATGAATAAACAACTACAGGAGAAAGACAGTTTCCTTGAGTCACGCACAGTGGGCAAGACTGGTTGTAAGAACATCTGACAGCTGGTGAGTTATATCTGAACTAATTTCTCTGTGTAGCTACTGAACAATAGAGTCCTAGAAGACAGACATTAGAGGGAAAACGTTTGGGTCTCAGTAAAAATAAGGTCCTGTTCTTCCCTAAGTGTTCCCAGGTCTTATTTCTACTAAGAAGAAGAGATGAGGTGTTTTAGGTAGGTAGACGGACACTCCGGGCTTGAGCCTTTCTGCTGAATCAGCGAATCCTTTGCGTTCTGACCTTTAGGCGATGGTGCCAGGCTCATCCATTTGCAAAGGTGTGCAGCTGAGTAATAGGAACCGGAGCTGTCCCTTGGGCTCTCTGCATAGGAAGGAGTTTTTCACTGTGACGGTATCATTTGTTAATAATACGGGCTCACTTCAATATGAACAAAGAGTTCATTGTAAAAATCAAAAAAAACGAATGACTTGCAAGACACTGTGGACATAAATATTATGCCCTTTTTAACTGACAGGTGAAATGAAGCAAAGAAAGATGAAGTGCAGTCCCATAGGTCACACAGTCAGTGGCAGGAACATAAGTCGAAAGTGAGATCTTGAACTTCTGTCCGCATTCACCTTCTACCTTCAGAACCCCGTGTCCTTGGGCTTTGCGTCATGTTGTGTTAATTTGCCTCTTCAGACAAGGAATTTCTCCAAAGATGGGAGAAGTAGATTCCTCAGAGGACGCTGTCTTCCAAAAATCATGCAAAGTAGAGTAAGAGAAACTTCTATGAAAGCTGGAAAGGAAATGAAACACGATTAATTAAGCACGTCACCTATCCAAGGGAGTGTGTAGTGAATGTTCATGTATTAACCATCACAGCCAATTTGGGAAACTTCAAAATTTACTCCCAGAACTGCAGGTCCTCACCTGACAACCTCACCTGACACTTCTTGTGAGGTGATTGTAGTGTATTAAGGGCAGGTATATACCCACCACACTAGAAAATAATTCAGATTTCTATCTAACATCCTACCCTTGCAGAAAACCTATTAAATGCTTTTCAAAATTATAATCTATGTAAACATGGAAAACGAACACTTTCTCTTAAAAGCATAACGTTTATAGCTTCCAAAGAGATTTCTATGGTCTTACCATTAGAACATTGTTCAGATGACAAGTTTATCTGTATGTGTGTATATGTATTTATAATGATTATATATGATTACATATATGTTATATTATATATATATTTTACATATATATATAATATATATATATAGGATTCTCTGTCTACATGCATGGAAATTAGAGACAGAACTGCATCTCCACAAAATAGTAGCCACTTTTCTCTGTATAAAGCTATAATATTTCTAAGGATAGTTTCTTATCTGCGAGGTATTTGATCCCATCTGTCAGAATTCTAATAGAATTTGTGCAGGACACCCACTTCCCAACACACTAAGATCTACAGTAATGACCTTTATCTCTACAACTAATTCTACATTTCGTTCTTATGGTCCTTTGCCTAAATATCATATAGAATAAGGAATTGTTGACAACGGCAGGCTAAGAGAAGACGTTTTAAGGTCAAGTAAGAAGAGTAGTAGTGAACTATCATGATACGCTTTGCCTAAAAACTATTCAGGAGGTGCTCAATAGTGTTTGTTCAGCCTTAGATTTAATAAACTATATTAGGAAATATCTCAGAGAAAGAAGATGCAAGAAGGACAAAATGACGGGACATCAGAGGCCTCACATTTCCCTCCATCACTGGGGAAGTGACAATTATGAGTGGGAGATCCACAGATGGTCAACCAGCTAATGATTTTAGAAATCTCTGTATAAGAATAAAAACACACCTCAAAAAATCTATATACATAGAACCTTTTTGAAAGCATTTGCCCCTTTGCCTAGAGGACCAAATTATGGTCGGATCCAACAAATACCACAAACGCTCCTAAAAAATAAAACTCAAGAACAACCTTGAAATATAAGATCTAAAAAGAGCATGATTCTACCTTGCTACCATTTATCCTGGGATCCTACTCTTCCCTGTGCCCACTTTGACATTTCACTTCTTTTTTTTTTTTCTAATTTTTAGATTTTATTTATTTATTTGATGGAGAGAGAGACAGCCAGCGAGAGAGGGAACATAAGCAGGGGGGCTGGGAGAGGAAGAAGCAGGCTCCCAGCCGAGGAGCCTGATGTGGGGCTCAATCCCGGAACACCGGGATCACGCCCTGAGCCGAAGGCAGATGCCTAATGACTGAGCCACCCAGGCGCCCCATGACATTTCACTTCCTTCTCTGTTTGTCCCCCCCATCCCCTGGGCACATCACACTTCTCTCTCAGATTCCCTGATTCTATCTTATTTTCCTGGAGGCTGGGGAGGGGTGGTAAAGAGAAGCGGAAGGCAGAATGTGAGCGGGACAGACATATGGCAAGCTGTAGAGGAGTAGCCAGCTCTGATTCAATCTTACTTACACTGACACGCTCACCCGTACACGCAACTGTGAACGTCCAGTTTACTTACGTTCTGGGGAAAGAGAATCCTCTTGACCTTCAGAAGTCAGTGGGTGATGTTGATCTCAATTGCTGAGGGCTCATCCCATCCAAAGACCTCTCCCTTTTACTTGTGAAACGGATAACGTGTACCATGATATTCTATAAGATGTTCATGTTTGGATACAGCTACACTCTGTGGACGTTTTACGTTCCTCCGTCTTGTCCCATGACAAATAGGTTTGTATTTCCCAGAGCTTCAGCTTTGACTATGTGACTCCCTTGACTATGGATCGTCTCCTGTGGCATGCTGACTTACTCTCTTTCCCTGAAATATGTACTTGAAGTGTATGATTCTCAGAATTCTAGCTCCAAGTGGTAAGCAAAGGGAATTTTGTATGAATATATGCTTTGAAACTAGGCATTCTACTATTACAGTGTCTCAAGAGATTTACTTGTGAATAACAGTTAACTGTGAAGTAAGGTTAGAAAGGTAAGATGGATTGTTGGAAGAAGATTTATGACTTTATTAGTTTATCTCTACTTATGCATTTTTGAAGTGTCCAAATGACATTACTCTCATGACTTCAAAAACCAGCGAGGTAAATAATGTATTAGGAGCATCTGATAAATTAAAACGACTCAAGTAGATAATAATTCTCTAAAAGCTCAATTGAATGCCTCTAGAGCATTCACTGTTGGATTAATCAGACAGTTTTAATCAGTATACTCAATATACGTTGTTTATTAACACATACTTCTTCAGGATTAACATCCACACTTCACAATTCACACATACAACATCAGCATTTGCAATCTTTCTGATCAATTTCGTGTGTAACCTTTCCTTAGAGCCTATTTCTCGTGTCATCGCTCTGTCCTTAGTAGGAGTTAGGCAGAGATTAGAAACGAGAAGGAAATAGGGAGCAGCCTGCACATCCTTTTCCCTCAGCTTTTAACACATTTTATTAAAATTATAAATTTACATCCTCTGCATTATCAAAGCGTAAATTACAAATTTACATATCTCTTTCCTCACAGCGCATTGCATCATGAGCTCCTCCAAGGCAGGCACTGTTTCTTAGCTGACACAGAAACCAGTACTGTGTCCACATTGCAAGAGAGCAATAATGTTTTTATTGAACAAACAAACTGATGGTAAAAGGTTACTTGTCAATATTCATGAGTAGAAATGGTCCAGTATGTAGCAAACACTGTTCAACCAAAGTGGTTTTCATAATGGCTAAATTATATTAACAAAAACATCGAAGGGCCCTTTTCTTCTCATGAGGACTAAAACTTAAAAAAAAAAAATTTAATGACAGATTAAGGAACATCTGTATGGCATTTAAAGAAGCTTATGAACCTGACACTAGGCAACAGCTACAATGTTAGAAGAAAAAAAAATAGGCATGATATTTTCAAAAAGTTTTTGTTCATTTTGTTTATCTATATTTTATTTATTTATTTTTCTAAGTAGGCTCCATGCCCAACATGGGGCTCGAACTCATAATCCCGAGATCAAGAGTTGCACACTCTACTGACTGAGCCAGCCGGGCACCCCCAAAAAGTTTTCAAATAAGTAAATGTCTATCAAGAGAATTTAAAATTTCACATGTTTTAAAAATTTCTTATTTTAAATATCAGTTAATAATTATTTTAATGTTTTAATAAAAGATGCCATCATTTTCCTTTTGCTAAATGATCAAAATCTTTCAACTTTAAAATTTGGACTCCGTTAGTTTACGCTTGCTCCACTGCACAGAAGTGAAGATGAAAGAATGATAGAGCAAATTTTTCAGAAAGACAGCTACACACTACATTTAAGAGATTTTACACCACAGTAGAGCATTCAGCATGAACATTTTTCTCTTCTCACCATAAGTCAAAGCGATCCTTTTTTCCAGTCCTGCATTAGAAGGACCTGCAAGGCAGGCTGTGTCTCAGGAGTCGGGGGAGGCCACAGGAGTGGTCAAAGCACATTACCAGCCATACCCTGACTAGATTGCATTGAATATAAATCCTACTAATTCTTCCCTGCCTGGAAACTCACACAAAAATTGTCACTGGAGACCAAATTCCTTCTCAATGGTCTTGTGTACTAAAGAGCAGGAAAATGGCCCATTTTTATGTCACAGAAACAATGTTAAACAGAGACTTGTAGTGTTGCAACAAAATATCCAAAACCAAATTGAGCTATATACATGGTTGAAAAACAGCAGGACTTTCAGGTTGAACTTTGCAGGCTAGGAGAGCTCAGTGATTAATTTAGCAAGCATGATGCAATACGGTACAGCTATGAATGAAGAGTAGCACAGAACATTCCAGAACAACCTTGCATATAAGTGAGTCAACAGAGAGGACCAGAATCACAAGACCTCTCCTAGCTGTACGAGCTCTGGGTTTCACCAAAACTTTAAAGAGATGGTAGAAAATAAGTAGAACATCCAGGCAGCTCATTCGGAGATCTGTCCGTCCATGTGCGATTCTGTGTATAGACCTCCACAACGTTAAGCATATACTCCCTATCAGACTCCATGAAGCAGTTTTTCTTAGTATTTTTTTCACTCACCTATTTTCAGTGCTGAAAACAGCCCCTGGCACATAGAAGGTGTCTAATAAATACGCACTGGATGAGTGGACAAATGAATGAGTGAACTATATACGCAATTTTATTTTTATTCGCCGCCACCCCATCAAACCCGTTCAGTACCTGCAGCCCAACCTGTTGCCCTTGAGTGATAACGAAGGCACTTCTAGATGCTTTTGGCCACGTCTTGGTAATAGAAAGGCCTATGGTAACTTTACCAAATATGCTCTCAAGCAATGTAAATCCCCTTTCCCAGATAATAGTAACAAGTTCTAACTTGATTTAAAGTTCTATCTCAGTTCTGCCTTCAGCTCAAGCTTGTAGCCGGCAGTGGGGAAGAAGTTTCCTTCCTGCTTCCACAGGCTCAGGATGGAGGGGGTTGGATATAAAAGTGACAGAAATACCCGCACTTCTTGCATGACCATCACTGTCGTGGGTGGGTGTCATGCTTTCCAAGCCTTGCAGGTATCTCAAAGCTGGCTTCCTCGTGTAGGTGTTTATGTGAGTTCTTTGAGGTTTCCTTAGCAGGACCCATCAGTTGCCTCTCCTGTGACATGGCAGCATCTCTCCTTGAGCCTGTGACTTTCAATGCCTTTCCTTTCTAACTTCCTTCCTTCCTTCCTTCCTTCCTTCCTTCCTTCCTTCCTTCCTTCCTTCCTTCCTTTCAGATTTTATTTATTTTAGAAAGACAGGGTTCAGTGGGGAGGGGCAAAGGGAGAGGGGGAGAGAAACCCAAGCAGACTTCATGCTGAGTGCGCCACACAGGGCTTGACCCACGGTGCTACCCAGGCACCCCATCTTTAATGCTATTTCTACATAGAAATTGTCCTCGCAAGATCCTTTCCCGATCTCACTTAACCCTTATTTTTTATCTTGGTGAAGGGCCTCTGTAAAGAGACCCAAAATCGTGTAACCAGCTCCGAAATAAACGGTTCAAACTTGAGTTAGTAATTTTCATCTTGGTCGTCTATGGCACATTTTATTTTGGTTCTTGGTATTATTGTGCCTGGGTCTCTATGTGGAAACAGTCTGCCTCATATAAATATAATATACAGTCAGGAAGGGCACGTGGGCTTTATTCCCATGCCAGTCCTGATCCAGTCACAGTACCTGTCAAGGGCACTGACCTGAGGAGATCTAGGCTCAGGGCCATGACTGTCTTTGTCGGCTAGTGATCAGCAACCTTCCAGCCTTCGGGGCTGGACATGCTCCCTCCATCTTTAAACTGGTGGCTTGGACCTTCCTTAAAGTTAGAACCCCCTGGAACTAAGGTGATGGCATCCCCCTAACTGCATCCTGACCCCTGTTTACTGACTTCCTGCTTCCATGTCCTCTTCAACTGATTAGACCCTTGGGAAAGCAACCCTACCCAGATTGTTCCCCAGGCACTGTTCTATAAAAACCAGCCTTCCCCATGCAGCTCTCCACAAGGAGAATTCCATTAGCCTGAGCCTGTCTGTACCTTTTATTCCCTCCCGCTCTGTGGAGCAGCCTGTCTCACAACTGAGGAGAAACAGTGCTTGTGCACATGAAACAATGAGAACGTAAAGGAAGCATTATATAATAAATGATCAATTGAATACAACCAAGGGTTGCTTCATACTATGGCCTACATTTGTCACGGGAGAATATAGAAAGGAAAATATTTCATTGCGTCATTATTTATAACAGCCAAGACTGGAAACAAAGTTACATGTGTGCACATACCTATGTGTGTATGTATATATGTGTAAATATTCAATGATAAAAAAGAAGGAAGTCTTGCCATTGTAACAACACAGATGGACCTTGAAGACATTATGTTAAGTGAAATAAGACAGAGAAAGAGAAATACTTCATGATCTCACTTATATTTGAAATCTGGGGGGGGAAGAAAAGAAAAAAAAGAAAAATGCATAGAAGATCAGATTTGTGGTTACCAGAGGCAGGGAGTGGGGGAAATGGGAGTAAGTGGTCAAAAAGTACAAACTGCCTGTTATAAGATAAATAAGTCTAGAAATGTGATGTACAACATGGTGGCTGAGTTAACAGAGCTGTATGGCATATTTGAAAGTCTCTAAGAGAATAAATCCTAAAAGTTTTCATTGTAAGAAAAAAATTTCTTTTTAATTTATATGAGATGATGAATATTAACTTATTGTGGTAATCATTTCACGTCCTATGTAAGTCAAATCATAACGCTGTATACCTTAACCTTATACAGTGCTGTATATCAATTATATCTCAATGAGAGTGAAAAATAAGAAAAAGTAAAACAAAGAAGAGGTAAAAATCATAGACCAAAAAATGAAAATTTCTCTAATGTAGACAAATTGTTATCTCAAGAGAATTGACAGAAATACTATTAAAAATAGATACAAAAAAAGGGAACATATTACATATCAAGAATTCATTGCCTAACTCTTCATGAAATACACTCGTCACTATTCAAGATTTCTAGTTGGGATGAGGCACAACGGTTCCTCTTCTCTAGCATGTATAAAATAATATTGCTTCTGACAAGGAACGTCTTTGGATTACCATTTAAATAATTTAGATTCTGGAAAATTTGCACATTATAATTCCTCCTCTCAAAATGCAAAATACCTTCCATTAGGCTTCACGATGAACATAGTAAAACTTTTTTTAAAAAAGCTAAAGGTAACATTATTCAAAACTCCCAGTTGAAGTTATTTGCGATTTGCACTTCTGTAGGGCTCATTTAAGGCCTCTGCTGCCACTTGGTTGAGATGAATGAGCCCCGCGAACAGGAGTGAACTCACAGATTTGCTGCTATTATTCAACTGAAGACAGTTTCCCAGAAGGCTAGATTAACAGAGCACAACCTGTCAGGTTCCGCTTTGAAGGTTGAATCTTCACAGTGCAAAGAAACAAACATCAGAGGAATAAAATGCAAGACTAGTTTGCTCCAAATTGCAGACTCCAATGATTATCATTCCTTTAAGTTCAAAGTCTAACCTCTCTGCTCCTGTTCTGGCTCCTCTACTAATAGCAAAGCAGTCCCTTGGAGAATTTTTCTAAAGGTCCTTAGCATTCACAGGTTTCTCCCCCAAATATCTTTGTCCTAACTATCTGACTGTGCCTTCTTTTTTTATGAACGTGTAAAGAAAATTTTCAGGACTTTATTCCTGAATAACTTCCAAAATACATAAAGTTCCCTAAACTCAAGATGAAGTCTTGTCCTAATTCAAGCTGATCTAGTCTCATTCTTGAGACACTGTTCTCATAAGAGCAGCTTGGATAAAGCTTGGAGAAGGGGTACTCAATATCACTCTTCATATTTTAATCTCAGTTCTCTGATGATGAATTGGATGGTTGTTACTTCCCTTAAGATAGACATATTTTATGTGCATTAAAAAATATATTTAAAGATCCAACTTGCTGCGTATGCTAGATCTGATTGCTCTGAAAGTCTTCAAAATCAATGACCAGACAAATCACTTATAACCATTTGTAATCATTATGACAGGCCAAATCACAATCATCAGGGCTCTGGAAGTAATCAGATCAGCAAAGTTTCGATTTGACTAATTCACCAAAAATCATGCAACCATAATTTGGGCTCCTTTGGACATTTTTGGTCTAAACTAAACTTGAGAAAGTAGGCAGAGAAAATAAAAATAAAAATAGTCTAACATGAAACATCCCAACCGAATTCAACACAAGATTATTAGAGGCACCACAGACTGGTAGAACAAGGAGACCACTTGGCAAAAGCCTGATTTTGACTCTTGGCTCTGTGACCTATTGTGTGACCTTGGGCAAGTTACTTAACCATTCTTGTGTCTCAGAATAATCTTCCCTCTTCTCCCATAGGAGTTGGAAGAAGCTAATGAACTGGACATGATCTGGGCCACATCTTACCTGGTCCTGTGGGGGTGTTGGACTAGAATCATTGGGCACTTGTCACTAATATGTTTCATCTTTGGGGCCTCAGACTTATACAATGAGAGGATTTAACATCCTGTTTCATTGGACTAGCTATTATAATTATCTTGCATGTAATTATCTTGCATTCCTGTTACATTGTATCACACATTACTTTTTCTAGCTATTACCTTCAGAAAAGATTTAAGAATCATAAAGGAATATCCATATTCTACTTCCACCAATTGTAAATATTTTGCTGTGTCTGCTTTCAGCCTCTCTCTCTCGTGTGTGTGTGTGTGTGTGTGTGTATAAACATATATTTTACTGAATCATTTGCGACTGGGTTGCAGATATCATGACCCTAAATATGTCAGCATGTCTCCTANGTGTGTGTGTGTGTGTGTGTGTGTGTGTATAAACATATATTTTACTGAATCATTTGCGACTGGGTTGCAGATATCATGACCCTAAATATGTCAGCATGTCTCCTAAGAACAAAGATATTCTTTTAAATAACCATAATACAATTATCACACTCAGGAAATTTGACATTAATTCAGTACAACTTTTCCAGCATTGTTCATTATAGCAATATTTTTTTCCTGTTTCAGTATCAAATCTAGGATCTTGAATTACATTTAGGTATATTATGTTACTTATTATAACATCACTGCACTAAATTTATCATTAGTCTGCCAGTATTAAGCTAGATTATAAACTCTCAATGACACATGCTACGTTTTATTAATCTTTATACTTTTGGTATGAACACAGTTCTTAGCACAATAAAAGGGACTTGGTGTCTATTTGATGAAAGACTTATTGGAAGTTATTTGTCAGTTTTTCCCATATTAAGTACCGTAACAAGCAAGAAATTTGACATAGTGGTATTTCATATATCCTTACTTCTTAGATGAGATCCCAAGGAGTAACTTGCCAATATCACATAGTCAGAGAGAGCCAGAGCAGAACCAGAATCACATTCCCAGCTCCTGGTGCATTGTGCACTCAGCCATGCCACGCTGGCTTTCTCAGCCACCCTCAGAATTCATTACAAATACATAAAATGCAATTTCCTTGCTCAGCATCTATGAATCTGAGCAACTTTGCTAATGGAAGGAACAAGTGTAATTTAATCTCTTGCACTACCCTTCTCTGGTCTAAGCCATTCGCATTTAGAAAAACAATCAAGGCACTGAAACAGTCTTTCACAATTGAGATAGATGTGTGTGGCTCTGCTATCGCTGGGCATCAAACAACAAGTTCTTCTCCATCATCACATGGGGCACCGTGCAGCGTTCAACTGGGGTGTCGGAACATGAATATCACAATCAATTTAACAGTTAGCATTTTCCAAAACAATAGACACATTATGGGCTGGAACAGTAGTGCGCACTTCAAACAGAGAGCCATTGAACCACCGCTTAATGGCTGCCTTAGTCCCTTTCATGCAGGCTTAATGAACAAGGATGAACATTTGGGAAAATTTTATTTGGAAATTCATTTTTAAAACATATTTTATTCAAGCAATATAATTTTCCATATCTTTTCCAAAACGACCGATAAAGAAAATAATATGGACTGTGCAGATTAACGCCCTTACTGATTTTCAGTGGCATGCATATAAGTTCCCTGACATTATAATATGTCATAATATGGTGTTATAACAATATTATATAAATTAATACACCTTATCATTTTACCAGCTTGGAAAGATGGCTTATATTAAGAGGAACCCAATTCATGTTGTATTTCACAATTTTACCTAATGAAATTAACCATTTCATACATAAATTGTTAAACTGCAGCTTTTCCAGTGGTAAGAAAGGGAAAGCAGAGTTTCTCTGGGTTTAAAAATCAAAGAGATAAGTTCCGTTTTATTCCTAGAGGCATGAGGCAGATAAAGTCTCCAGAGTACTACTCACTTGACCAAGGCTTAATTTTTTCCTGATAAAGTATAGGGCTATCAAAGTCACATGTCGCCCCATCTATAAAAGAATCAAATAAGGGGAAGGAGTGTGTTGGGGGAGGGGAAGGAAAAAGGTCGTTGATCAAGAGGCTGATTCATTCTGAACATCCGAGGGGCAGAACTACTGTAGCTGAAGCAGAGTTGGAGGCTTTTGGTGGTTGTTTGCTGTCGCTTTTTTATGTACGTCTTTCCTCTTCTACGGACTCCAAGCAATTTGAGGACAGAAACTATCTTTTTGTTTTGTTTTGTTTTGCCTCTACCCCCACAGCGTTTCACCCAGTGCCTCGAATGTGGGAAATGCTTAATAAATGTTTGCTAGATAAAGAAAGGAAGGAAGGAGGGAGGGAGGGAGGGAGGGGAATGGGCATGTGATGTGATGAGCACTGGGTGTTATACGCAACTGATAAATTATTGAACACTAGATCTGAAACTAATGACGTACTATCAGTTAGCTAATTGTATCTAAATTAAAAAAAAAAAAGCTCTCAAACAAAAAATCAGATCTTGTCTCTTCCTGTGTGTAACTTGGCTCAGATCGTGTGCCCTTCCTTGCACGCCTTCCTCCTCTGTCTGGCACTACAGGGAATCTTGGCTCTCACAAAACGCAGCCACAATGATTCTTCTTCCGGAGCTTTTTACCACTTATCCTGTTCCTGCCTAACCCCTAAGGACAATGTTCTTGATTGACACCTGAAAACCTTATGGTATTAGATCTATAAAGAGATGCAAGATAATTTAGTCCAACCCCCCCCCCTTATTTAAGAGAGGAGGAAATAGAAACTTAAAGAGATGAAGTGACTTGTCCTCCCTCAGCCAGGTCATTGCACAGACAGCTCTGGAAAACAGATTGTCTTAGATTCCTGAGATATTTTTTTTTCTCTTGAAAATGATTTCAAACTTTCAAAATAGTTTTGCTGCCTTGATGTCCTGTTACCTTCAATTATTTTAGAATGTATTTCCTACAAGTAATATCTTCTTCTGCAAAGCCCCAATATAGTAATCAAAGTAAAGAACTGAGTATTAATATAATTAATATAATACTACCATCTAATCCACACACAAGTTTCCCCAGCTAGGCAAGAGTATGTGTTTTAGCAAAGAGTTCTATGGAGGATCCTATCTGGTGACGGTGTTTCTTTAATCTCTTTCGGTCTCAAACGTTCCTGCAGCTTCCTTGGCTGTCATGACGTTGATAACTTTGGTGATTACAGGCCAGTTATTTGGACGGATGTCCTTCACTCTGGCTGTCTGATGTTTTCTTGGGATTATGTTTAGATTATCTATTTTTGGCAGAAATTTCGCAAATGTGATGCTGTGGTCTTCTTGAACCTTGTCCGGTGCTATGCGATTTTGCTGTGTCCCTTTCGGTAATGTTCACCTTGTTCACTTGGTCAAGTTGTTGTCTGCAGATTTCTTTATCATAAAGTTACTCTTTGTCCCTTTGGGAAGGAACTTTAAGAACCTCTTCTCTTCATCAAATTTTCTACCACTTAATTATATCCATTGATGTTTCTTGCCTGAATTATTATTACATTGGCTGCCAAATGATTTTCCTCCTCATTATACATTAGGCAGTTGGTAGTCTACTGTAAGGAAAAGGTTTACTATTATTGTTTGTTTTGATGCTAAAATTGTCCCTTCTTTGGCCATCAAGCTTCCTATGTCTTTTTAAATATCCTCCTCATTCTCTGAGTACTTCCTTAATTTCTAGCATAGTGAGAAACCTCATATTTATTTTGTAATTATCCTGATCTGTCCCTAAACTCACCCATTTCTCCAAGGAATCCAGGTTCTTTTACCGGGGTATGGATTCTGGATACCAGCCTCGGGCTGGCACCGGAGTGTCATCACTCTCCAGGTCTCTTTGGACACAGCGAGGAGATAGACACACGTGTACGCATGCACACAGTCTACATGCAGATGTACACACACATACACCCCTGTCAGTATCCACATGTGTGTACCTCTGCCTACACCTAAATACTGAAAGCCACGAATCCAAACCCATACCCTAATTCCGAGCTAACCCCATGGGTTTATTCCAGTTTTCTCACTTCCTCTATTTCCTACAGTGAGAAACCTGTTTCTTTTTCATTTCATTATACTTTCTTATTCACTCAGTCCCCCACAGGGTGACCAGTTTCCCACCAGAGCCCCTCCACCACCAGTGCCATGCAGGTTCTGTCTGACCACCCCCAGCCAGGCCCCACACCCCTGCACAGGTGCCCTCTGCATGCAGGGCTCTGATCTGCACCACGGGTGCTGCCGCCATCACCTTGGCCTCCCACCAGCGTGCTCTCCTCACCTCGTTCTCAGCCTTCGTGACCTATGCTGGGTCACACCACCAGGGCCTGCACACCGGCAGCCTCCTCCTCCCTCTTGGGCTCTGCACCCCTTGCCAGGCTATGCGCACGCCCTTTGCAGCCCCTGCAGCTCCAAGTCCCCAGTCCAGGCCATAATCATCCAACATGTGGACTTTCTCCTCCTCCTGCGGTCCGTCTTCTACACCCATGAGTGAGCCACCGAAGCCTCTGTCTCCTGGAAGGGAGGTGTTTTCACCCATCCTGACTCCAGGCCCCTTGCTGGGACTTCCATAAGCATCCCACCTGCCCCTCCCTGTGCAGAAAACCTGCTCATCCCGACACCTGTCAGTGGGGCTTCAACACCCCCGCCCAGTCAGTGCAGACACCATCCTTAACCTGCTCAAGCAACAATACCTGTGCTGTGTCACTGCCTTTGCCCGACAGGTGCCCACTGCTCAGCCCCACCTAAGGGCTTTCAGACTCAGAAGAAAGGGGGGAAGGGAGAGCAGACTCTGAACTTAAAGAATCAACGTTCTACCTCGTTCCTGTTTCCATCTCTAAATGTCTGGATTGAACACCCATTATCAATATGTATCTATTAAAAATCTAAGAAAGACAAGTAGCCTGTCTATTCACCAGATCATACCTGTTCTTTGAAAAAAATACCAACATACAGGATGGAATAATGTATCTTCTGGGGTTCTCAACAAGCATTCATTGGCTGAGAAAAAACATTTCTGTTACCACATACATAGCAGTGCAACCGAAGTTCAACTTCACATCGTCTCTTGTGATGGCCATAAATAATATATTGTGAATTACAATTAATGAACTAGAGGCATATAAGGAATTGAATTAATGAACTTAATCCAAGTATATTTCAGCAGTTGTTCACTCCACCCTTTTGTATTCTAGCCATAAGCACCAGAGAAAATTCTTTTGTCTTAGCAGATATTTTTAATGAAAAATCTATAGTGAAAAAATGTTGGTTTATTTTGAACTAAATAATTTCAATAGGTAGGGTGACACAATTGTGGCTGAAATCTATCCCATCAAATTGACAACAAAAATGTCCATTTTTAAAAAAATGATTTGATTTGAAATGGCCATAACCTTCTGTCATAATACTAGCCACTGAAAATGAATTTCTTCTTATGTCTCAGCATTTGTGACACCAAAGGAAAATCCTTTCTTATCATAAGCCCACAGTGAAGGAATAAAAATTTTAAAGAGTTGATGCCAAATATTAGAAGCCTAAGTCAGTATAAACTGTGCCATTTTATTTAATTTATAACTGAATATCTTCTAAAAACTTTGGTTATGATTTGTTTGAAAAGTGAAGTTCTGTTATGGTTTCTGTTGGTTTATGACTGTCTAAATATTATGAAAGCCTCATAAACAATGTTCTGCATGCACACATAGGAAATAATGGAGACACATGACCTGGTTTCGCATCCAGCCTTTGAGCTGATTGGAAGCTTTACAAACCAGAAACTGGGGCAGGGAGAACTGGGAATTGCTGGAAGGGACGTGGACAGTTTCCATCTATCTACACTCATAAACTAAAATTAGTTTGATACGAAGTTAGACCAAGGAACTGAACATTGGAGAGGATTCGCCTTCTGCTTTAATGGTGTGATTTGTACGGCATCAAATTTAACATTCCCTTCCATACACAAGATACTTGGAAACTCTTTGTCTAAACGTCTCGAATGGACAAGGCTTTCATTGTGTGGGTCTGAATAAAGAAAGTATGGACAACTCACAATCTTTTGACTCTACAGACTTTTCATAAGTACGAAGCTTTGAGAGGCTGGGTAAAATCTTGCTCAGCTAGTGAGAGCTCTGAAGTTAGATTCAGCTCTCTTCCATGGCAGGTGGTCATGGATTTTATAGGCTTCGTCGCAGAAAGAAGGCTTTTATCAATTCAACAATGCCTGTGCTTTTCACGGTGTTCTTCAGGCATAATCCCCCCAAATGATTTAGCCGTCCAACAGCAGCTCCAGGTTTGGGTGCAAGTGCCCTCTTCTTCCAAACAGGTTCCGGCGTCTCCCCAGCCTCCGCTGGCCTGGCGAGTCTCTAGCATCAGGAAGCCTGGAACCACACATACTGTGATTCTAATCAGATTGGCATGCTTTAACCACTGTCTTTATTTCTGTGGCTTATTTTATACTAATTAAAGCTTATAAATTTTCCACTGGTGATTTAATTAACAAAGCCACTTAGCTTTGTCAGGCAGCATCTTTCTTGTTTCATCCACATATTTAAATGGAGTTTGAAGCCTGCAGGTGATTCCATGAAACCACCATTCACAAGGCAGCAACTACACCTGTCTCGGACCAAGGACAAGCCTTCATGTCCTCAGAAGCTTCTTTATACAATGACAGCCAGGACAGTCACCTGTAAGAAACCAGTCTATTCCTAGGCACCTGAAGTGATCTGGACTGGCGATGATTTACATTTGTTCAGTCCAATTCCATAGCCACAATCCCATCGTAATATACTAAGTAATAATTTTAACCAACAAACTTGTCAGAGAAGGAGATAATCAAGGAGACTTGTTTACATGCCCTTGTTTACATTGCCCGGAATTGAATTATTTGGTCAATTTAGCCAAAAAAGTCTATCTAAATTCCCATATAAATCCAGCTTTTATCTATATATTCTGAAGTAAGGACAACTCAGATCAACCCCAATTTTCAAAGAGATTGTATTTGTAAACCTATTTGCTAAATTATTGCTTTCGGTGTAATGTCGTCAGTGGTGAGTTTTCCTGGTTGGCCCAAGGAATACATTCAACCCGGAGCTACTGCTCTAACACACTGAAACTACTCACCAAAGACTTGCAGTAGGTCGTTGTAACTCACCAGTCTGAGTGCAGACCGTGCAGCTTCCTCCCTCTCATCTACTCCCAAGACCACCCATTTGCTAGAATGCTCCAAGTGTTTTCATAACAGCAGCAGCAACAAGGACTCTAATGCAGACGGGGACCCATATCACATGGAGAAAAAGACAATAATTAATTTTGACTCTTATGAATTTGGAATTAAACCTTCATCTCCTACCAAAAACCTAGTAGCTCCTTGTAATTTTTTTCCAGAAAAGTACAGGAAAAAACACTTGTGTGATTTGGTCATGTATACAGGAGTGGTATCCTAATGTCAGGATGCCCTGATGCTTAGACTTGGTCATGTAAAGATACTATCCCTTCAATGAAACTCTAAGGGACAAACTTCAGATTTGGTGTGTATGATCACTAAGATCTCTAAGATTATTCTATTCTGAAAGTGAATTCTGTTAAGGTAGGAAGGTTTGAAACTGAAGGTCCCTAAATGTTATTGAGGAAATATTTTGGGCTCTTTTAGTTTCCCCAAATTAAAAGTTTTATGATAATAAGGAAAATTATAAGGAGCCATTTTATTTCTCTATGTCCTTAGTCTCTAGTGTTAGCTCCTGGATGAAATGTGGGCTCTATGGATTGGAAATCTGTGGAAAAGTAAGTCCTAGTGAACAAAACTGTTGCTTTGAAATAACGGGTTCATTAAACTTTGGCTTGGCTCATCCCCAGAAACTTGGTTCTCTTCATATTCAAAGCAGCTAATTCCACCATGTTGCCAAAAACTGTGGTATACTGACTCCAGCAATGCCTTCAATTAGTTCGTATATCCCTGTATTCACTTTTGGTAGAAATCTCCCAAATTAACACTGGTCTTGGCTTTGTTGCTTGTTTTGACCAATGGGACATTAGCAAACAGATAGTGGCAGAGACTTGAAAGGTTTTCCTACTTGAGTTGTTGGTACTCTGCTGCTATGGAAACAAGCTCAGGCTACTCTGATGGATGATGAAAAACTCATGACCTAGTTACCCATCATTGCCCCAGTTGATGTCCAGTCAACCCCAGAAGTAGAACTACCAAAGGACAGGCTGTTGACCACAGACACATGAAAAAGCAGGAGGAAAAAAAAATTGCTTAGCCGAGCACATCCCAAATTGCTGACTCCTGGAACTGTTAGCTAAATAAATGTGTATTCTATGAAGCCACTAGGTTTGAGGTGGTATGTTATGTTACAAAAGCTAAATTATATATGAGCCAGTAAGAAGATCGTAACACATTACAGAGATGTAAAGGAAAAGACTATCTCTTTTTCAAAAACTTTTCTGGGATTGGAAATTAAACCATTGCCTACACTGAAAGACGTAGTACAAGGATAATGACTTACAAATGCAGAACAAAGGAGAATGTCACTCTCCAACTTCAAAACTTATTATAAAGCTGTAATAATTGAGGCAGTGTGATCAGCATCAAGATTGACATATAGATCAATGGAACAGAATAGAAAGTTCAGAAACAAACCTTTATATTTATGGTCAATTGATTTTTGACAAAGAGCCGAAGATATTCAGGGGGAAAGGATAATTTTTTCAATAAGTGGTGATGGAATTATTGTATATTCATATGCAAAGAAAGCAATCATAATAATCTTAAATCTTTACACCATACACAAAAAAACAACTAAAAAGGGAACATAGACCTAAATGTAAGAGATAAAACTATAAAAATTCTAAGGGAAATGTGAAATAAAATATTTCTGTAATTGTGTTAGATGTCTTAGATGTAACATTAAAATCATGACCTATAAAGGAAAAATTGATTAATTAGACTTCATCAAAATTTTAAAACTTCTATTTTTTGATAGATAACCACTAAAATTAAAAGACAAGCCACAGTCTGATAGAAAAACTTTTCAAATTATATATCTTACAGAGGATTTGTATCCAGAATCTATAAAAAGCACTGTGTATTAAAACTGCAATAGGTGGCTGATGTCAGCCTTCTGTGACTCTTTCATGTGACCTCAAGAAGATATCAATAATAAGAACTGGATTATAGGAGAGGGACGATGGCAGTGGAGTAGGACTCTAGGCTTGTCTTATCCTATGACCATAACTAGATAACCATTAAATCATCCTAAGTACCCCCAGAAAAAGACCTGAATGAACACTGACAGAACACTTCCAACTAGAGGGACATAAGAGGCCACATCAAAGATGGTAGGGAGTGCAGAGACATGGTTTAGGGGAGAAAAGGATCAACTGCAGGTGCTGTGGAGAGGGAGCTCTGGTCATGGAGAAGGGCGAGAGAGAGAGAGAGAGAGAGAGAAGCACCCAGTGGAATACACAAGGAAAACATTTCCCCAAAGCCATTGGCTTGGAAAATGAGAAATTTCATGAGTTCTTGCAACTAGCAGGGCTTATGCCTAGAGTTTTAAAGATCAGTGGACTTGACTAGGATAGAGTGGGGAGGGTACTATGCTGTTCCTGGGGAGAAGGCAGGCAAAAAATCTGGAAGCAGACAGCATGGAAACAGTGATCTGAACAACACCTGGGGTACACAGCTGGGAGATTATTCGCTTTCTTGGAGCATGTCTCTGAGAGGCAGCATTCACGGACATGCTTCTCTGGGAACAAAGGAGCTGGCTGGAGCCATTTCCCTTCCCCACCCCTCAGCAAAAACAGAGCTACCTGCAGGAAGCAGCCCAGAACCTATACTGGCAACCTAACTTGCTTCACCAAGCTCCACTCCCCTGTGCTTCATTGGGACTACTCCTCTCAGTCAAGTTTCCCTTGGTCTCAATGCGGTGGGTGCCTCCCTCAGAAGACCAGCACAAACCCTTGCCATCATCATGTCTCCCAACCAGAGAATTCTGCAGGGACTCAGTTCTCATTGAAGTGGTATCAGGTCTCATTTCACAAGCAGACCACAGCCCACCTAGTTAAAACTTGCCATATTCAGGCCAAGGACTAAACACTGCCCACAACAGGCAAGGAGAGCCTCTGCAGATGACTGGCCTAAAAGACAGGACAGCCACAACACAATAGCAGAGCACATACAGCACACACTGGAGACGCTCCCTGAAGTGCCTTAACACTGGCCCTAGACACTACATGATATCTTATTCATAAAGAGATTAAGTTCAGCAACAGGAAACATAACTGGCTTTTCTAATACAAAGAAGAAGGCAGAGACTTAGACACAATGCAAAGATGGACAAATTTATCCCAAGTGAAAGAACAAGATAAGGTGATGGCCAGAGGTCTAAGCAAAACAGATATAAGTAACATATCTGATGGCGAATTTAAGACAACAATCATAAGGATACTCACTGAGCTTAAGAAAAGAATAGAAGACAGCAGGGAGATCCTTACCACGGAGAAAAAAGAGTTAAAGAATTCATCAGAGATAAAGAATGAAATAAATGAGACTGAAAACAGGCTTGATGCAATGAACAACAGGCAGGAAGAAGCAGAGGACCAAATTAGTGACCTAGAAGACAAAATGATAGAAAATAATGAAGCTGAATAAAAGAGAGAAAGGAATATGGAACACAAGAATAGACTTAGGAACATGGTGACTCCGTCAAATATAATAATATTTGTATTATAGGAGTCCCAGAAGAAGAAGAGAGAAAAGGGGGCAGAAATTTTATTTAAGGAAATAATAGCTGAACATTTCCCTAATGTTGGGAGGGAAACAGATATTCAGATCCAGGAGGCACAGAGAACTCCCATCAAAATCAACAAAAGCAGATCAACACCAAGACGTATTGTAAGTAAATTTGCAAAATATAGTGATAAGGAAAAAAATCTTAAAAGCAAGAAGCTGAAAGTAGTCCTTAACTCATGAAAGAAAACCCATAAGGCTAGCTGGAGATTTCTCAACAGAAACTTGGCAAGCCAGAAGAGAGTGACATGATTTATTCAAAGTGCAGAATAGGAAAAATCTGCACCTAAGCATACTGTGTCCAGCAAGGCTATCATTCAGAATAGAAGGAGAGATAGTTTCTTAGACAAACAAAAACTGAAGGAGTTCATGACCACTAAACCAGCTCTGCAAGAAATATTAAAGGGAACTGATTGAGTGTAAAGGAGAGACCAAAAGTGACAAAGACAAGAAAGGATCAGAGAAAATCTTCATAAACAATGATATGTAATAAAATGGCAATAAATACGTATCAATAATTACTTTGAATGTAAGTGGACTAAACACTCAAATCAAAAGACATAGGGTGTCAGAATGGACAAAAAAACCAAGACCCATATATGTATACTGCCCACAAGAGACTCATTTTAGACCAAAAGGCACCTGCCAATGGAAAGTGAGGAAATGGAGAAACATCTGAAAGATGGAATAGCAATACTTATATCAGACAAACTAGACTTTAAAACAAAGACTGTAACAAGAGGTAAAGAAGGGCACTACCTCATAGTAAAGGGGATAATCCGATAAGAAGATCTAACAATTGTAAATATTTATGCATCCAACATGGGCACACCAAAATATATAAAACAATAACAACCATAAAAATACTAATTGATACTAATACAATAATATTAGAGGGCTTTAACACCCCACTTACATCAATGGACAGACATCTAACAGAAAATCAATATGGAAACAATGGCTTTGCATGACACACAGGACACTATGGGCTTACGGGTATATTCAGAACATTCCATCCTAAGATAACAGAATACACATTCTTTCCAAGTGCACATGGGACATTCTCCAGAATAGATCACACATTAGGTCACAAAACAAGTATCAACAAATACAAAAAAATTGAAATCATAACATGCATCTTTTCTGACCACAGTGCTATGAAATGAGAAGTCAACAAGAAAAATTTGGGAAGAACATAAATACATGGAGGTTAAACAACATACTACTAAACACTGAATGGATCAATCAGGAAATCAAAGAAGAAATAAAAAACACATGGGAACAAGTGAAAATGAGAAAGAAAAAAAAATAGTCCTAGGACCTCTTAGGACCACCTTTGTTCCTAAGAGGGAAATATGTAGCAATATAGGCCAACCTTAAGAAGCAAGACAAATCCGAAATAAACAACCTAACCTACACCTACAGAAATTAGAAAAGAACAACAAACAAAGCCTAAAGCCAGCAGAAGGAAGGAAATAATAAAGATTAGAGTAGAAGTCAAGGATAATGAAACAAAAAAAAAAAAGAGAGAGACAGAGAGAGAGAATAGATCAATGAAACCAGGAGCTAGTTCTTTGAAAAAATTAATGAAATCGATAAACCCCTAGCCAGACTTATCAAAAAGAAAAGAGAAATCACCCAAATAAATAAAAATCACAATTGAGAGAGAAGAAATAAACAACCAACACCACAGAAATACAAACAATTATAAGAGAATATTATGAAAAAGTATATAACAACAAATTGGACAACTTGGAAGAAATTTCTAGAAACATATAAACTACCAAAACTGAAACAGGAAGAAATAGAAAACTTGAACAGACCAATAACCAGCAAAGAAATTGAATAAGTAACCAAAAAACTCCTAGGAAACAAAAGTCCAGGGCCAGATGGATTCACAGGGGAATTCTACCAAACATTTCAAGAATAGTTAATACCAGGGTGCCTGGGTGGCACAGCGGTTAAGCGTCTGCCTTCGGCTCAGGGCGTGATCCCAGCGTTATGGGATCGAGCCCCACATCAGGCTCCTCCGCTATGAGCCTGCTTCTTCCTCTCCCACTCTCCCTGCTTGTGTTCCCTCTCTCGCTGGCTGTCTCTATCTCTGTCAAATAAATAAATAAAATATTTAAAAAAAAAGAATAGTTAATACCTATTCTTCTCAAACTATTCCAAAAAATAAAAAAGGAAGGAAAACTTCCAAATTCATTCTCTGAGGCCAGTATTATCTTGATACCAAAACCAGATAAAGACTCCACTTAAAAAAAAAAAAGAACTGTAGGTCAATAACCCTGATGGACATAAATGCAAAAATTCTCAATAAAATACTAGCAAACCAAATCCAACAATACATTAAAAAAATCATTCACCACGATCAGATGGGATTTCTTTCTGGGTTGCAAGGGTAGTTCAATATTTGTAAATCAACGTATATATCACGTTCATAAAAGAAAGGATAAGAACCATATGATCATTACAATAGATGCAGAAAATGTATTTGACAAAGTACATCCATTCGTGATAAAAACCCTCATCAAAGTAGGTTTGAAGGGAACATACCTCAACACAATAAAGGCCATAGATGAAAAAACAACAGCTAATATCATCCTAAATGGGGAAAAACTGAGCCTGTTCCTCCACCATCAGGAACAAGACAGGATGTCCACTCTCATCACTGTTATTGAACATAGTACTGGAAGACCTAGCCACAGCGATCAGACAACACAAGGAAATAAAAGGCATCCAAATTGGCAAGTAAGAAGTAAAACTTTCACTATTTGCAGATGATGTGATGCTCTATAGAGAAAACCTGAAAGACTCCACCAAAAAACTGCTAGAACTGATCAAGGAACTCAGTAAGGCTACAGGATACAAAAGCCACATACAGAAATCTGTTGCATTTCTATACACCAATAATGAAACAGCAAAAAGAGAAATTAAAGAAACAATCTCATTTAGTTACACCAAAAAGCAATAAGATACCTAGGAATAAAGCTAACCAAAGAGATGAAAGACCTGTACTCTGAAAACTGTAAAACACTGATGGAAGAAACTGAAGATGACACAAAGAAATGGAAAGACATGCTCATCCATGCTCATGGATTGGAAGACAAAGTATTGCTAAAATATCTATATTTCCCAAAGCAATCTACACATTTAATGCAATCCTTATCAAAATACCCAACAGCATTTTTCACAGAGCTAAAATTTCTATGGAACCAGAAAAGCCCCCAAATAGTCAAAAAATCTTGAAAAACCAAAGCAAAGCTGGAGACATCACAATTCTGGACTTCAAGTTATATTACAAAGCTGTAGTGATCAAAACAGTATGGTACTGGCACAGAAATAGACACCTAGATCAATAGAACAGAATTGAAAACCCAAAAATGAACCCACAACAATAAAACTTTATAAAACAGTAAAGAATATCCAGTGAGAAAAAGACAATCTCTTCAAAAAATGATGTCGGGAAAATTGGACAGCTACATGCAAAAGGATGAAACTGGACTACTTTCTTACACCATACACAAAAATAAATTCAAAATGGATTAAATACCTGAATATGAGACATGAAAACATAAAAATCCAAGAGGAGAACACAGGCAATAACCTCTTTGACATCAGCCTTAGCAACTTTTTTCTAGATATGTCTCTAGAGACAAGGGAAACAAAACCAAAAATAAGCTATTGGGACATCGTCAACATAAAAAGCTTCTGCATAACAGAGGAAAAAATAAAACTAAAAGGCAACCTACAGAATAGGAGAAGATATTGGCAAATGAAATATCTGAGAAAGAGTTATTATCCAAAATCTACAAAGAACTTATAAAACTCAACACCCAAAAAATAATCCAATTTAAAAAATGGGCAGAAAACATGATTAGACATTTTCCCAAAGAAGACATTCAGATGACCAACAGACACAAGAAATGATGCTCAACACCATTGATCATCAGAGAAATACAAGTCAAAACTACAATGAACTATCATCTCACAGCTGTCAAAATGGCTAAAAATCAATGACACAAGGAACAAGTGTTAGCAAGGATATGGAGAAAGGGGAAACTTCTTACATTGTTGGTAGGGATGTAAATTGGTGCAGCCACTCTGGAAAACAGTACGGAGTTTCCTCAAAGAGTTAAAAATAGAACTACCCAACGATCCAGCAATTACACTACTAGGTATTTACCCGAAGAATACAAAAATACTAATTCAAAGAGCTACATATACCCTGATGTTTATAGCAGCATTAACTATGATAGACAAATTATGGAAACAGCCCAGGTCCAGAAGGAATATAAACAGACCAGTGAAGACAACAGAGCAATACACTACATCCTGAATGTATTTTGGTCAGTTTGTTAGAAGAAACTATCTCAAAATTATAAAGAAAGAAAAACTTTTATATATACAAAAAAAATTAAATACATTGAAAGGATAGAATGCAACTGATAAAGATGAATATTTAAAAAGACTTTAACAAAAAAAAAAAAAGGAGAAGGAGAAGAAGAAAAAAGGGAAAAAAACCTCACAAGAGAATATGATCAGACAGGTGAAGAGAACAGAGCCATACACTAGATTCTGGGTGTATTTTGGTCTGTTAGAAGAAACTGCATCCCAAAATTGTAGAAAGAAAAAAATTTATATACAAAAATAAAATTAAATACAATGAAAAGATACAATATAACTATAAAAATTAAAAAAGATTTTTTAAAAAGCTGATAAAATAAGAAATTGGTTGGGGGCGCCTGGATGGCACAGTGGTTAAGCGTCTGCCTTCGGCTCAGGGCGTGATCCCGGCGTTAAGGGATCAAGCCCCACATCAGGCTCCTCCGCTGGGAGCCTGCTTCTTCCTCTTCCACTCCTCCTGCTTGTGTTCTCTCTCTCGCTGGCTGTCTCTTATCTCTGTCAAATAAATAAATAAAATCTTTAAAAAAAATAAATTGGTTGAAAAAGGAAAAAGAAAAAAATTAAAATTGAAAGACTAAAGAATCATGAGAAGAAAAAAAAAAAACACATGAATTCTATATACTATATTCCCCTAGTGCTGGAGTTTTGCAGTTCTCAGTGATCGGTAAACTTGGTCTTGGCTGGATGTTCTTGCTCATCTTTTGGGGGAGGGGCCTCTTGCGTTGATTCTCAAGTGTCTTTGCCCCGAGCGGAATTGCACTGCCCTTGCTAGGGGACCAGGGTAACTAATCTCCCGATAGCTCAATGTGGCTTTTGTTCCCCGAAGGCTCTCTGCACAGCTTCAGAGGATATGAATGAAAATGGCAACCTCCTAATCTCCAGCCCCAGAGCCGAAAGCTTGGGACCCCACTCCTCAGTGTACCCTCAGGAAAAGCAGTCAGTCACTCCTGTCTCCCTGGTCTCCATCTTCACCCCATGCTAACTCAGCCAGCCTGTGACCGAGCATTTGTATATCAGGCACTCAACCCCATTTCAAGTCTCCAAATCCTGAAGACTACTGCAGCACGCTCCCACACGATTTCCGCCAGGGGAGGAAGAGGGTTCTTGCCGGTTCTGCCATCTGTTGGGCCCCTGCTCAAAGACCAGTCACCCAACTATGACCAGTTCATGGTTAATGGCAATCCCGAGCTAAGAGCCACTCCTGGGCTCGCTGATTGCAGCTGGCTTCCCAGCTCCAATACCTGGAAACTCTGCAGCACTCAGGCTTCCCCAGTCTTCCCGTGAACCCAAGGATCCTGAAACCATACTGTCTCACCTAGGATGTTTCCCCTGCTTTGTCAGCTGAGCACCTTTTAGGCAGTAACATCCCTCACAGGAGCAGACTCTAAAAGTTCTGATTTTGCACTCTGCTGCTATATCACTTTCCGGTAGCCAGGTTATGGAGGCTCCCTCCCCCCACAGTTTATCTTCCCATTTATTGCCTCAGATTCACTTCTCTGCACCTCCTACCTTGCAGAAAGTGGTCGCTTTTCATTTTGTAGAGTTTATTCTTTTCTTAGATCTCCAGTTGAGTTTGCAGGTGTTCAGAATGATGTGATAGCTATCTACCTGAATTCCTCGGACCAGATGAAACTAAGGTCTTTTACTCCTCTGCCATCTTGGACTCATTTCTAAAATAGAAGGAGAGAGAAAAAGTTTCCAGGACGAATGGAAACTAAAAGAATTTGTGATCACCAAACCAACCCGATAAGAAATATTAAAAGGGATCCTTTAAGCAAAAAGAGAGCTCAAAGTAACATAGACCAGAAAGGAACACAGATAATATACAGAAACAGTGACTTTACAGGTGATACAATGGCACTAAATTCATATCTTTCAATAGTTACTCTGAATGTAAATGGGCTAAATGCCTCAATCAAAAGATAGAGGGTATCAGGTTGGATAAAAAACAAGACCCATTGTTATGCTGTTTGCAAGAGACTCATTTTAGACCCAAAGAACCTCCAGATTGAAAGTGAGGAGGCCAAAAACCATTTATCATGCTAATGGACATCAAAAGAAAGCTGGGGTGGCAATCCTTATATCAGACAAATTAGATTTTAAACTAAAGACTGTAATAAGAGATGAGGAAGGACATTATATCATAATTAAAGGGTCTATCCAGCAAGAAGATCTAACAGTTGTAAATATTGATACCCCTAACATGGGAGCAGCCAATTATATAAGCCAATTAATAGCAAAATTAAAGAAACACATTGCTAACAATTCAATAATAGTAGGGGACTTTAACACCCCCCTCACTGCAATGGACAAATCTTCTTTTTTTTTTTTTTATAATTAATTTTATTTTATTATATTATGTTAATCACCATACAGTACATCCCCTGATTCTGATGTAAAGTTTGATGCTTCATTAGTTGCGTATAACACCCAGTGCACCATGCAATACGTGCCCTCCTTACTACCCATCACCAGTCTATCCCATTCCCCCACCCCCTCCCCTCTGAAGTCTTCAGTTTGTTTCTCATAGTCCATAGTCTCTCATGTTTCATTCCCCCTTCTGATTACCCCCCTTTTCTTTATCCCTTTCTTCCCCTACCGATCCTCCTAGTTCTTATGTTCCATAGATGAGAGAAATCATATGATAATTGTCTTTCTCTGCTTGACTTATTTCACTTAGCATTATCTCCTCCAGTGCCGTCCATGTTGCAGCAAATGTTGAGAATTCGTTCTTTCTGATAGCTGAGTAATATTCCATTGTATATATGGACCACAGCTTCTTAATCCAGTCATCTGTTGAAGGGCATCTCGGCTCCTTCCATGATTTGGCTATTGTGGACAATGCAGCTATGAACATTGGGGTGCATATGGCCCTTCTCTTTACTACGTCTGTATCTTTGGGGTAAACACCCAGTAGTGCAATGGCTGGGTCATAGGGTAGTTCAATTTTTAACTTTTTAAGGGACCTCCACACTGTTTTCCAGAGTGGCTGTACCAACTTGCATTCCCACCAACAATGTAGGAGGGATCCCCTTTCTCCACATCCTCTCCAACAATTGTTGTTTCTTGCCTTGTCTATCTTTGCCATTCTAACTGGCGTAAGGTGGTATCTCAGTGTGGTTTTGATTTGAATTTCCCTGATGGCTAATGATTTTGAACATTTTTTCATGTGTCTGTTAGCCATTTGTATGTCTTCATTGGAAAAGTGTCTGTTCATATCTTCTGCCCATTTTATGATTTGTTTATTTGTTTCTCGTGCATTGAGTTTGAGAAGTTCTTTGTAGATCTTGGATACCAGTCCTTTATCTGTGGTGTCCTTTGCAAATATATTCTCCCATTCCGTGGGCAATGGACAAATCTTTTAAGCAGAACATCAACAAGGAAACAATGGCTTTGAATGACACACTGGACCAGATGGACTTCACAGATGTATTCGGAACATTCCGTCCTAAAGCAACAGAATACACATTCTTCTCGAGTGCACACGGAACATTCTCCAGAATAGATCACATACTGGGTCACAAATCAGATCTCAACCTGTACCAAAAGACTGGGATCATCCCCTACATATTTTCAGACCACACTGCTTTGAAACTGGATCTCAATCACGTGAGGAAATTTGGAAAGAACTGAAATACATGGAGGCTAAAGAATGAATGGGTCCACCAGGAAATTAAAGAAGAATTTTTAAAAACTGATGGAAACAAATAAAAATGAAAACACAACTGTTCAAAACCTTTGGGGTTCAGCAAAGGCAGTCCTAAGAGGGAAGTATGTAGCAATACAAAATTTTCTTAAGAAACAAGAAGGGTCTCAAATACACAACCTAACCTTACACATAAAGGACCTGGAGAAAGAACAGCATATAGTGCCTAAACTCAGCAGGGGAAGAGAAATAATAAAGATTAGAGCAGAAATCAATGAAACAGTAACCAAAAGAACAGAACAGGTCAATGAAAATAGGAGCTGGTTCTTTGAAATAATTAATAAGATTAATAAACCCCTGGCCAGACTTATTGAAAAGAAAAGAGAAAGGACCCAAATAAATACAATCATAAATGGAAGAGGAGAGATCACAACCAACACCTAAGAAATACAAACAATTATAAGAACCTATTATGAGCAACTAGATGCCAACAAATTGGACAATCTGGAAGAAATGGATGCATTCTTAGTGATGTATAAACTACCAAAACTGAAACAGGAAGAAATAGAAAACTGGGACAGACCCATAACCAGCAAGGAAATTGAAGCAGTCATCAAAACTCTCCTGACACACAAGAGTCCAGGGCCAGATGGCTTCCCGGGGGAATTCTCCCAAACATTTAAAGAAGAATTAATACCTATTCTTCTGAAGCTGTTTCAAAAAATAGAAACGGAAGGAAAACTTCCAAACTCATTTTATGAGGCCAGCTTTACCTTGATCCGAAAACCAGACAAAGACCCCACCAGAAAGGAGAATTACAGACCAATATCCCTGATGAACATGGATGCAAAAATTCTCACCCAAATACTAGCCAATAGGCTCCAACAGTACATTAAAAGGATTATTCACCACGACCAAGTGGGATTTATTCCTGGGCTTGAGGGTGGTTCAACAACACAAATCAACCAATATGATATACTACATTAGTAAAAGAAAGGACAAGAATCATATGATCCTCTCAATAGATGCAGAAAAAGTATTTGACAAAGTATAGCATCTTTCTTGATTCAAATTCCTCGCAATGCAGAGATAGAGGGACCATACCTCAATATCAATAAAAACCATCTATGAAAAGCGATCATCATTCTCAATGGGGAAAAACTGAGAGCGTTTCCCCTAATGTTAGGAACATGGTAGGGATGTCCCCTATCACCACTGCTGTTCAACATAGTACTAGAAGTCGTAGCCTCAGTAATCAGACAACAAAAAGAAATAAAATATTTGCTGGTGGGAATGCAAGCTGGTGAAGCCACTCTGGAAAACAGTATGGAGGTTCCTCAAAAAGGAACGACCCAGCAACTGCACTAATGTACACAATAGCCAAACTATGAAAAGAGCCCAGATGTCCTTTGACAGATGAATGGATAAAGAAGAAGTGGTGTACATATACAATGGACTACTACTCAGCCATCAAAAAATGAAATCTTGCCATTTGCAACAACAGGTATAGAAGTAGAGGGTATGATGCTCAGTGAGATAAGTCAGTCAGAGAAAGACAATTATCATATGATCTCACTCATATGTGGCATTTAAGAAACAAAACAGGATCATAGCGGAGGAGAGGAAAAAATAAAAGACGAAATCTGTGAGGGAGACAAACCATAAGAGACTCTTAAGCATAGGGGAAAAAACTGAGGGTTGCTGGAGGGGTTGGGGGTAGAGGGATGGGGTAACTGGGTGATAGGCATTAAGGAGGGCCCGTGATGTAATGGCACTCAGTATTATGTACGATTGATGAATCACTGACCTATACCTTTGAAACAAATAATAGATTGTATGTTAATTAATTGAATTTAAATTTTAAACAAAGCGTAAGAATGCATAAGCCTCTTCCTAGTAAACTAAGGCATCTTAATCTTGTGTTTTATTCTTTCTTCTATCTAGAGATCTTGAATACTTTTCTTTTTAGATAAGATACCCATACTTGTATGTCAGTTCTGTCTGCAGACTAGCAAGAATAAATGTTCATCAGAAAAACAACAACAACAATGAAATCTTGCCATTTTCAAGGACATGGATGGAGCTAGACAGTATTATGCTAAACAAAATAAATCCGAGAAAGATAGCTACGATATGATTTCACTCATACGTGGAATTTAAGAAACAAAACAAGGATCAAGGGGCGCCTGGGTGTCTCATTTGGTTAAGAGCGTCTGCCTTTGGCTCTGATCATGATCTCAGGGTCCTGGGCTCAAGCCCTGCATCAGGCTCCCAGCTCATCAGGGAGCCTGCTTCTCCCTCTCCCTCTGCTGCTCCCCCTGCTTGTGCTCTCTCTCTCTCTCTGTCAAATAAATAAATAAAATCTTTTTTAAAAAAACTATATTCTTTAAAAAAAAAAAACAAAGGAGCAAAGGGCAAAAAGAGAGAGAGACACAAACCAAGAAACAGACTCTTAACTACGGAGAACAAACTGAAGCGGAGAGGGTGAGGGGCGGGTGAAATAGCAGTTGGGGATTAAGGAGTGCACTTGTGTGTGATGAGCCCCGGGTAACGTATGCAATTGTTAAATTAC
Organism: Ailuropoda melanoleuca; assembly: GCF_002007445.2. Lineage (NCBI taxonomy): Eukaryota > Metazoa > Chordata > Mammalia > Carnivora > Ursidae > Ailuropoda > Ailuropoda melanoleuca. Next base: position 15,399,319 of record NC_048235.1, on the reverse strand, counting down.
TATTTTGTACACCTGCAACTAACATAAGACTGTATGTTAACTACTTGGAATTAAAATAAAAACTTAAAAAAAAACCCAGGAAGAACTGGAAAATCAGTTAAGCAAAAGCATGCAAATAATATTTTTGAACATTCAGTTATGATAGAAACATATGACCTAAGGGTCTTTCAAATGTCCATGTGGAAATCAGTGAACCTTAATTTTTACAACCAAACAAAAATGACACCTTTTGACACGCAAATATTTGGAGAACTGCTTGCAAGCATGGATACCCCTTCCCCTGTTTGCATATATAATCTATAGCTAACTAGGTTCAGAGCAATTCTTCAGAGCAATGTGAAAGACTCTCTCCTGGGCTATAGTCCTCAGTAGGACAATGAGTAAAGCATTAACTAACCTACCTTGAGACTGGCTTTCTTTCAGATGGCAGCATCTACAACTCAATAATAAAAAACATACAACCTAATTTAAAAATGGATAAAGGATATGAATAGGCATTTGTCCAAAGAAGATATGCAAATGTCCAGTAAGCACTTGGAAAGATGATCAATGTCATTCATCGTTAGGTAAACGCAAATCAAAATCACAATGAGATATAACTTCACACCCTCCAGGATAGCTTTAATCAAAATCCAGGCAACAGCAAGCATTGACAAGGAAGAATTGGAATCTTCATACCTGGCTGAAGGGGATGTGAAATGATGCAATCACTTTGAAAAACAAGGTTTCTTTTAAAAAAGTTAAATATAACCTTAGCATATGGAATAAAAATTCTACCCTTGGCTGTCTACCCAAGAACAATGAAAACACATTTGCACAAAGCCTTGTACTTGAATGTTCACAGCAGTGTATTCATGCTAGCCCAAAATTGGAAACCCAAATGTCTATCAACTAGTGTACTCATAACAAAAATGATGTATATCTATACATTAGAGTACTGTTGAGCAATAAAAAGGCACGAACTACTGACGTCCTACAACACAAGCAAACGTCAAAAACATGCTAAGTGAAGGAAGCATTCAAAAAAGACCCTCCTATTGTATTCTTTGACTTGTGTAAAATTTTTAGAGCAAGCAAATGGCTAGAGGGGAAAGCGGTCAGTGCCTCCCTGGGGCTGGGGACAGGAGAGCGGACTGTCTGCAGATGGACACAGGGCACTGTGAGGTGATAGGAACATTTTAAATCTGGGCTGTAATGATGATTACACAGTTTTGTAAATTCACTAAAAAACATTGATTTGCATGGGTACAATGGGTGTATTTGCAGGTAAATAAATACCTCACTAAAGCTTGACTGTTAAACTTTGGATTCTGTCTTGAAAGAGAAAGAAAAGGACTTGGTGAACACCTGAATAAATGTGACTTAGAATTTGACTATAGATAAAATACGGTTTTTAAAAAACTGACCCATGTATTAATGATCAATGAACTGACATGATAGCACCATTTTTTTTCTTTTGACCTTTCTGAGAAAATTGGAAACTTTCATGATATAGTCACTCCTGGTGGGAGGGTGGGGGGGTGGTTGAACGGCAGGGGAATTTGTGGCTGTCCACAGTGTGTCTGGGAGGTCAACAGGAAGACAGAGGATGCATGGGTAACAAGGGTCTGGGCTGACACAGGTGGTAACCATGTCTGTGAAACCACTTTCCCCAGCCTTCCCCCACTCCCATTCTTGTCGGTGCCCATCAGCACACGTTGGCATGGTCAGTGCCCCCCACCTATGTCCAGATGCCCCGCTTCGGGTTCATGCGAGGAACGTGAAGGTGGGCTTCATGAGTATACGGTTCCGTTTTGCTGATTTGGTCCCGTTGTTTGAAAACATCTTGTCTTAAATAGCATGCTATTTATCAAATTTCACGATCTTTCAGGAAAAGTTTGAAGAGGGGAAAAATCAGACATTTTCTTGATTTAATCGTACTTTCTCAAATTTGAGAAACTTTTATTCCTTTACAAGGGAAAAGAAGATCGCACCCTTCTTTGTTTTACTACCCCTATAGGCGTGTGCACTGCTGTGATACGTTAAATCTGGCAAGGATTAAAGGGAAATTCTCCCCCTAAGTGATCATGCAGCTTAAAGCAACATCAGTAGGTCAACTAAACCTTCCCTCAGCCAAAGACAGACTGTGCTCTAACCACACCCAGACAAATGAAAGTTTATTCTATTTTTAAAGATTTCCAGGGGAGAGGATCATTGGAATTTTTGCCCCTAAAGGCATTTAGTCTGTCTGAGAAATTCATTTTACATAGAAACAAGATAGAAACAAAAAGAACACAATTGTCTGGCTGCCAAATCCAAGGATTTTTATTATTATCATCATCGTTCTGAAATACAAAGGACAAAGTGGAAGATAAAATTCATGCACTGTGTCTGGTGTGTTTCCGATTAATGAAACAGACCCTTATATTTTATTAAGGTTAAGAAAGCGAGCCCAGCCAAGAAGCTGTGTTTTGCATTTAATTTGGGGAATTTTGACAATAATAAGGTTGTTGAACATGAAGAAGTTAAAGCGAAGAACTGTTTTCTCTAGAATTCTACCATGCATTTCTTCAGCTGCTACAAGGAATTGTAGTTTAGCTAGTGAGAGTTTCATAAATTTAAAGTATTTATGGGGGCATTCTCAAATGATTCTGAGATCTAGAACATTCTCTAGCTTAAATGGGAAAGTCGGCTCCACAAACGGTTTTAAATGAGAAGGACTGCATAACAAAAAAGTTATCTGAATATATATAAAATATATGTATATATATTTTATAATATATGTAATGTATAATATATATATTATATATATAAGCTTCCAGACATATGTTAATTTAAAAGAAACAAGTGCTTTTCTAAAATAATTTTAATTAAATTGCCCGTTGTTATTATGAGCTAAGCCTCATTCTTCTTCTAATTAAATGTGATCATTTGCTCAAATTGTTCTCTTCTTGGTGGGTACTAGGCACAAACCGACCTTGTGGAAAGGACTAACTTCGCCCAAAATGACTATTTCCCCTCACTCCAGTTTGTGACTTAAAAAAAAAAAAATTAAAAATGGAGGAGGGGTCACGGAGAATGAGCCCTTGTACAAAATGCCCACTGGCAGTGGGAGAAAAAGTTTGCTCCGCGCTCCTGACGTAAAGGCCAGAGCAGAGAGACGGGGGCGGGGGAGCAGGTCCGCCCAGCTCCGCCCACATGCGGGCCTCTGAGCTGCTGCAGAAAGTCCGCAGGAATCTCGCTCCTCCTCTTTGTCTCCACCCCCTCCCTTCCTCTCCCTTGCCTTCGCCCACGTAGACAGGAGCTAACATATAAATAAATGCATGAACATTCCAAAGTCGAGTTTTGTCTTAGGTAAATATTTAACCCTTATCTCACCCCTATTTGTCATCTCGCTCAAAAGGTATTAGCATATGTATTAGCCATTTTACCTCCTTGTAAGACGTCAACATTGGTATTTTTTTTTTAATTTTATTTTATTATATTGTGTTAATCACCATACAGTACATCCCCAGATTCCGATGTAAAGTTTGATGCTTCATTAGTTGCGTATAACACCCAGTGCACCATGCAATACGTGCCCTCCCTACTACCCATCACCAGGCTATCCCCTTCCCCCACCCCCTCCCCTCTGAAGTCCTCAGTTTGCCTCTCACAGTCCATAGTCTCTCATGTTTCATTCCCCCCTCTGATTACCCCCCTTTTCTTTATCCCTTTCTTCCCCTACCGATCCTCCTAGTTCTTATGTTCCATAGATGAGAGAAATCATATGATAATTGTCTTTCTCTGCTTGACTTATTTCACTTAGCATTATCTCCTCCAGTGCCGTCCATGTTGCAGCAAATGTTGAGAATTCGTTCTTTCTGATAGCTGAGTAATATTCCATTGTATATATGGACCACAGCTTCTTAATCCAGTCATCTGTTGAAGGGCATCTCGGCTCCTTCCATGATTTGGCTATTGTGGACAATGCAGCTATGAACATTGGGGTGCATATGGCCCTTCTCTTTACTACGTCTGTATCTTTGGGGTAAACACCCAGTAGTGCAATGGCTGGGTCATAGGGTAGTTCAATTTTTAACTTTTTAAGGGACCTCCACACTGTTTTCCAGAGTGGCTGTACCAACTTGCATTCCCACCAACAATGTAGGAGGGATCCCCTTTCTCCACATCCTCTCCAACAATTGTTGTTTCTTGCCTTGTCTATCTTTGCCATTCTAACTGGCGTAAGGTGGTATCTCAGTGTGGTTTTGATTTGAATTTCCCTGATGGCTAATGATTTTGAACATTTTTTCATGTGTCTGTTAGCCATTTGTATGTCTTCATTGGAAAAGTGTCTGTTCATATCTTCTGCCCATTTTATGATTTGTTTATTTGTTTCTCGTGTATTGAGTTTGAGAAGTTCTTTGTAGATCTTGGATACCAGTCCTTTATCTGTGGTGTCCTTTGCAAATATATTCTCCCATTCCGTGGGCTGTCTCTTAGTTTTTTTGACTGTTTCCTTGGCTGTGCAGAAGCTCTTTATCCTGATAAAGTCCCATAAGTTCATTTTATCTTTTATTTCTCTTGCCTTTGGAGATGTGTCGTGAAAAAGGTTGCTCTGGCCGATGTCATAGAAGTTGTTGCCTATGTTCTCCTCTAGAATTTTGATGGATTCCTGTCTCAAAACATTGGTATTTTTAAAGAAGGAAAGGAGCATGCTGGGAAGGGGAGATGTCAGCCAGTGTACCGCGCGCAAATGGATGTGAAAGAAGGAGCCGGGAAATGGGGAAACCCCGGGGTGCGGTCCTGGGGGGACCTCCGGAGACTCATTCCCGCGTGAGGATAACTAGGACCGCAACCAACTCATGCCCAAGAGCAGAGAAAGCAAGGCTGCCATTTGCTTACCTAGAATCCCAGGGGCTGCGTCATCAGCCCAGCGCACTGGACAGAAGTTGCCGTGGAGAGACAGGCAACTGGGCATTGGTGTCCGGGGTTGGAGCTCATGCCTTTTGCATGGGCGCAGAAACTACGTGCCCAGACCAGTCTCAAGACACCATAAAGGAAACTATACAGTTCTAAGGAAAGTCAAGGTATAAACTGGCTTAGAAATCTTTGAAGGCTTTATTTAAAAGTAACACAACATTTAGGGCAGAGAAAAGCCAGAGATAAATACTGGTTTTAATGAGTTCCATCATCAAGCATATTTTTTTCTCCAGAAAACCCATTGAACAGAAATGAAAATATTCTTTTCACAGTTCGGTTAATTCACTGATGATTTTAAAAAAGCATCATCACTGTAAGATAAAAAAAAATGTGCAATGAGCTGGCATAAAGCAAACACCACTATGGTTTCATCCTGGCAGGGCCAGGAGGGTAATTCTAGAGTACTGGGAACAGAAAAGCAAAGGGTGAGAAATACTCAAGCAAGGTAGGTCTTTGGAAATTATTTTCGACAAAAACCTCAACAGAACTTGGCATTTCCCTTCAAAGAAAACAGTTATGAAAAGAGAACGGAAGCATAATTAAACCACCAAATGCTCTACACTTTTTTCCTCTTGTAGTAATATCAGCCTTTCTTATTATCAAAGAAAACGGACATTGATTTCAAGCCACAATTTCATGACACACCCACACATAGCCCACCCCCCCAAACCTGATGTCTTTTTTAAAGGAATTATTCCTTGCTTAGGCTTTGATATATGCATCAACAGCTTAATTTTTGTTTGGAGATTTTAAATGGCAGTTAGGAAACAAGAAAGGACTCACCTCTTTGAAAAGCAGTGCAATGTCTGGCTACGTACTTATCCTGCTACCTGGGAAAATGATTTCAGAGGGTCTGTTGTGGATTGCTCAGATTCACAGCTCCCTCCCACACAGGCAAAGCATGCCTTTGCTGGGGCAGTAGGTTGAGGGAAGAAAGCTCTGAGGTAGAGACAATGAGCACCTGTCTCCCAGGCTTCAGTGTCTTCCTTCATCCCTAGCAGCCTAGAAGGAGGAGTTCAGAGTCACCTGTTTCCCACCAAGGATGGGGGCAAATTAAGGAATTTTAAAAGGGAAAAAGTGGTCTATGGATATTGTAACCTCAGATAAAACCCTGTCAAGAGGGGAAGGGAGTAGGAGGAGGTGGGGAAACGTTTTTTACTAGCTTAGAACTTTGCGCGAGGCTTTGAAGATTGTGCAACCTTAGTAACAGGGGGCCACTTTCTAATAGAGTTCTAAATAAATTGTTAGTGTCGGAATGAATTAAATGATATTTAGGTCAGAAAACCCTTGTTTTCAATCTGTCCTGTTGTATTATTTGATTTCTATGAAACACATTATTCCAGAAAGTGAAAATTTGCAAAGAGAATGAGTAACAGAAACAATGACAGTGTTCTCAGAGGACAATGTTCTTACGCGGAGTAGCCACTGTGCACCCCTGCGGCCGCTGGATGCACCTCTCCCACCGCAGTTAGGCTCGGTGTTTCCCAGGAGCATCACAAAGTCCTCCTCTTGCCCACTGAGGTTGGCATGGCCTTGGCTACAGTATAAAGGCAGGAAGAAGACCAAGGCACGGACAGAATCAGAAATCAGAGGAGACAGGGGCGCCTGGGTGGCACAGCGGTTAAGCATCTGCCTTCGGCTCAGGGTGTGATCCTGGCGTTATGGGATCGAGCCTCACATCAGGCTCCTCTGCTGGGAGCCTGCTTCTTCCTCTCCCACTCCCCCTGCTTGTGTTCCCTCTCTCGCTGGCTGTCTCTATCTCTGTCAAATAAATACAATAAAATCTTAAAAAAAAAAAAAGAAATCGGAGGAGACAGACTTGAATTCCCGAGCAATCTGGCAGGACCGGCAGAATGGTCCGCTGTGCTGCCCCCATCACTGCCCGAGACCACCCCATGGCGGCCTCTGAAGGACAAGTGCACATTGCTATAGCCCAGCAACACCCGCCACAGACACTCTTGCACGGGGCTGGGTGAACCAATGAGAAAATCACTGTCGGCAAAGAAGTTTACTTGAATCCCGTGAGAATGATAATAATATTAATACTTCCATTTGCTGGGATTCTAAACCATGTCAGCCATTGAGAAGGACCCTTGAAAGACACAGTCTCCAATTATAATTCTGGAAGATAAGTAATCCATTCCTTAGAACATTAAATGCTCAAAAGTTAAATGACTGACCTGTATTCACATAGTTACCAAGTTGCAGAGGTTGTATTTGAACCTAGTATTTCTGACTTCCGCCAAGTTTTCACATCGCTGTGGATTTTTTTAATAATAATGCTGCCAGATACCATTTACTGAGCACCCATTGTGAAGCTGGTCTTCTACTATGCACTTTACATATATTGTCATATTTAATAACCAACACAATCTTTAATATCAGATACTGTTATTTCTACTTTTAAAATCTCTTATAAAGGTAAAATTTTTTTAATGATTTTTTATTATATTATGTTAGTCACCATACAGTACATCCCCTGATTCCGATGTAAAGTTCAATGCTTCATTAGTTGCGTAAAACAAAGGTAAAATGTTTTATGACTGAGGTAGGCAAGGTTTAGGGATATTTACCATTATCCATGTTACAGTGGCCATGATGGATCTTTGTCTCCTCATTTTGTTCCGGGAATAGACTGCATTTAATGTGGTCTACGTCTTAACAATTTTTTTTAAATTATTTATTTATTTTAAGTAATCTCTGCACCCAACATGGGGCTCGAACTCGCAACCCCAAGATCAAGAATTGCACACTCTTCTGACTGAGCCAGCTGGGTTCCCCAGTGTCTTGATGATTCTGTAAGGCCTTCTAGAAATACTGGCTAACATTGTGCTCTTCGGGCATCTTTTACCCACAGGGAATAATGACTGCATTAAACTGATGATATTGATTGAGAGAATAAGTTCTGGAGTCATCCCAACGTGGTTTAGAATCTAGGCTCTGTCACATAAGCTACATGACCCTGAAGACACTGTTTAATCTTTCTAAGCTTCCATTTCCCCATTTGTAAATTATAGCTAATAATACCTAACTCATAAGCATTCTTATTGTGCAAATCAAATCAGACAATGTCCATAAAACACTTAGTACTATGTCTGGCATGTACTGAGTACAAAATAATTGGTAGTTGTAGTTATTTTACAAGTAATCACATTTTATTGACTGCATCAATTAGAATTCAATATAGCTGCCTTGAACAGGAAAAAAAAAAAATTGTCATTGCCTAAAGAAGAGAGCTGCAAACTTCTCTCTCATGGAAAAGCAGCACAGAATAGCCTCCAGGACATCTGTGATGACTCAGTGCTATCATTAGGGAGACCAAGGATGTTGTCTTTGTTCTGTCATCTAGGTGGTGACTTTCATTCTCAAGGTCAGCTCATGGTCCAAGGTGACTTCTCCGGCTTAACCTAGCACATCTGAGTCTTGGACCTAAAGGAGAGAAAGTTTGCATCAGTTCCATTTAAGCTCCCTTCCGAAAGCCCCATGCAACTCATTTGCTTCTACTTTTTTAGTTCTATGACCTTGACCTTAGTTCCATGACCTTAGTCCCATGACCTTAGTTCCATGACCACACACTGCTACAAGAAAACTGAGAAATGCTTTCTCTTTTATTCCAGGAAAAATTATGCCCCACTAAAAGTATCAGAATTTGTTTCTAAGAAGGAAGAAAAAGATGGATGTTGGAGGAAGCAGCTGATAGTCTCGGCGACACTGGTAAGAATGATAGTTCCCTGATCAGAGCATGTCAGGGCTGATGGAATATTAGCGATCCCTGAGTTCCATCATTTCATTTTAGAGATAAGTAAACTCTCATCCAGGGAGATAATGGGGTGTCTGGGGGATTGCGTGGTGAATCAGTGGCAGTGCCCAAATAGAACTCAGATCTTTGATTTCCAGGAGGTCCCATGGACTTTCTGTCAAATACACTGTCATTGTAATAAATGACTTTGTTTTTTTAAAAATCCCCTTTTAGAGAGATATTACCTAAGTCTTTATGTTAAAGGTTCTGGTCCTTGTTTTGTCCTTCATGTTGGTTGATGGCTGGTCATGAGTCAACGTGGAACGTAGTTGCCATTGTAAATAGTCTTTGTTATCACTGATGGGTATTTTACAAGAGGTAGCAAATACAATCCTGTCAGTTGCTCCATAGATATTATTTTCATACTCTCAATTATTTAATTATTTTGAAAATTTTCTTCTGAGTCTATTTCATTATTCTTTCAGTCTAAAATGTATCCTATGAAGATATAGTTTGCTCTTCCTGAGGTGATAGCTCATGGAAATATGATAGGTCTGTCATTTGCAAGCTTGTATTTTTACTAAAGGAAACCTGGCTCTATCTCACTTAAACTAAAATTGGTGTAATACTAGAGTGCTATTTGATATCTATACACTCCTGAGGGCTCTTTTAATAGGCTTTTAAAGAACATTTTATTTCTAGAAATAGGAAGCTCTGTATTGCTTAAAGCATTCTAGTACAGGGCCACAAGCAGTGAAAGATTACAATTGTTTAGTCCAGGCCAGTGATTTTTATATGAATCCTAAATTAGAGTGAATTCTGTAGCTCCTAATTAAAGAGGTTTTAATTGTAGGGAAAGAATAAAAAGCACAAAAGAACATGTGGCATAAGGAAAGAAATTATAATTATTGAGTTGGGAGGAAGCTGTGTTGGAAAAAAAAAGTCTGCATAGTCACATTAACTTGTCATACCTTCCAGACATGATTTCCCAAAGGAAGATATAAGAATTCCCTCTGCTCTCTAGAAACCTGGATCTATCTCCATCACAGATTTCTTTGAAAATTATTTTGTAGGGAATTCTAAATTTTAGCAATATGTCTTCTCATGGAAGATGTTGATTGATCCTAAGTTAGTAAATGAAAGAAAAAAGACAACAGGCTATAAATACAACCTAGAAAAAGATCTTTTTGTTTGAATAACATACATAAGCATGTATATTTTAAAAGTTCTAGAAGGATATGTACATAAATATTAATAATAAATATCTTGGGTGGTGGAAGTATGAGAATGTTTCCCCTTTTTCTTGTCTATGTATATATATTTAATGTCTACTATTTTTCTAAGAGGAAAAAAATAAATGTTTATGTTTTAATTTTAAAAGATACATCTGATGATGAACATCAGGTTTTGAAAGAAAGAAAGAGTTTAATTCCCAAATGCACATTTTCATGAATGAACCAAATTCGCCCAATGACGGATTTATATTGTGTAGACGGAATATCTGTACGTACTTGAAAAAAGTATGGCTCCATTTATCCAACAAAACATTTACCTCTTCTAAGGTGTCAGAATTTGTCTACTCCTATTTTTCCAGAATTCAAAGGGAAAAAAGAAAAAAAAAAGCCTCTTTATTTTTCAAATGTCCACATGATGGTACTATTACTTTTACTATGGTATATTGAGGAACAAATGAAAAGTAGAAAAGTGCTAAGTTCATATGAATTTATTAGTGTTTGAAAATGAATTTATATTCCTTTATATTTGCAAAGTAGCACAAGTAATTGACATATTATTTATTCAGTCTATAAACAATGACAATGTTCTTGGCACATAGTTAATGATCACTGATACTAATTCCAAACACCCAGAGACCTGAGATGCACAATTTGGGAACGTCTGGTATATCCACTTGGGTCCTTGCCTTCTCCACCATGTGTTCAACCTGAATTATCTGCATCTTAATTAAGAAAAAAGCATTTTTTCCCCCAGAAATCAGTCTCATCCTTATACCAACATTCCCCTTTGGCCCATGCTTTTTCTTACCTGCTTGCCTCCTGTCTTGGCCAAGAAGTGTAGGAGATGGTGATCAGAGATGGAGATCCAGAGAGAGCCAAAAGTCAGGGCATAGAATGAAAGAACAGAGAGTATTAGGTGATGTCTCATATAGTACAGATCAAGTGGAAGTTCTGACCTTGTACTTCAAAGCCCTTCTCCCAGGTGTTCCAAAGTGCCCCGTGCCCTTGAGCTGCCTCGATCACGGACTACACACGGTCTTCATTGCAGGCACTGTGCTTCAAACCCTTTTGTGCTGTGTCCTTCCTACATGTGTAATAGAAATCTAGCTTGAGCATAGACTGTGTTCCCTCTGTGTCCATTTCTGGTCAAATGTGGTAAATTGATAGCAGAGCCCTATTGAAATCTATATCCAGTGAGCCGAGAATCTTCTTGGAAAATAACTCAGCTATTTCGGACTCAAACATTTCGTCAGGTGCAGAAGACGCACGGGTCTGCTCTGCGAGGTTTCTTTGACTACGAGTCCGAGGATCCTTAAGGCAGAACTTCCCCTAAAGCTTTATGAGCTGACTGGCCACAATTCTTAGGAGACTCAAAAATGAGTAATGATTGAATACTATCCCAGTTCAATTTATTCCCAGCCCATTTTCAAAGGAAAAAGAGAGCTGTGAGTCAAAGGTGAAAACCCTGAATCCTGAAATCTCTATAAATCATAGGGACACAGCAGAGTCACTTCAAAAGCCTCTCAAGTAGACGATGACTCAAAGCAAGACAAAGCAGCAGGTGAGTCAGGTGAAGCTCGGGATGCCCAGGGCTACACAGATGGGGATGCAGAAAGGTAGAGTCTGTCCTTGCCAGTTAGACTTACTGGTGTCGGAAACAACTTACTGAGTCGTGAGCCACCAAAAAGAAAGTGAGAGTTGATATGACCACCCGAAGATGATTGAGCCTCTCTGTGGTCAGCCTGCTTGCCAAGAGGGTGGCTGGCAGATGGTGACCATTCTCTTGTTGTTTCTGGCTCGTGAAAAGCTAAGGGAGCTGCACAGGCAAATGAAGCGTAGGTTCCCCCCCCCCCCGATGTTACGCCCACTGCATCTGGGTTTGGTCTTTATTTATTTTTATTTATTTATTTTTTTATTTAGTTATTTTCTTGTCTGTTAAAAATTGTACCAGAAGAACTCACTCTTAAATTATGCTAAATTCCTTCCCTGGGCAATTCTTGGGCTTCATCATTCTGAATGTCTGTCTCCTTTGATTTCATGATTCTAGGAATGTATTGTGCTTTGTAGGGATATTTTATCAGAGAAGGTGGCTCCTCCTCTTGGTTCGTCCAGCATCTGCTTGTGTACACCGATGTGTAAGTGGGCAAGAGACTAGGTCCCAGGACCCAGGCTGGATCATTTCCTCCTAAGGATTGGCTGCTGACACTGTACCGAGAAAAGCACATGTCTAGTTCCCACAGGCAGGCTTGCCGAGAGCTCAACCAGACCTGCAGATCCCTGGTTGCCTTCCCCTGGAACCTTTCCAGAAGTTTAAGTGAGACTCTCATCAAGCCCCAGGCCTATGCCTGGCCCTCTCCATATGCCTTGCCCAGAATTATGGGAGCGAAATGTTCAGAAGCAAATGTACCATGCGGAATGTCTAAAAGAGAGTATGGGGATCTTATCAGGAGAGGAAAAAAATTCCAGAATAGGCTCCACCACTGGGTTAGTTTTCTACTGCTGCTGTAGCAAATGGCCACAAACTTCATAGCTTAAACCAATGTAAGTACATTGTCTTACAGTTTTGAAAGTCAAGCACAAAATCAGTCTCACTGGACTGAAGGCAAGGAGTCAGCAGGGTTGGTTCCTTCTGGAGGCTCTGGGGTAAATCCATTTCCTTGCCTTTCCCACTTCTACAAGCCACCTCCTTTCCCTGGCGGGTGGCCCCTCTGCCATCTTCAAAGGCAATAGCGTAGCATCCTTTTTCGGGCGTCATTCTACCTTCCTCCTCTGCAATCAAATCCCCCTCTCCCTCTCTCTTGTAGAGACCCTGTGATTACATTTCGGGCCCACCGGAATCATCGCTCCATATGGAGAACCTTAACTTTATTATATTGGCAAAGTCATATGATGTCATTCACAAGTTTCTGGGATTAAAATGGAGCCCTTTCTGGAGGGGTTATTATTTAGTCCTGCACAGCCAGCAAATAAGGATGTTTATGGTTGTGTTAGGCAGGTTTCTTCAAGAAACATAACCAATAGTATATATGTAAAACATATTATATGTTAATTAATACCATATTAAATACCTGTAAATCTTATATTAAATCTCTTTGTAGACATATATCATAGTATATAAATATTATCATAATTATATGTTACATATATAATTACATATCTTACATGAATTCTTTCTAGATATATAATTTAGAAGTACAGTTATATGTTATTATAATTTTTATGTAGAAAGATTTAATGTAGGGTATTGGCTCACCCGATGGTGGAGGCTGAGAAGTCCCACAACCTACCACCTGCGAGCCACAGGCCCAGGAGAGCCAGCCGTGTAGTTTGGGAGCCCAGAAGCTGGAGAGCTAATTGTGGATCATGTAGATTCTAGTCTGAGTGTGAAAACCTGAGAGCCAGGAGTGCTGCAGGCAGAAGGTCTATCTCAGTTCAGTCTGTCAGGCAGAGAGCAAATCCTACGTTCCTCTCCCTTGTTGTTCTAGTCCGCCTTCAGTGAATTGGGTGACACCCACTCATGCTGGAGGGTGGGGCTGGGGGCTTGGTTGGTGGATGTCTGCTCTACTCAGTCCCCGTATTCAAATGCTAACCTCTCCTGGAAAGACCCCCAAGAATGGTTAAGCAGCTATTTGGGCTTCCCTTGGCCCAATCAAGTTGACACATAAAATTAACCCTCATAATAGTGTAAGATATTTTATATTCTAATAGACATTTTGTATTCCATAGATATGTGATTCTTGGGCTGCAAAAGAGCCTGTATTTTACTGTTAATGGAAAGAAAATAGACAAATAAACAAATACTTGTCATCTGCACATGATTCTTCCCTTGGACTTACAGTGCTTACACTGATTAATGGAATCAGTAGACTCTAATTTGAGTCTTTACTTAAAATATTCCTGATTTAACCCAATTAATTTTTTGTCTACCTTTTTCTTATTTTGCCTTGTAAGGTGGACCTGTCCCACTCTACTTGTACTAAATTGTTCTGAATAATTAAAATCCGAATGGACTTGTGGCCATTGGCTTCTGTTATGCAAAGATATATCATTCATAAGGCATCTACTTCTGTAAGTTGGAGGGTGGTGGCAGTCGTTGGATACATAGCTCAAACCCCGAAGGACTATCAAATACATAGAGAAATTCATAGCACATCACATATTTCGGGTTTGTTCATGAAAATGGGATGTGAAAAAAGGGGAATTAGAATGCATTAATACATTTTTCGTCAATGGAGAGTATTATTCAATATTATAAGACCAACTAATCAACATTTATGTAATTGAGAATTTTTATTATATCCTGAAAGGCAAAGGCTTTTAGTCTATTAAAAATTTATTAAGTCCTTTAAAACATCTTCTTTTAAAGCTGAACTAACTATAACTGTTATTTGTAGTCAATACTAAAAACTTAAAAAAAAAGCAGCAAACTCATAGATAGTGGAATGTGGTAGAAAGAACATGAGATATATGGAAAAAGTCATCGGATTTTAGCTTTAATTATGTGACTTCTAAGTTGTGCCCATTAAGGTAAATAGTTTGTTTTCTCTGAGCCTCAGTTTCCTTATTTATAAAATATGAATTATATTATCTCCCTCAAAAGATGATTGCAATAAATAAATGAAATATTGTATGCTGTCTTATAAAATGCTAGAGAAAAAGTAAGATGTTACTGTGAAGGGTCCACCATGAACTATAGTTTACAAATAAATACATTGTTATATTAGTTTAAAACATTTTAGTTGTTCTTGAAAGATATTAACAGAACTTACTTGTATCCTGAGGCCATCTCTAAACTCACTATGTTTGTCAAGTTATTATTGGGACTTTATCATCTAAAGAAATACCAACTTCTAGAAACGGTGCCAAAGTAGCTAAGATGAATGACGTCCAAGTTGGCCATTTTATTTGGGGTAAAAGTGGTCTGAAGATAGTTACAAAGATAATTACATGACTGGGAGTCAGAGTGGCAGAGACACCTGAGGAGAAAACCACAATTTAAGCCATTGAAATCTACAAGTGTTCTCATTTAATACATATGTAGTGTATTAATCTAACACATATTTCAGGAGCAGACTATCCAATGCCAATTTCCAGAATATGAAAAAATAATGAGTAAGCATTATAAACCCTGAACAATAGGATTGTTATAAGGATTTAGCCCCATGGTTCATGGAGCATTACCCAGACCTGTGCTCCGTGATCCCCTAGCTTACCTCTGTCCAGCAACCAAAAGGTTAATGCTGCCACAGATGGGCTTCCAGGACTCTATCCAGGTGCCAAAGCCTGTGTCCCTTCTGATTGGTCCACACTTGCGCTGCCCCAGGTGTTCCATGTTCGAAATATCAGCTCACATGTAGACCAACTACTATCCCCGGGCTACGTCCAGAGGTCTTCCTATCTGATACCTAACTCTACACACCTTTCCCGAATTTCCATGAATCTGGGATTTCTGTTCATTACCATCCCATTCGGGGCATTATGCATAGTAGTCAGTCACTAAATAATTATCGTGAAAACATTCCCATGTGTCCTACTTTTAAATAAATAATCTTGGCTCCTTTACTTTTTCACCCAGATATTATGTTTTACATGTTGTGAATAATTTAGCTCTAGTGCTCCCTACCCCTGGAATCTCACATTTATTCACAATTCTCTTCAAATAAGCAAATTAAATCTGTAAATCATTTTTACTAGTCACAAACCCCAATCTGAATATACTGTGGATCCTTGTGTTCTAACAAAGAGGGTATAAGCTACAGTTGTTTACTTATTCATAACAAAACTAATATTGGTTGTAAAAAATACACATGTTCTGTTTATCAGCTTCCTCAGAGATAAATACAATTAATACTTTTATCAGATGCTTTCTAACAATTTTCAACATAAAAAATTAAATCTTATTATATATATTTTTCAACCTCTTGGCATTTTTCTGTGACAACTTTCTGTGGACCAATTTTCACGTCAGTACAACTAAAGTCCTGTTGATGGTCATTTAGATAATCCAATTACAAAAACATGTTTTTTTAAGATTTTATTTATTTATTTGTGAGAGAGAGTGAGAGAGAGCACCAGCCAGGGGAGGGGCAGAGAAGCAAGACTCCCTGCTGAGCAGGGAGCCTGACGTGGGACTTGATCCCAGGACTCTGGGATCATGTCCCAGCCTAAGGCAGACACTTAACCAACTGAACCACCCAGGCACCCTACAAAAACGTTTTAAAAATATCCTTCTATAGTCATCCTTAGACTGATTGACAAGGGAGCCTGGGTGGCTTGGTCTGTTAAGCCTCTACCTTTGGCTGAGGTCATGACCCTGGAGTCTGGGGCTCAGGCTCCCTGCTCAGTGGGGGCTCTGCTTCTCCCTCTCCCTCTGCTCCTCACATGCTCCTGCTCTCTCTCTCATTCTCTCTCTAGTAAATAAATAAAATATTTAAAAAATTTTTAAAAATAAAGTGACAAGAATGATAAAATATTAATATACATATATTTACATTTTTCTCTAACCATGCTTTACTAGTTAGACTAGGTAATGTTTATTTTTATGCCCTGCTAAAGGCTCTTGCTGTAAAGCAACACAGTATGGAAAATATGCTAAATTTATTTGAGCTTGTTGGAAATCTAGTGATAGGCTACACAAATTTCAAGAACTATTCTTGAGGGGCGCCTGGGTGGCACAGCGGTTAAGCGTCTGCCTTCAGCTCAGGGCGTGATCCTGGCGTTATGGGATCGAGCCCCACATCAGGCTCCTCTGCTATGAGCCTGCTTCTTCCTCTCCCACTCCCCCTGCTTGTGTTCCCTCTCTCGCTGGCTCTCTCTCTCTCTATCAAATGACTAAATAAAATCTTAAAAAAAAAAAAGCTATTCTTGAAATAAATTACAGATATTCATGACTGCTGGATTAAAAACCCTAATCTACATGGTGACTTAAGAAAAATTACATAATGCACAAGGAACTCGGCAAACATTCATAGACAGCCTAGTTTGTGCTCAGTACTTTTCTATGATATTCAGACAAGGTTCTGTGTCCTTGCATAGATCACCAACGAACAGACCATAATCAATTGGATAGGTATTTAATTTCTGAACTGTCGCCCAGTGTTTCAGAACCCAGAAAAGAGGTACCAAGCCCACCCCAGGAAGGACAGAGAAGATGCCTCAGACAATGAGTAGGATGAAATGGTGCCAAGGAAGGGGCAGGGGAAAATAGGCCAGAAGAACGGGGAAATACTCAAAGACCCAGAAATAACAAAAATCATGGTATATTCAGGCCCCTGAAAGCAGTTAGCATGAGGTGTAGAGAATATTAAAAAAAACAAAAAAACAAAAAACAGTCAAAGGATGAGGCTAAAAAGGGAAGAAGGAACTACCACAATTACCTATAAATTATAAATACAAATACTTCTTTGGGAAAGTAAAACTTATTAAAATAAGGTACGTGCATTATAGTATTAACAATATCTTTCTCTCATGCAAGTACATGAATTTTAAATGATGTGTTACTAAAACCCATAGAATTGATTAAGGAACAGGAAACAGACTCTCCTAAACGGATAACGTGATCCAAAAAATTGGGTCAAGAATGAAGGACAATCTGACCCGATATGGCAAGAGCATTTAACAGTTCTCCCACCCTTTTATCCAAATGAATGTTTCTAGGCGTTTGACACAGGGTATAATTATATTCTGGTATGCTTAAATTTTATAGAATTAAAAAGGAATTGATAAGATCTAAATAACAAATATTCATCAAAGAATTACTTATGATAGCAATCCCCCCCAAAAAGGAAACTATATAAATGCTCAAATACAGAGAGTTTAAAAAATTGTGTTGTTTAATATAACTAATACTTCCATTAAATGCATTATATTTAAAAGTGTCAAATTTTACAGTTTGTAAATTTTACAATTATTTGATTGTATGTTTAATTCTAATTTGATAGTAATAAATACAAAAGTTTTTAATAAAATTTAATGTAAAAGCCAATATAAAATATAAAGCATATATATATATATATTTTATATTTTATCTAAAAGGATTTATATGAAAGTAAGTAGTGGTTATTTTTCAGAGCTGAGTTAATGTTTTTATTATATCTCCCTTATCTTTTTTCTGTATTTTCCTAATTTTCTACAATGAACATGTATTAATTTCACAATTAGAAAAAAAAATTCCCCTACAATTGAAATAAAGAACACACGGATAGATAAATATCCAATGTACCGAAAATGAATTCCATCTCAGTGTAATAAATTCTCTGTTAGTCAATGCCTTTACTGTGTATCAGCTCCGTGGATTGAACAAGGTCATTACCTACATGCCATTCATCAAAATGAATGTTTAAAACATCTTTCTAGTTAATACTGCTTCAAAGGGATTTGGCAAAATGCCTGCTCGAATGCATTATTAAATATGTCCATGGGGATGCTGGTTTGATTTTATAAGTCGACTTCAGAAGACAATGAATACAGGCACCACAACGTTCTCAAGTGAATTATAACCAATTTGCTTCCAGTCAATGGTACCTTGATGGCCCTTATATAAACTGTGTCAATACAATCACTCTAGTGGATCTCCATCATCGGAATTTGACTCATGAGAAAAATATTGTCTAAATATTTTCCTGTAGCCATTTTGTTTGTTTAAGTAGAAGTTTTTCAACCCCTGAGAAGAGAGCTCTTATCATCGAGGGCTCTCAATGACCACCAGGGCTTTTATCACCACTTTAAATGTTTCAATTAATTCGATAAAATTAGTGTGCTAGCTTCAGCTAAATTGGCCCTGCAATGTAACCTTTGTCAGAGAAGATGACTTGAGAAAAATAAACATAGTAACTATGTGTTGGGTGGCACCGAGTTCCAAAGGCTTCATAGACACAATCCCTCCTCAAGATGAACTCACACAGGAACGTTTATGTCAGATCCGGAGGGAAGGGCTCTTATGAAGGGCAAGGAATTGGGAATTCACTGGGGAGCCCTGAAGATCCAAAGCTGGTATAACATGATACAAGGGAAACTGGGCATTCAGTTGAGTTGGAAATGAATTTGAACACCCTGATAGAATTTCAGAAACTGAAATGTTATTGCATTTATCCACGAAAACATGAAGAACATTTTCTTATCTTTGATCCCCTCCTCCTACCATTCAAGATATTCATTCAGCCTTCAGCTAATTTTATCAGTCTAAGAATCCCACTATTTTAGGAGCTGCTTTATCTACTAAATCTTATTTTATTATGAACTGTTATTCCCTTACGGTGAAAGAATTTTGTGGAAATCTTTACTAAAATGTGAATTATTTTTGAGGAGTTTCAATAATTTCTTGGATGGAGTCTAGAATGCACCTGGGGTTGTTATAAACCATGGATGGGAGTTAGCACCGTATACACCAGTGCAGTGGTTACGTGGGATAGAAATGTGATGCTGAAATCAAGTGTCTGTGCAAGGAATAGTGCCTTACTTGATTGTATGTTTTCATTTTACAGAAGAATATTGCAAGCTTCCAAATTGGGTATAAAATGACAAATTGTTACATGACTACTTTTATCCATAAGACGAGGGAGTTGAGCAAAATTATTTCTAAGTTCCCTTCCATTTTTAAAATACCATGATTCTACCTTTTTTACTCACAACATGACAGTAATGGCTGCCCAATGCCACGGCAGCACTCCCAAGAATGCTTTTTAATGGCCACAGACTGTCAACTATCATTTTCCATGTCAATGGCCCAGAAAAAGTCTCGAGGTCCATTTGGAACTTATAAAAGTGGGGCACTAGAAGCACAGACTAAGTATAGTTTTCCTTTCGGAGGTTGCTTTAGAGATGGTTTTTCTTTGAATAACTAGAGAAAGCATATCTTAAAGGCGTCTCAATATTTTGGCCAAACCACAAAGATGTTCATCATCCTAACAAACAGAAGTGAGTAATTAAAGTCATGATGACCCATCTTTTGTGCCAGTTTCCCGAAAGTACAGTGTATCTCAAGATATTCCTAAGGGCTTGTCTCAGCGGGGTGAAGGTGCAGTGAGTGTTTTTTCAGTGGTGGCAGAGAAATAACATTGTCCTCCTCAGCAAGTGTTCATTTGCTTTATAATATTTTCTGGAAAGTGGAGAAGCTATTCAAGGCTAGAAGGGAGTGAAAGGACAAAGGAGAAACTGGGAAGTGTTAGATAGCATCTGCGTCGTGCATCTGAAGGGTGCAACGGAAGTGTCCTGGGATGTTGTGAAACTCTGAGCACAAATACTGCACTGGGGGAAAAAAAAAAGTACTGCACTGAGACCCAAGTCACCTCACAGGGACCAGCCACACAGAGTCGCCCTACTTCTGCAGAAATAGGACAGCAGCATCTTAAAGCGGTGGCTTGGGACTTAGGGACAGCAAACCTCCAAGAAGCATCTGGAAGAAAAGAACAGCAAGAGCTGTGTTCCTGAGTAGATCATTGCCTCTCTGGGGATTCTTTTTTTCTTTTTTTTTCTTTTTTTAAGGTTTTATTTATTTGAGAGAGAGCGACAGAGATATCGAGAGAGAGCATGAGCGGGGAAGAGAGGGAGAAGCAGACTCCCCGCTGAACAGGACCCTGGCATCATGACCTGTGCCGAAGGCAGAGGCTTAACCAACTGAGCCCCCCAGGCGCCCTCTCTGGGGAGTCTTGCTATCACTTGGGCAGGGATTGGCCCTGAGGTTCTGGCCGGGCAGCTGGGCATCTGCCGCTACGTCCTGTTACCATGATCGCATTCGACTCACAAGATAACGAAGGTCCAAGTATTGATACTAAGCAGTAAATGAATTTCAGAAGCAATTTAAAGTAATTTTTACTCTCCCTGAGGAGGTAGATACCCTTCGTATTGGTAAATAGATTAAATTTGAGGCCAAACTAAATTCTTTTTGCAGAGTGAGTTAAGCTCAAGTTTGAAAGTAGAGACATAGATTATTATTTATGTGCAGATATCGTTGTTAGATGTTAAGGAAATGCTATCCCTGGCCATTAACCATGGAAACTGGACAAGCCAATTCAACTCTCTGTCCTCAGCTTTTTATTACAAAAATAGATAAATATTGTGATGTGATTCTCAAAACTTCTGTAAGCTCTATATTGTGAATATTCCATGATTCTGCCAACTGCTCCTAAGAATGAATATATATGTACATGTATGTGTGTGTGTGTGTGTCTATATGCTCACACACAAAGACACATATATATTTGAATATATGATTATATATGTAATCAAAAAGGGGTTGTAGGGGCACCTGGGTGGCTCCGTCTGTGAAGCGTCGGATTCTTGATTCCGGCTCAGGTCAGGATCTCAGGATCGTGAGATTAAGCCCCACGACAGGCTCCATGACTGCTTAAGATTCTCTCTCTCCCACTGGCCCCACGCACCCCTGCTCATATGCTCAATCCCTCTCTTTCTCTCTCTCTTTTAAAAGAATGGGGCATGGTATTGGGTGTTTAGTCCTTTGGTTACTTTTACTCTTGATGTTTTGCATCAACAGTTAAATTTATCAGTATCCCTGGAGAACTAGTAAATTCCTATTACAGTTTGACCCTTGACTCCTCAAAAAGGATATTAATCAACACGCCTCACTGCAGACATTTTAAAAACCAATTTCCTGATGTTAGTCTTTATTTTTAAATATTACCTCCAGATAGACCCACAGAAGCATGAGAGCTTTCCTATTTCTAGCCTGTCTGAATTTCGCAGTCTCATCCTCTGTACCACGGTCACACACGAAGACCGAAAAGACTTTGCCTCTAGATAGCCTTCCAGCTGAAAGAGAGAGGAGACCCAAACACTGTGCTCCTCCAGGAGGGACGGGCCCCTGCATGGAGTCAGAAGTCTTTTTTTGTTTATTCACACATTCAGCACAAATCACTTCGATAAAATTATTGTCTCTGGTCTATGCTAGTTTATTCATGTAGCATTGAAGCATACTGAGTCTCACTGAAAATGAAATCCTAATTTGCTTCACTAATGGAACTCATTTTATTTCTTTTAAGCTCTGCCTTTGATTATTACCTTGTAACAGAAAAAGCAGTGATAAAACACTTTAACTGATGACACCTCCATGATATTTGTTACACCTGCTATCGAGTAATTAGCTATTCAACTATAATAACTGCTTATTAAAATGAAATGCAATAAATACTAGAAAATCTGTAAGACAATTTAGCTACTTAGGAAAGCTATGGTCCGTTAAGCTACCAAGAGCAAAGATCTGTCTCTGGATGTGATCTGTGATGCAATCTCATGTTATTTTTTAATGCCCTGTGTTATGCTACCCTCAGTTCAGTTATTAGCAAACAGGTGTCCTCATTATACAAAAAGCCATTATACAAATGGCCATAAAGAACTCCCCCGATGGCGGAGCAGCCAAAGACTCGGTTCTCATGGAGAATCGCTCTGTCGTGGAGATGATCGTTCAGCCCCAGTCTGTGTGGGAAAGGTCTACTTTCCTGTAAATAACGCTTGCCTGGGGAATAGACTTTCCTTTGGAGACTTCCATCAGCATTAGAGATAAATCCTGTCTGCAGTGAATAATTCCGAGGCTCACACAAGCCACATCCTTGGGCTGCCTACTCTGATGTTCCTTAGCTGGCTGCAGGCAAGGAGGACATGCTGGCTTCACGGGAGAAGATGATGTTAGACAGCTACAAGTAGCTTACCTACAAGCAGAGGGGAAACCATCCATGTTAATAAGCAAACAACGCAGCCAACTTTGACTCTGTGTTTCGAAGGAAATTGGCTTCCAAACGGGGAAAGGAAGCTCTACTTTTGAACATTTTTTTGCACCGTGTAGAAAGTACGATATGCTGGCTAACTGAACGTAACAACAACAACAAAAAAAAACCCACACATTTTAGAAAGAAAAAAAAAAGAAATTACATAATCAAAACAAGAGAAAGCACAAGGGGGGTTCAAGAAAACCGAGGTTTGTTTTCCCTCTGTCTCCATTTTCTGAAGTCACGGCCCCTGCCCAGCTCACTTACTCTCTGGATGCCCTACTTCCGAGTTTCTTTATGTTTGCAATTTTAATGATAATAATTGCCTCACAAGCGCTGTTTTAAGTTCTGCTAGGAGAGCTTGATGACTTAGGAGGAAAGTTTTCACACACACACACACACACACACACACACACACCACTGCTTATTCATCTTCTTAGCCCAAATGTCAATTATTTATATTTTAACAAAATCTATACCATGCTGTGCATTGCTGGTCATTCAGATATGTAATAGGCTGGTTATAGGTTAACTTAGATATTCAACAGCAGGCCATCTGTTCTCTATAAACATTCTCAGGTTGATTTTTATAACTTGTCTTTGTAGACTCCATTAGATAGGTTGACTTCCATGGTAGAACTTCCTGAAATTCTTTATGAAAAGACTCGTGTGGGAGAAGTGTTGGGTCAGGTGTATGTGAGCCCGCTGATAGCCCCCATGTAAGTGCTGCTGTTTTATTTCTTTCACCAATAAAACCTCTTCAGTACATACCACAGAAGAAGAATTTATGAAGGTCTCTTCTTGATTAACTTTGTGTAGTGAATGGAGATTTGCTCTGTTCCTCAGCTCAAAGATAAGAACTAGATCTAAAGCACATAATTGGGATTGAAAGTGTACACTTCCTAAATGAATTTGGCTTTCTAGAATTGATATGTGTAAGCTCAAAGCTTGTCACCTTATATTAACGCACAGAAAATTGAAACTTTCTGACCCCTAATTTTTTTTTAGCAATTAACTGGATTAGAGCAGGCATCCCTACCCAGCTCTCCCTGCTACTCCTGCATTCGTGCAGCTCCCTCAAACCACCAACACCACTAGATTGAGAGAGGGAGGCAGAATCCATGGATAGGCTTAGGGGGCTCGTTAAAACACTGAAATCATAGGCTGATTGTTTTTTCTTACTTTTATGTATAGTAGGGCTCTTGTTTGCATACAATAGAAAACAGTTCTGGTGAACTTACATAGAAAAAGAATTTACTGGAAGGATATTGGATAGTCACTGAATTTTCTAGAATGATGTAGAGTCTAGAAATGATTTGTAAAAACAAGGGAAACTAAGTATCCAAAATAATAGTGAAAATCACACCACAGGAAGGCAGTGATTAGGAGGACGCCACTCCTAGTACACACAACACTTCCCCACTGTTCTGGCATGTTAAATGCTGCCCCTACTTGTGCCCTCCAGAATAAACAGGAAGTTATCCCTGTCTGTTTGTATCACTAGTTCTCAATACAAAGTCGCAGAGCTAGGCACGATGATTCAATTGGCAGAGCTTAGGGTGAAAGCCAGCATTCTGTCTATGGAGGCTCAGAGAATGCAGTGGGAGTTTGCAGATTCTGAGTTCCATGCCGCGATGGGGCTTGACTTACCCAGCAGAAGACACTGAACATAAAGAAAGGAAAGAGAAAGAGAGAGAGGGAGGTAGGGAGGGGGGGAAGGAGGGAGGAAGGGAGGGAGGGAAGGAGGGAGGGAGGAAGGAAGGGAGGGAGGGAGGAACAGAGAAACGAACCTATTGGGAAGACAAGTCATAGCTTTTATCAGATTCTTATAAGTAAGAATAAGTTAAGAATGGCTATATTGTATAGAGTTGTAGAAGGAATGATTTACCTCCAGAAGGAACTAGAGACCCAGAGAGATTAAGAGAACACACATTGCCACCCATTAGCAAGATCAGCACAAGGGCTAGAGTGTAGGACTCAAAAAAGTGAAGCTGTTTTTGCTCAAACAAATCGAATTGTATTTATAGATTTTCAATTTGAAATTTATATCTCCCAATTACTTTTCAGTTTACGAAAACTGTCACGTTCCTTCACTGGCCACCAGATAAAGAAAACTTGTGGGCAGACACAGAAAAGGTCTTCATCTTGGGGAAGAAAAAATAAGGTTTTTAAAAACTGGATATTGTTACTTGCCTGCAAGTTATTCTTTCTTCCAAGACCATGTTAGAACAGACAGATGCCACAACATAGCGGTCCCCCTTATCCACGGGGGATACCTTCCAAAATGCCCAGTGGGTAGTTGCCAGAGACTGCCAAGAGTTCCGAACCAGATATAGACTATGAATTTCCCTCTACATACATACCTACGGTAAAGTTCAACGTACGAATTATGCATAGTAAGAGATTACGGATAACAACTAATAATAAAATAAAACTATTATAACAAACTGTAACAGAAGTTATGTGACTATGGAGTCTCTCTCCCCTAAGACATCTTCTCGTACTGTGCTCAGCCTTCTTCTCGTGATGATGGGGGCGGTGACACGGCGACATGATGGGGTGAGGCGAATGGCGTAGGTGCTGTGACGTCGTGTTAGGCAACTACTCACCTGTGGACTCACGAGAAGGGTCATCTGCCTCTGGGCTGTGACTGACCTCTTGTAACAGAAACCATGGAAAGCAAGACCAGAGATAAAGGGGGATTTCTGTATCCTCTTGCTTCCAGTAATGAAGATGCAATTTGTTTTCTGGATCGTATGTGGGTCTATTATAAAATATTCTATCTTTAAATCAAAGTTTAAGTAAATGAACTCAATGAAAACTTGGTAGCAAATTCTTAGTCATTTGCCTTATAGAATTTCTTCTTTTTTTCCCTTCCTTTTCTTGCTTTCTTTATTTTTTCCCTTCTTCCTTTCCTTCTTTCCCTTCTTCCTTTTTTTCTTTCTTCTTTAGTATATTTAAGAAATGTACATAAACATATATGTGTGTGTCTGTTTTACTCCCCTACTCCCACAATAGCAACTGGTCACAGTTTGACCTTTCATTTATGATCTAATGTTTTAAACCTGGGAAAAAATAAATTTCTCAAAGATAGTATGATATAAATAATAGTAATAAACAGAGCCAAATACAAAAATATAGATCTTTGTTAATCTTTAGTCAGGTTTTTCAGAATGTTTTAATTAACGTGTAAAATCCCATAAAGACCTATGAAGAGAAAAATACAGTGTTCCTCATTCAGTGTATCAGAAAACCAAGGCAAAGGGAATAGTCTTTCTTTGGCATAAATTGTTCAGCGGGGGCACAAAATTATAAACACAATAACCATGCAGTTCAGGCCTCTCGACAAAGAACAAGGCAAAATCCTAGTGTGGTTATTTCAAAATCAGTGTTCAATGAGAATAATAGGTTGATGTATGGGAAAGCATGGTCAGCTGCGGCTTGAGTAATAGACTGGAGTAAACAAGGCAAAGACAAGGAGAGTGGTGTGTGATTGGGCAGTTACCGTCGTCCCTTATTGGGTTCAGGAAGTACCAGATCTGCTGAAGCGGAGCATTTAAAGGAAAAGTGGAGATCTGGAAACTTTAGGAAGTATAAGGTGGTTCTTAGGCAACACACCAAGGAGCTTGACTCTGAGGATAGTTTATCAGAGCCGTGTTTTGCGACGCCATGTCGGGATTTCCATGAATAGAAGACCTAGACCCTGACAGGGAGATTAAAAAGGAAGAGGAAAGACTTACAAAAACATTGTAACACATCTAATGCTAGTAATGCTAGTCACATTTCAGATTTTTCACCTACATTGCAAGAAGTTGAACCAGGTCCCAAACTCCAGTGTTCCAACTGCAAATCATGGGCTGCTCTGCCTGTGTATTGTGTCATCTACGTCGTGTTAAAATGGGAGATAAACTTGAATTTGTACATGAGTTTGAGTCTGAAGTGACAACACAGCATCATTTATTCAGTAGCAGGGATAAAACTCAGAATAAAGGTAAGACCTAGCAATATATGTACATTTCAGGGGAAATTAGGAAAGTTAGAGTTTCCAGAGTTGACATCCATGTTTGCAGTGAAATAGGATTACAAATTAGTTATTGAGGGAGGGAAACAGAGATACTGGCTCCAATCAGTCCACATAGGTCTGGAGCTCTCTCAAGCTTTTAAGCTTGGTGTAAGAACAAAGAGGATTGATGGGGCATCGGGGAGGGATTTGAAGTGGATATTCCAGGATTGGCTCAATGAGCACAACTGATGGTTAAGAGAAAAAGAAGTCTGTGGTGTTGGTCTGAGGTCCTCCATGAATGGCTGAGCCAAATGTTGAAGACCACGTGCTACTAGAGCTGTGTGTCTAGAGTATCTTGGCCGGGGACGGGGAATTCTTAGCACCGGCACTGAGCTTCAGGAAACACTGTTCGGTTCCCGGCCACCTAGTGTACCCAGTGGGGCCGGCAGCTGGGGACTGGCATCAACTCTGAAAGCCACGCTTCCAGCTCTGAGTCACCTGAAACCTTAGATGGGTCTCTGCACTAGAGTATCCAGAGTTCAAAGCATCAGATAATTCTGAATCAAAAGTTTAGCCTCAGGGAGCATAAGGTTAACTGAAAGTCAGCTTTGCAAAATTCATAAAATAGAATGAATAGGACAAACTGAGGAGCGTGAACATAGCCATCACAGGAAAGGGAATTTATGTTCTCTATGATCCAGACACTTAAAAAGGAAAGATAAGGGGCGCCTGGGTGGTGCAGTCGTTAAGCGTCTGCCTTCGGCTCAGGGCGTGATCCCAGCATTCTGGGATCGAGCCCCACATCAGGCTCCTCTGCTAGGAGCCTGCTTCTTCCTCTCCCACTCCCCCTGCTTGTGTTCCCTCTCTTGCTGCCTGTCTCTCTCTCTGTCAAATAAATAAATAAAATCTTTTTTTAAAAAAAAAGATAATGTAAGACTTGACCAAAAAAAATATATTTTTGAAGAAAGAGTTTCAAGAGATTATTGTAAGTGTACATTACACTATATCTAGAAAGGATATTATCAGATATGCCATGAAAAATGGCTATTAATTTCGTCAGAATTACCCTCTTCTGTTTTATTGTTGACTGATCCATTAATAAAAGATACTAAGAAAATAAAAGCCTGCTTTGAAGCAAACATGTAAGAGAGGACTTGGAATTTACTAGCCATGATCCTTAGTTATGGTTCCAAGCATTGCAACCTTGCAAAAAAAAAAAAATTTTTTTTTTTTTCAGTGAGGCCATAGGAAAAATTATGGGGAGGCTCAAAACAGCATTTCTAATGTAATTGCTGAGGCCCAGTAGAGCAGTGAACTTAAAAAAAAAAAAAAAAGGAAAGAAATGAAAGACAGTAACCATATTTGCCAAGAATATATTTGGGAGTTCCCTCAGCAATAGTCATTTGAAATATGGTCTGAGAGTGAAAGCAACACAATCATCCACAGCCAGGCACTGCTGGGATCTTACCTCGGTGTCTGTCCAATTACCTGAATATTTCCTGTAATTATGCCCACACCATTAAGAGGTACTCATTTTATGGACTGTGGGATGATAAAAAGGATGATTATTTTGCCCGTATCTGTAATGGCCACGGAAGAAGGGCAGCGTTTTGGTGTCTCACACGCTCAGTTCAGAAATTCAAGAACACACTGTGTGTCCCCGGCCCAGCTTCCAGGCCTGAGGCAGGCGGTAAGGCAGCAGTTCGACCAGAAGAAGAAAGCAGTTCACCCGCTAAAAGGGCAGCAGGTGCCGCCAGGATGCTCTGTGCAAGGCGGGCAGAGGCTTCGGAAGATGACATAAGAGCCGCATCAGGCGCGGGGACAGCCGGGCCGGTGCGTCGTTGCCAAGAAACACATGTCAATTGAGCGGCTGTCACGGCTGTGCATGGACTCAGTGTGATCAAGGGAGGAGTGTGTCTCCTTTCTGACAAACTGTGTCTGTACCCCACACGTGCACGCACACACACACACCCCAACCGTTCCTTTGTATTTGATATCAAATGAGAAATATGTTGAAAGGAAAGTGACCCTGTTCCTAGGGAAAGGCTTACAAGCTTGAATGAAATAAGTCAGCAAATGGCTAAAAACTGGGTGTTTTCATGGAAATTTTGATGGATTTTATATCAGGAAGCAAGATACATGGTAAAGGTTTGTAGTTTTTTTGTTTCTTCTTAATTTAGTTAACAAATAACCGCTGATCTATCTGGGGCTTCAATCACCAGCAAGACAGCTTCTCTCCCTCAGCTTACACCGCAGAAAAGAACTATATTCAAGTTACGTTGCTGATTCTCCCACATCCAGGAGAAGTTATTTTATTCTCTCTTCTCTGCACATAAATGAGAAGCAGACGAGGGTTGGATAGCTTAGCGTGCATGCCTCCTCCCGGCTGTCTGAGGGGTTTGCTGGCGATCAAAGACAAGGTTCGGTCCCACAAAGAGCACAGTATAGTCCAGAAACAGCTAGATAAAAAACGTGGTATGATACACGCCATAACAGAAATATGGAGCACAGACAGAGGCGAGGCAGCAAATGACAAATTCTGTGTGCAGGGACATCCCCTGGGGTTTGCCAGACTGAGATACAGGAGCTGGTTGTGCAGCAGAGGGCGGGGGTGGGGAATTCCGTCCCGGCAAGGGAAGAACAGCTTCACAGGCTGGCAGAGTAGTGGGTCTAGGGATAATACTTCCTGAAGAGTGGGCATTGACAGGATACACATATTCTCTGTTACCATACCACAGAAGAAGGAAAACTTAAGAACGTACAAAGTTCTGGAAGCCAGAGAGAAATCATTACCACTTAACTTTAGTTCTAGACAACATCGGCCCTCATTTTGATATATGGTAGAAGAAAAATATTTTGTTTCCATGACAGTCCCATTTTCAATAGAAAAATGCAGCTGAATTCCTTCTAAAAAGGACGAGATGAGAAGGTAAATTTGCATTTGCTGAGAAGCAACAGTGCTATGAACAGAAAGCAGTGTGAACTTTTTTCTACAATAAAAATATGATGAAAACTAGACTAAAACCACGTTCCTATTCAAAATAAGAAATACGGTATATATGTGGTACTCACGTAAATCTTTATTTCAGTGTCATAGAATTAAACCGGCATTCAGTGAAAATTCAAGATTTTCAGTTGAGTAGTGTCAGAAAGTCGTTCTTGTATCAAACATAGCAAACCTAATTACCTTGGATGTAATATCACATCAGACCAACAAAGTGTGTAATATTCTCTAGGTTCTTAGCAAACTCTAAAATTCTATAAATGTGTCTAGAATGCTTTAGTGTGTCCTACTTTCCGAAGTCTTTTCCAGACCAATGGCTAAATGAGGAATATCCCCATAATCATTTTGTGTAGAATTACTCTGACCATGTGTTCACTATCTCCAGATCAAAATTATATAGTGTAGTTATACTGCAAATGTTTGTATTGGAGGAAAGAGATTAATTTCCCTTTCTTCACAACTACCCACAGCTTCTTTGATTCAAGTCGTTTTCTTATACAAGTATTTGCTTTCCCTGAATTCAACCGAACCATGAAATATGAGTGTATTCAAAGTGCTTTTAAAATTGGAAATAAATAGTACACGAGATCATATGACTATGGCTTTTATCAAAAATCTTAATTCAGTTTTAAAAACCATGCCAGAATTACACTCTTTTGAACCATAAATGTTTGTTTTTCTTCCCCAATCCCACAATGGGGACACATCTTCTGATTATCTCACAAATAAGTAGTTCACCTGATACCCGAAGGTCAGTGTATCTATAACAAATATCAGTAACTCATTGGCCACGTAGTATGAGTTTTGTGGTTGAAGATTGTATCAGATAGTGGCGAGGTTAGAAATTGGCTGAAAGTATCATAAAGGGACTATTTATAAGGTGAGGGCAGGTTTATAGTACACTTTAGACAGCACTATTCTGGAGACAGGAATGGTGGAGTACAGTTACCACCCTAGGCCTTGAGGGGGGACAAGAAGGAGCAGAACCCTGAGAGAGAGAGAGGGAAAGAGAGAGAGAGACAGAGAGAGTGAGTGAGCACTCTCGCATGCAAGAGAGAGAGCTTTGTATAAGAAATGCAGTTGGCTTCCTCTGTCCCTCCAGTGCCCTGTAGGTCGCACCCAACACATAGTCTGAAGACAAGAAAGACCCATTGATGTGAAGCCTGGAGGTCAATTTCCAGAGCCCAGAGCAGGGTGGAGAAGGGTGGTGAGTGAAGGGACAAAAAGAAGGTACACTACACAGCAATAGACTTACATTTAGGACTTAAGTTTCAACTCCTACCCCTAACTATGCCAAAAAGAGATGTTGAACTCAAACTTTCCAAACTTCCATCTGGTCGTGTACTCATTCTTTTCAGGAATTCGTTCTTTTTTTTTTTCCCTTACTGTTGGAAAGCATTGTTTTGGTAAGGTAGAAGATGAGCTAGATACAAATATTCCAGCAGCTAAATCACATCTGGAGAGTGATTTAGGCAGTAAGGAGAAAATATGGCCGATCGATGTGTTCAAATATGTACCATAAAGAGAAAGCATACTGATTCGTATATTCCATAGTTGAACCTTTACAGAGAATGTACCAGGCTCAATGTCACATTACCTTAGACTCTGATCAAATGCAAGAAGCATTACCATGAGCAAAATTTTTGCTTTGAGTAATACTATGTATTTGATTCTATATTTAATTATCATATTTCTTCTAAAACTGACTTGTACCTATCTGCAAAAAGTGAGCTCCAATATGCAACAGACTTTTTAATGCCTGTTCTCTATATAGTAAAAAAACCTTATTAATGAAAAGAAAGTTCGGTGAGTAATCAAGTTTTAGATACAGCCTGTGTGTGAGAAACGCTGAGATGTTTCTAATCTGTTCCTCACTAAATGGAAATCTTTCAAAAATTATTTGAACTATGAACTTTTTTTTACCTGATTTAAAAAAATTTTTTCCTATTAGATTGGTTCTGTTTTTGAGATCACTTCATTTTGTTGTTGTTGTTTTTTTTTTAAGATTTTATTTATTTACTTCAGAGAGAGAGCAGAGAGAACAAGTGAGGAGGAGGGGAGAGAAGGGCAGAGGGAAAGGGAGCAGACTCCCCACTGAACAATGAGCCCAATGTGGGGCTCGATCCCAGGACCCTGAGATCATGACCTGAGCCAAAGGCAGAGGCTCAACCAACTGAGCCACCCAGGTGCCCCAAGATCACTTTATTACTTTAGGGCAATCATGTATCTATTTCCCACCAAAACAATGGATTTTAGCTGGCTCTAATTGTCTGCCTGGAAGGGACCTCTCAAAGTCAGGGCTCTGAGGGAGTATAAACCTGGAGCAATGGGACTGAGCAGTGTGATAATTTTCAAAACACAGTGTCACCCACAAACCACCAAATTGTCACATCACCTGTCTTTGGAGTAAGTTCCACTAGTCCACATCTGTCTAACGTTAGTAATTGGTGAGGCTCAGTGCCACCACAGCAAGCAGGTATCTTCTATAGGACTGGCTACCTAAAAGGTAGCTGAATCCAGCTGGAATCAACTATTTTTATCTAAAAACAAATGGGTCTTTTGTTTTTGTCCTCACCTGAGGGAGGACTTGAGACCATAAACAATTCTGTATTTTAATGAGAATCAAGCACATTATCGTAAGGACTTAGACGTTTCCCGCCGTTACCAGGGGTTTCTTAACGTTCTTAGTTTTTATTCCCAGGTCCACAGGTGCATTTATAAACATAGCTTTTAAATTTCATGGAAATAGTCAAGGTGGTAGACCTTCGGAATAAATCAGTTTCCTAGACACACTGCAGCTCTCAGAACCTTTGTTGAATCTTGACAAGTATCTCCATTGGAATTTCTATCATGTCTTTTATGATTCAATGGCCTCTCATTTGCATGTATCATTAGTTAATTTGTAACATCATTAGCTACCTTTATTCGTCTCTAGATTATCTGCTTTTACAAGCAGGTGCACTTTTATATACTCCAATGATCTAGCTCTGCCCTGTACCTAACGGGAACTCGTAAAACTTTTGTCAACTGAATCAGCATCTTTAGTGTGAATGATTTGGCCAGTCTCTCGTTTTATGAAATAGCCATAACCTTCAAAAACTATTTCTATAAAACATTATTTTTCTCCATTGAAAAAGTCAGGTCTTTCTTCTGAGTTAATGTCTGAAATTGCTATTGTTGAACATTTTCGGACACATCAGTTCGTGGCACTTTCCTAATACTTCCATATCATTTTTGAACCTTGGGTCACGAGCACAACTATCATCCCCAAGAAGCATTTCTTTGAATATATCTTTCTCTGAAATCTCACTCCATCTAGAGTGAAAAGGTTGGAAAAATATAAAGATTGCTGATTCTAAATTATATGGGGTTTTAATATTTAATAATTCTTTTATGCATGTAACTATGTTCTTGGCAGTGAAATCATAAACCCTACCCGGTGGGTAGCATGCCGGATTCTTCCAGAAGCATGTGCATATCAAGGCCAATTCAGAGCAAAAAGATGTGACTTTTTTTTCCAACCAAATTATTTCATATCTTGGGCTGGGCCGTGGAATAATGTCAGCAGAAACAGTTTTGGTCCATTGTTTGGGGGGGAAAAAAAGCCTACATCTCAGTTTAGATGGTTGTACTGAGCATTTATTATGTTACCGTTTGAAGTCGTGCCGTATCTCTTACGTGAAGGAGGTGTTGCTTTCTTGCTTTTTTTATTGCTCCACTTTACATTTTTCATTGAAACATATTTGAGATATAACATTGTACAAATTTAAGATGTACAACGTGTTAACCTGATGTATTATATATTGTAATATGATTGTCATTGTAGAAATAATTAGCACCGTCTATCACATTACATAATGATCCTTTCTTTCAGTAAGTTCTAGTCTCTTAGCAGGTGCGATGATGATAACACAATATTATTGTCTATATTCGCTGTACTGTGCACTTGATCTCTAATGCTTATTTACTATTCATTGCAAGTTTGTCCTCGCAAACATCTGTCCTACCCCCCATCCCTCAGCCTTTGGTAACCACCATTTTGCTTTATGTTTTAAGAGTTTGGCTTTTTTAGATTCCACATATAATATCATACAGTACTCGTCTTTCTCAGTCTGACTTATCTCACTTAGCATAATATGCGCAAGGTCCATTGAATGAGTCAAGGTGACTATTTAACATATCTTTAGAAGACAAGAAAAAGTGAGTTTCCTCAACTCCAAAGGTTAAAGGCTTTAAAAGATGAAATGCACATAATTTTCTAAAGCTACCTTTTGGTTTTCTGAGTGTTTGGTGTTTTTTTATTCCTTCCTATCATGAGCTCGATACATCAAGAAAACTTGGAGTACTGGAGGCATAATAGAATGGAACAATTCCACACTATTGGAATTCTTATTTCAGAGTCATACTAGGTTCAGTGTTACGGAACATCTCATCTTAGATTCAGTTAGGGTAATGGCCAAAAAGATGCTCCATTAAATCATAGAATATTTACGTTACTTCTCCTTCCAAAGCATGAAATGCATTCAAAACTTAACTGGATATTATATGCATGTATAATTAACATTTAAAATCTTATATATTTCAAAATATTCTCACAACCCCACAACTGAGAAGAACGTGTGTCATTTTAACCACAACTGCTCTATTAGAGGCAGGAAGGATTGAAACTTGAAAATACCTAAGCATTTTGTTTACTATACCACCATCATAAGAGTAAAAATAACCCTTTGTACTTTCATCTGAGAATGCCAAAGAATTTGAAAACATCAATTCAGTAATCTTCACAAAAGCCCTTCAATTTAAGTTAAGATAAAGTGGACGCCAAAGTGAAACTCCTTTCCACGTTCCACATTTTTTCTCATAAGAGAAAAGAGGCTGACATTTGCCTCCAAATTGAAAATAACGACAGCCCAGACCTTTCAGCTCTTATTGGGGTAACAAGCCAAAAGTCTAAGAAAAGGTGTTTGTGATTTTTAGATGCAGGAGATGCACCAGAGAATAGGAAAAATAACGACACTAAGTAGTTTTTTTAAAGTCACCATTTGTTTTATTCCTTAAGGAAGCACTGCCTCTGATTTTCTGATAAGAGATGCTGATCACACACACACACACACAATGGCCATATCTCCAGTCCCAACACGTTTCCCTTCTGGACTCCGTATCACTGAGAAGCGGGAGCTTTGCTTTCATAGGCAAGCATGTACTTTCAGAGGCTTGGCTGTTGCTGACATCAGGGTGCCTATTGTCTCACTTGTTTGTGCATAGCTGATTTCCCGTGAAATCTACAGTTGATCCAACGTCAGAGGATTACACCCAGAAGCTGAAGAATCAGATGTGTTCTTTAACTTAAGGATACTCTGATGTCAGAGCCATGAAAACAAGTTCAAGAGACTATGGCAGCTCAACTGGGTGCACTCTGTGGGGCTAGGATTCACAAAGGCCAACACCAAAGCGATCATTCCACTCTCAACCATGTGCTCTTCACATGGTCTTCCCAGAATGACAGTCTGGTTCAGATTAACCATTTCTCAAACTTGTGACTTTAACAAAAACAAGTTGACCTAAAAAGCCATGATGATCAAAAACAGTATGGTACTGGCATAAAAATAGGCACATAGACCAAAGGAACAGAATCAAGAGCCCAGAAACAAATCCATGCTTGTAGGGTCAACGAATGCATGACAAAGGGGCCACAAACACACAATGGGGAAAGGATGGTTTCCTCAGTAAATGATCAGGGAAAACTGGGTATCTACATGCAAAATATGAAACTGGACTCCTATCTCACATCATTCACAAAATTTCACTCCAAATGGATAAAGGACTTAAACTGAAGAACTTCTGAAACCATAGAACTTCTAGAAGAAAATGTAGGAAAAAATCCCTTTGACATCAGTCTTGGCAATGATTTTGTGGATATACCAAAAGCACAAATAACAGAAGCAAAAATCAACGAGTGGCCCTCAAGATAATGAAACAGGACCTTAAAATTGCTGCAGCCTTGGACCTTGGCAGACATTGGTTGGGCCCTAGGATTCTGCACCAGAAGCCTGAATGCTTTGCTACCAGGTCCTACTGGCTCCTGGAAGGCTATGGATTTGTGCCTGCTTGTGTGTACGTCTCTCCTTGTTCTGGACTCTAGCAGTCGCTCCTCTACATGACCTTTAGGGCAGAACTCATTCTTTCACACCCAGCCTGGCCTCCAGGGCAAGATGGCTGAGGCAGGGAAGAGGTGAGGCATCCATGAGCACTGGTTTGTGTGATAAGGGCTGGGAGTCATGCTCCTATGGATGGATGAGTCTGAGATAAGGGTCCTCTAACTCCCAGGGCATCTGGGTATTTGTAATTCCACGACTCCCCTGCCACCTGCAGAACGCCCAAGAGATCAGGCTTCCTCCAGGGAAAGTGATCACAGCTGCAGCACCTGGGGGGCCTGATTCAACAATTCTGAGTCTGGCCCTAATGTTAAGGGCATCCCAGCCTGTCCACTCCCTGCCCCTCCATCAGGACTGGCACTTACTAAGACACTACCTCCCAAAGGCCTCATCTCCTAGTATCACCAGGTTGGGAGTTAGAAATGTCAACTTAGGAATTTTGGAGGGACACAGACATTCAACCCATCACATGTACCTGGTATACTTTCCTGGGGGGAATAGCTTTCATGTGGACTCTTCCCACTCTATTGTGGCCCTTCCATCTTAATCATCGAGAGTGCAATAGACAAGGGGCTGTTACGTGTAAGGGGATCTGCTGAAGTTTCCACAATAATGGGGGAAAGTAACCCGAAGGATGACTGCACAGGCCCATCCCTCCATTCCCTCTCTGCACAGCTCCTAGCCTATCAATGAGTACCTTATGTGAGACAGATAACCCGCACACAGACCTTCCAAGAACAAGCCATAATGAAAATACACATGACTGTCAAAATCTAGACTTTGAAAACAGTTCTCGGAAGCAAAAGCTGTAGAGATGACCTTGAACAAAAGAATTCAGAGCAATGTAGTTTTCTAGAGCCATAACTTGAGACCTCTGCATTCCAGACCAGAATTTTCTCTAGTTATAACTATAAAATGGTTTTCTAGGATAAGAGAAAAATATCCCTCAAAGATAGATTCCTCCTTGGGATGGTTAATTTTAGGTGTCATTGTGGTCGGGCCACATTGCCCAGATACTGCATCAAAGATTATTCTGAATGTTTCTGTGAGGGGGGTTTCAAAGAAGATTTACCTTTAAATCAGTGGACTTTGAGTAAAGTAGATGGCCGTCCATAATGCAGGTGGGTGTCCTCAAATCAGTTGAAGGCATGAATAAAACAAAAGTTTGACCTCCTCTGAGCAAAAGAGAATTTTCTAGCAGACTGCCTTTGGACACAAACTGAAACTCTTTTCTGGGCCTCCAGCCTGCCAGTCACCCCCATCAGATGTGGGACTTGCCACACTTTCACAATCACAGGAGCCAGTTCTTTAAAATAAATTGTATATGTACACACACAGAGACACACACAGAACCTGTTGGTTCTGCTCCTCTGGAGAACCCTGAATAATGCTCCTCTTAGAAAGCCAAACCATTTTTTATAGTTTTTAATGTGCAGTTTTCCAGTCTCTCCTCAGCTCAAGTTCAAAATAATTTCTGAGTCCAGACCAAACCAAGGTCACCTTGTTCATTAATATAAACAGCTGCTAAGTAAATCTGATGTGCCAATAAGCATTCATGTTCTGAGGCCATAGACATGAAGAAACAAGTTCATTTATAAAAGGGTCTGAGGATAAGGAAGGGGGATGGGGAAAACAAAGTAACCAGACGGATCTTTGTAAATGGCTTTAAGTCACCCACTTCAAATGAGGCAAGGGGATTAGTTGTCTTCTCTAGAGAGAAGACTCTCACATTGATCGTGTAATAAAAATACGATATACTGAGGGATGTAATGCCAAACAAGTAATATTATGGAACATATTTGATAAATGTATGTCTCTTAGCAATTTTGCATTGTGAAATTAGATTGAAATACCCAAGAAATGGGATTATTAATAGCTCTGCTTGAAATGTGGCATTTTGAAAAATGGCTGATGACCATATCAAGTGTGACTGCAATTCTTAATAAGCTGCTTTCTTTGGAAAACACTTGTAATTTGTTATTAACAATGGTTATTACGTGCCCCTGGGCCCTGTTATTGTTGTTGTTGCTGTTGTCATTTGCATTTTATTACCAAACATTATAGGTTGGAAGAAGCGCTTAGGAATCTCATAGGGGAGATGTTCTGTGACACGACAAGTAACTACGTAACGTTTATGAGCCCACTCTTTCTCAAAGATACCTGGGTAATAAACGAAAGTAAGTGTCTTACTAGACTGATACAAATTGTTTCTTCTTAACTTCAAGCCTTTTAAGAGGCTCTGTTTTCTTGGCTGTAAAAAGGAAGATGTATCTATGTCGCAATTATCATAACAATTAAACCTTGTAATATAGGTGAGGCACCTAGTATCATGCCTGGCCTGGATGTGCATCCAACAAACAGCAATTATTGCAACTGCCTGCCTGTGAGCTCTTCCAGTGCGCGAAAGGACTGTGCGGCCTCTCTAACGCTGGAGTCATCAATGGGTTTGCCCTTGACATTACAGCCCCGCTGAGTTCTGTGAGTGGCTGTGTCCTGTGTTAGTCATGGATCTGTGTTTGCTTATTTCACTTTATCCCAGCTCATTCTTCTCATTTTCTTTTTTATTTATTTATATATTTATTTATTTATTTATTTATTTTTTAAAGATTTTACTCATTTTCTTTTTTTAAAAAATATTC
Organism: Ailuropoda melanoleuca; assembly: GCF_002007445.2. Lineage (NCBI taxonomy): Eukaryota > Metazoa > Chordata > Mammalia > Carnivora > Ursidae > Ailuropoda > Ailuropoda melanoleuca. The sequence continues at coordinate 15,360,881 of NC_048235.1, read as the reverse complement.
TATTCATTTATTTGAGAGAGACAGAGATAGTGAAAGAGAGCACAGGCGGGAAGGAGGAAGAGAANATCCATGAGCACTGGTTTGTGTGATAAGGGCTGGGAGTCATGCTCCTATGGATGGATGAGTCTGAGATAAGGGTCCTCTAACTCCCAGGGCATCTGGGTATTTGTAATTCCACGACTCCCCTGCCACCTGCAGAACGCCCAAGAGATCAGGCTTCCTCCAGGGAAAGTGATCACAGCTGCAGCACCTGGGGGGCCTGATTCAACAATTCTGAGTCTGGCCCTAATGTTAAGGGCATCCCAGCCTGTCCACTCCCTGCCCCTCCATCAGGACTGGCACTTACTAAGACACTACCTCCCAAAGGCCTCATCTCCTAGTATCACCAGGTTGGGAGTTAGAAATGTCAACTTAGGAATTTTGGAGGGACACAGACATTCAACCCATCACATGTACCTGGTATACTTTCCTGGGGGGAATAGCTTTCATGTGGACTCTTCCCACTCTATTGTGGCCCTTCCATCTTAATCATCGAGAGTGCAATAGACAAGGGGCTGTTACGTGTAAGGGGATCTGCTGAAGTTTCCACAATAATGGGGGAAAGTAACCCGAAGGATGACTGCACAGGCCCATCCCTCCATTCCCTCTCTGCACAGCTCCTAGCCTATCAATGAGTACCTTATGTGAGACAGATAACCCGCACACAGACCTTCCAAGAACAAGCCATAATGAAAATACACATGACTGTCAAAATCTAGACTTTGAAAACAGTTCTCGGAAGCAAAAGCTGTAGAGATGACCTTGAACAAAAGAATTCAGAGCAATGTAGTTTTCTAGAGCCATAACTTGAGACCTCTGCATTCCAGACCAGAATTTTCTCTAGTTATAACTATAAAATGGTTTTCTAGGATAAGAGAAAAATATCCCTCAAAGATAGATTCCTCCTTGGGATGGTTAATTTTAGGTGTCATTGTGGTCGGGCCACATTGCCCAGATACTGCATCAAAGATTATTCTGAATGTTTCTGTGAGGGGGGTTTCAAAGAAGATTTACCTTTAAATCAGTGGACTTTGAGTAAAGTAGATGGCCGTCCATAATGCAGGTGGGTGTCCTCAAATCAGTTGAAGGCATGAATAAAACAAAAGTTTGACCTCCTCTGAGCAAAAGAGAATTTTCTAGCAGACTGCCTTTGGACACAAACTGAAACTCTTTTCTGGGCCTCCAGCCTGCCAGTCACCCCCATCAGATGTGGGACTTGCCACACTTTCACAATCACAGGAGCCAGTTCTTTAAAATAAATTGTATATGTACACACACAGAGACACACACAGAACCTGTTGGTTCTGCTCCTCTGGAGAACCCTGAATAATGCTCCTCTTAGAAAGCCAAACCATTTTTTATAGTTTTTAATGTGCAGTTTTCCAGTCTCTCCTCAGCTCAAGTTCAAAATAATTTCTGAGTCCAGACCAAACCAAGGTCACCTTGTTCATTAATATAAACAGCTGCTAAGTAAATCTGATGTGCCAATAAGCATTCATGTTCTGAGGCCATAGACATGAAGAAACAAGTTCATTTATAAAAGGGTCTGAGGATAAGGAAGGGGGATGGGGAAAACAAAGTAACCAGACGGATCTTTGTAAATGGCTTTAAGTCACCCACTTCAAATGAGGCAAGGGGATTAGTTGTCTTCTCTAGAGAGAAGACTCTCACATTGATCGTGTAATAAAAATACGATATACTGAGGGACGTAATGCCAAACAAGTAATATTATGGAACATATTTGATAAATGTATGTCTCTTAGCAATTTTGCATTGTGAAATTAGATTGAAATACCCAAGAAATGGGATTATTAATAGCTCTGCTTGAAATGTGGCATTTTGAAAAATGGCTGATGACCATATCAAGTGTGACTGCAATTCTTAATAAGCTGCTTTCTTTGGAAAACACTTGTAATTTGTTATTAACAATGGTTATTACGTGCCCCTGGGCCCTGTTATTGTTGTTGTTGCTGTTGTCATTTGCATTTTATTACCAAACATTATAGGTTGGAAGAAGCGCTTAGGAATCTCATAGGGGAGATGTTCTGTGACACGACAAGTAACTACGTAACGTTTATGAGCCCACTCTTTCTCAAAGATACCTGGGTAATAAACGAAAGTAAGTGTCTTACTAGACTGATACAAATTGTTTCTTCTTAACTTCAAGCCTTTTAAGAGGCTCTGTTTTCTTGGCTGTAAAAAGGAAGATGTATCTATGTCGCAGAATTATCATAACAATTAAACCTTGTAATATAGGTGAGGCACCTAGTATCATGCCTGGCCTGGATGTGCATCCAACAAACTAATTATTGCAACTGCCTACCTGTGAGCTCTTCCAGTGCGCGAAAGGACTGTGCGGCCTCTCTAACGCTGGACTCATCAATGGGTTTGCCCTTGACATTACAGCCCCACTGAATTCTGTGAGTGGCTGTGTCCTGTGCTAGTCATGGATCTGTGTTTGCTTCTTTCACTTTATCCCAGCTCATTCTTCTCATTTTCTTTTTATTTATTTATTTATTTATTTATTTATTTATTTATTTATTTATTTATTTATTTTTTAAAGATTTTACTCATTTTCTTTTTTTAAAAAATATTCTATTCATTTATTTGAGAGAGACAGAGATAGTGAAAGAGAGCACAGGCGGGAAGGAGGAAGAGAAGCAGACCTCCCACTGAGCAAAGAGCCCCATATAGGACTTGATCCCAGGACCCTGGGATCATAACCTGAGCAGAAGGCCGATGCTTAACCGACTGAGCCACCCAGGTGCCCCTATTCTTTTCATTTTCAATCTCCCTGTGCCGCTCTGTTCCAATAAACTTGGACTTATCACTAACCACCAAACTCACCCCAAGCTTTCCCACTGGTGTTACTGTTTCTGTCCCTGTCACAAATACCCACTAAATAAATGCCCTATACTCTCTTTCTTTCTCTGCCAAAAGCCCTCTCTTTCTTCATGGCCCACATCAGACGCTACCTTCTCTATGAAGCCACCTATCTATCAATGTGCTCCTTTCTTAGTTTATATCCCCACAACATGCCCTCATTGTGCTATCCTTCTCTGCTGCAGTTCACTACTGTTGCATAACTTCCTAAAAGACAGGAACTGTGTCCCACATGTCTTTAATTCCCCATTGTCATTTGGCAAAATACTTTGTTTGTACACAATACTCAAATATTGGCTGAATTGAAAGGCAAACTCCAGAAATAAGATAATATTTTAGTATATTCTGCAACAATGATGATATTGGTTATATCATTGAACTTGAATTCAAGTGCACAGCTGGTGATTCTTAGTGTTAAATAACAACTGCTTCTAAGCAGAGTCTCACTCATCGAGGCTAGTATGTGTACTTAAAATATTTTATTTATGACCTACCAGTGTGTATAATTTTTCTTTGAAAAAATTAAGAATTTTTTTAAATTATATTTTTTAAAATCCCAAATTTCTACCTCTGCTATCTGTGAGTTCCAAGTATTATAAATCACATTCAATTCTTAGTTTACTGCCTGACCTCTGGGACCATCATAAAGGAAAGTCAATTGATTTTATCATTGGAAAAATTCACCCCAGGTGACAAGAGAAAAAGAAAAAGAATTTAAACAGTACATTTTCCTATTTTACTCAGCTTCAGGTAGAGAATCCATTGTAATTATAACTCAGCAACTTGGAAAATCTGACTGCTTGTCTTAATGCGTGTTTTCAGTCTGTGAATCCCTAAGCCCACAGAATATCTTCAGGTTCAACATCTGACAGAGTTATGGAAACATTATTAACAATGCTTCCTCCAGCCTCCAGCAGGTGAGCACAATGTCTTCCCTACAGAAGGAATATGCATAAACAAAGCCATCTGATCCTAAGACTTCGGCCATAAAGTTACTCTCTTTCCATTCTTTTCAACTCTTCTCACTACTTCTGAATTCTTCAAGGAGTAAGTCTCTATTTGGGGATAGTACGTTTTTACCAAACTCTCTAACTTTGTGCTAAGTTTCCATTTTAGAAAGGGAAGAGCAAGACTCAGGTGCAGAAGCTTCAAAAAGGCAACAGGACACAGAAAGTACTTAATAGTATTTTATTTTCATTGGAACTATTTTGATAATATCATTTCTATGTAATGATTTGGGTTTCTATACCAACTACTAAAGTTCGTTTGTTTAAGTAAAAATAGTAAATGAATTGAAGGAAAAAACTTCACTACATGGAAAAGTACGTGGGAAAACATTACATATATGGGGGGAAAAGGTAAAAGACAAAAATCACTGATATGCTTCAATATGACCAAAGTATGACCAAAATCTGAGAAAGACAGCCCTAGGGAGGTTGTCACACATTTTATCTGCAGAAAGCTTAGAAAAGAAAAACAAGTTTAGAATGGATTCAGAGATTAATGATATGCTCTTTAAAATACAGGGTTTAGGGGCACCTGGGTGGCTCAGTCAGTTGAGCGTCTGAATGTTCAGCTCAGGTCATGACCTCGGAGTGGTGAGATTGAGCCTCGTGTCACCCCATGTCACCCCGCATCACCGCGTGTCAGTCCCACATCAGCTCTGTGCTTGGCCCAGAGTCTGCTTGAAATTCTCTCTCTCCCTCTGCTCTTCCCCCTGCTCTCTCGCTCTCTCTCTCTCTCAAATAAATAAATCTTTTAAAAAATTCTAAAATAAAATCAAATACAGGGTTTTCTTATTCCTTTTCACATGGGTTTCTTTTTTTCTAGCTTCTGCTGTTCCCTTCATCATGACTACATATACTTATTTAAAGTTTGAACTAAATCTAGGTTCCCAGCAAAGTCATTATAAGGCATTGGCCATCTCACCCCAAGTTTCCTTGTGTCCGTTACCTCATTTTGTATATATTTCTGTTTTCTACCCTAGATTAAAAGCTCCTTCAGAGTGGAGGCCATGTATTATACTTAGAAAAATGTCTGAGCTTAGTCCCTGCATTTGTAGGTGCTGATTAATTCCAACCACAGTTATAGCATTTCAGGTAAAGAAAAAAAAAATCCAAATGATGTCATAAGACAACTCAATGGCTTCTCTTACAAGATTTAATGTAAGACATTGAAAATGGACTTAGGTTGAAAAGGTACTCACAAGCCTAGTCTTGGACCCATGTCATGACACTTAGGAGGCAAAAGGGGCTTAAAAAATAACACCTTAGTTCAGGAAAACGGAAGTCTAAGTAAGTTAAGATTGCAGATCCAAATAGTCCCACTTTGTGGCATGTTCTTAAACGTGGAGAACTAGAAGACCATGTGCTTCCCAGTTCATGCTGCTGCTTCCCAATAAGATTAGTCATTCAGTAAGCCTTTCTCGAGCACTTACATATGCGAGCCCTTCAAAATAATATGTGAACTCAGCCTACAAGCAGCTCCTCAAATCCAGGACTTGACAGATGTTACTATTAAGTAACACCCTGAAAAGAATGCACGAAAGACCTTTAGAATTGTTTTAATAATAGAAAACCACATAAAATGTCAGAGTGAGTCAAGACTTCTGATACAAATCCTTTGTCTTGAGATAAGCTGGTATGATTCACCCAGAAGTTATTTATAAACTTTCCCTTCTGAAAGGTTTGCTAATAACCCAAACATTATGCCAATTCAAAATGTTTACATTTCTGATATTTCAAGCAGGCAAATTATGCTTTTTGCATGGTATACTTATTTCAAGAGGTAGCAAAATTACCAACTCCCTGCCTCTGAAGTTTGGTCTGTGTTTATCTATCTCTTTAATGCTGGCAGGAACCAGCTAAACATTAACATCATTTCCACTCACTCAAAAACAAATTGATATTCAATTTTGTTATTCTCATGGCTGTTCATCATCATCACTCAAAAATATGAAAGACATTACTTCCTGTGTTCCTTTCCAAGCACATTCTCTGATCTATACTTTTTGGAACTAACATTTATGATGATGACGATGTCAATTCAGGTATCTAGGAGATTTATATGTGATGTATAAACCATGGCTTAATATTTTCAAATCCAGTTAGTTGTATATCTGTATCGCTAATATCTATATATGTGTAAGTTTTTAAAAGTATTTGTAAAGATTGACTTGACATCTCAGAAAAATAATGAACCTAGGAAAGAAAATAAAATTGTAAAATTAGTTAGAGATGTTCTCCTCTTTCTAGTTTAAACAAATTCCCAACTAGGGGTATTTCCAATTATTTGTGTATGGATAAGTGAAATGAAGAATCAAAGTGAGAGTCCAGATGCATTATAGCACTCATTTTTCAGTTATATTCTAATTTATTTGGGTAATTGCCTTTTAATATATTTTATACATGTAGAGTTCATCTAATTGAAGTTAAGTTGTATCCGTATTTTGGATATGGTATAAAAATCATTTTATCCTCCCTTTTTAATTTTTTTAGATTTATAATTTTGGAAGTGGTATGGATCCTTATTTTGGCAGACATGTTTTGGGTTTATAAATTTTTTTTATTGTCAAGTCAAACATTTCCATCTAAATTTTGATACCTTAGGCTTAATTGTCAATATTTATCCATTTTTTTAAAGTAAAATTCTAAAGATGACTTCACTGGTGAATGCTACCAAACATTTAAAGAAGAACTAGCTCATTTTTCTCAAATTCTTCCAAAAAGTAGAAGAGGAAGGCACACATCCAAAGTCAGTCTATGAGGTCAACATTACCCTGATATCAAAGCCAGACAAAGGTATTCCAAAGAAAGAAAACAACAGACCAGTATGCCTCATGAATATAGGTGCAAAATCTACAACAGAATACCAGCAAAATGAATCCAGCAGCATATTTTAAATGATTATATATCATGATCAAGTAGAATTTATCCCATGAATGTGAGGGTGGTACAATATACAAAGAGCTATCAAAGTGATACACCACGTTAATTGAGTAAGTGGGGAGAATAACATGGTCATTTCAACTGATGCAGAAAGCGCATTAAAAAAAAAATCCAATATCCTTTGTGTTAAAATACATTCAACAAAGAATAGAAGGAATCTTCCTTGACCTGATAAAGGGCATTTATGAAGAATTCATGGCTAACATCATACTCAATGGTGAAACTTTCCCCTAAGATCAGTAACAAGATGCTGCTTTTACCAGTTCTAATCAGCATTGTATTTGAAATTCTAGCCAGGGCAATTAGACAAGAAAAGGAAATAAAAGCGATCCCAATGGGAAACGAAAAAGTAAAACTATTTCTGCTCACAAATGACATGATCTCGTATGTAGACAATCCTAAAGATTCTCCCAAAAAATCTATTAGAGCTAGTAAATTGGCCGAGTTATAGGATACAAGATAAACTCACACAAAAAAACCAGTTGTGTTTCTATAGACTAGCAATGAACAAATTAAAAATGAAATTTAAAAGAAGTTCAATTTACAATAGCATAAAAATAGTAAGATACTTAGGAATAAATTTAACCAAGAAGTTACAAGACTTGTACACTGAAACTACAAAACAATGTTGAAAGATATTAGAAGAAGACTTAAATCAGTGGAAAGACATCCTGTGCTCATGGATTGGAGGACTTAATATTATTAAGATGGCAACACTCCCAAAATGATCTATGGATTCAGTGCAATTCCTATCAAAATCCTGATGATTTTTTTTGCAGAAATAGAAAAAAAGATGCTAAAATTCATATGATATTGTAAGGACCAAAATAGCTGAGGCAGTGCTAACTAGTAGGACTCAACATGGGCTTCGGAACTTACTACAAAGTTATAGTAATGAAAACAGCACGGTACTGATGTAAGAATAATTCTCCCATAGAAACCAATGGAATAAAATAGCCCAGAAATAAACCCTTGAATATATAGTCAAATGATTTTTGACAGGAATATGAAGACCATTCAAGGAGGAAAGAATAATCTTCTCAACAGTGTGGAGACAACTGGATATCTATATGCAAAGTAGGAACCTGGACCCTTACAGTACACTGTATGCATAAGTTAACTCAATGGATCAAAGACTAAAATATAAGACCTAGAACTCTAAGACTCTTAGAGGAAAACATAAGGATATTGAAGACCTTAAATTTGGTAATGGATTCTTATTTGTGATACCAAAAGCAAAAACAACCAAAAGAAAAAATAGATAAACTGGACATCATCAAAATTAAAACTTTTATGCATAAAAAAAGCACTATCAAGAAAGTAAAAAGACAACATATAGAAGAAAATATTTGCAAGTCACTCATCTGACAAAGATTGGTATCCCTAATATATATTTAAAAAGAAAAAAAATCTTATAACTCAACAATAAAAAAAAAGACAATCCAATATAAAAAATGGAAAAGGGATACGAATAGGCATCTCTCCAAAGAAGATAACACAAATGGCCAACAAGCACATGAAAAGATGGTCAAAATCATTAGTCATCAGGGAAATACAGATCAAAACCACAGCAAGATACCACTTCATACCCACACCCTATAATTTAAAAAAGACTGAAATAACAAGTATTGGTGAGAATGTTGAAAAATTGGAGCCCTCATACAACATTGGTATGTAAGATGGTGCAGCTGCTGTAAAAAATAGCCTGACTTTTCCCTCAAAAATTAAACATAGAATTACCAGATTACCTGGAAATTCCACTCATAGGTATGTATCCAAAAGACTAGAAAACAGACATCCGAACAAGTATTTATGCATGATGAATCTTCATAGCATCACTATTCACAGTAACTAAAATGTGGGGAAACCTCCAATGTCATCAATGGCAGGTGGGTCAACAAAATGCGGTTTATCCATACAATGGAGCATTACTCAGCCATAAAAAGGAAAGAAGTACTGATGCATGCTATTCCATCGCTGAAACTTGAAAGCATTATGCTAAGTGAAAGTAGCCAGACACAAAAGATCACACAGTGTGTGATTCTAATTATATGAAATGTCTGGACTGGGTAAACACACAGAGACAATTGATCAGTGGTTGTCAGGCTGTGAGAAGGGTAGTGTTCAGAGGGACTGCTTGATGAGTATGGGGTCTCCCTTGAGGCTGATAATAGATGTTTTAGAACTGGATAGAAGGGGTGGTTGCACAGTATTGTGAGTGAACTAAATGCTACTGAATTATACACATTTAAAATGGTTAATTTTATGTTATGTGAACTTCACCTCAATTTAAAAAAAAAAATCTACCCAGTGAGATTACTTTTTAAGTATATTTTAAAAATTAAGTTACATTTAATTACATGCCCAGAAACTCTCAATTTCAAAAAAATGTTCCACGATTATTTGAGTCCTTCGTTTTTATTGTTATCATTGTTGGGGGGTTTGGGGTTGTTCTTGGTTTTGTTGGGTTTTTTTTGTTTGTTTTTTTTTTTACCAGTGGGTGGCAGGAGATTTGTCCTCCTTGGGTCTTTTACAATTTTTTAAATTTTATTTATTTTTGCTTAATTTTTAAGTCAAGCCAAAGATTCATATTGGTATGTAAGATGGTGCAGCTGCTGTAAAAAAAATAGCTTGACTTTTCCCTCAAAACTTAAACATAGAATTACATAGAATTCAGGGTAGTGAATTGACCAAACGTAAAGTCTGAGCTTTCTAGAGGATATACAACAAAGTGGAATATCTGACATTTATTCTTTAAAAATTTAAGTGCCACTTGACTATTTATGCATATATTTTTCTAATGGTTTTGTATACTTATCTAATTTTACCAATTGTAAGTTAAAGTGAAGTCACCTGACCTTTTACTTCTATTTAGTTCACTTACATCATGTTGGAAATAGAGTTGATGTTTTATTTTTTTATTTTGCTTATTTGTTAGTTTGTTTATTTGAGATAGAGAGAGTACACACGAGTGGGGAGAGGAGCAGAGGGAGAGGGAGAGAGAGAATCTCAAGCAGACTCCCCGCTGAGTGCAGAGCCCCACACGGGGCTCTGTCTCACAGCCCTGAGATCATGACCTGAGCTGAAACCAAGTCAGACACTTATCTGACTGCGCCATCCAGGTGCCCCTGGTGTGTGTTTTAAACACTACCTTTGGTTGATAGCCTAATTTTCCTCTATTTTGAATGTAACTAAACTTAAACTGGAACCTCTTACATCAATGGAAAATTTTCTGGAATGTTTTTAAACTTCTGTTCAGAGAATTAAAGTATAGGGATTGAACTATAGTACCATGTCCTGAATTGAGCAGAATTCTTACTTAGGCAAAGGAACATTTTAAGGTCACTTTGAATATATTAAAACTGAAGGAAAATTATTGACTTAGAGATTTTCTTTAAAACCATACCCCTTCAGATGCTCTAAAATCACTTGAGCAAAACTAGAAACAGTTTTTTTGCAATCAGCACATTTATTTACACACCCACTGTCTTAATTCTTCAACATGTCTTTGAAACACTGAACTTGATGGTTTTGAAAAGGTGCCTTGTTTCAACATAAAACTATGAGAACACCCATAATGCGGCTGTTTCTTTTCAAAAAGAAAGAATGCAGGGGATTTTTTTTTTCTGTTTAAACAAATGCTATTGTTTCATTGCCAATTTTTCTTTAAAAGATCCCGTTAGTGATTCCAGCAACCTTATTAGGTATTTTTAATCAGTTAAAAATGCTGTTAGAACTTGTTATGGATTCTCATACACTAGATGCAAGTCTCTCAGTCTTTAGTCATCCTTTGAACATGTAACTTACATACCTGACAATTTATTTCCAAAATGCTGCTTTAGTGTTGTATCATCATGTTATGATTGGATTTCCTTAAAAAAGAACAAAAACTAGTTTCTTCAGTTTCATTTCAGGAAATTGATGACAACTTCATATTGCATTATAGAAGTATTTTTCCAACTTCTTAATCTGTGTATGTTAAGTGGCACATTAAATATTAATCCCACTTAGTTGGAAACTCTTAGAAGTACCAGTAAATGCCCCTTCCAACTACAGAAAAGGGTCTTCTCCCCCAAACAACTCAATCTGAAGTTTGCGTGGCCATTGTAGGTAAAATTTGTATCACAAATGCACATTTTAAATAATACAGGAAATGTAATGGTCTGTAATCAGGTTTTAAACCACTTTTGAGTTGTGAACTAGAAGCGTGCTACAAAAACCCATTATATTTATGGATTAAGGGAGGAAATATTAGATTGTCAACATTTCAAGCTGTAAATCTGTGTTTCAAAAAAAGGACATTTCAAAGCAATGAAATAGACCATGACTCCATTTGTATTTATTGTGTTCACTTTCAAACTCACTGAGAGGACATGACTGAGAAATTTCCTGTGATTTCTGCAGGAGAAAAAAAAATGCACCCGCCATTCAATTCTCAGAGTATATTTCCCCTCAAAATGCCTGGAACATATTCACGCTTCATCCGTTGCCTAAACCCTTGCAATATGTAATCCGCAGTAAGCCTCTTTAAGGACAGAATCAAAGGAATTTACGGGGCCGGTTCTACTCACGGTGAGAATATTTGGCTTAAGACCAGACACCAAGAGTTCTTACCTGCAAAGACAGGACACATCACAGAAGTAGATGCTGAAGGAGATGCTTGAACTTGGGCCAGGAGAGATAATAGAGCCAGAGAGCAAAAGACAAGCCGTTGAGCCAGAAGGCTTACTGCCAATTAATCCTTTATTGTAAAAGTGAGACATTTCGTATATAAGCACATTCATGAACAAGAAAGCGAAAATGAATTTTTGCTCCCCGATTTGGGGAGAGGATGGAGTGAAGACATATAATTAGAAGTACAAGAACTTTGGGTGCCCAGGTGTCTCAGTCAGCTCAGCACTGCCTTTGGCTCAGATCATGATCCTAGGGTCCTAGGATCGAGTCCCGCATCCGGCTCCCTGCTCAGTGGGGAGTCTGCTTCTCCCTCTCCCCCTCCCACAATTCATGCATGCACTCTCTCTGTCTCTCATAAAAATAAATAAATGAATAGATAGATAAATAAATAACTGTCTCAAGGAAAAAAAAGTAGAATTTTATAGAGAAAAAAAAAAGAAGTCTCTTCAAAAAGAATTTGAAAATGCCTTGAAGTCAAAAGGGGATAACATGTAGCTGACCTATCACTACAACAAGAACAGCTTCGGGAAAAAACATCTAGACCCAACCAGTAGCCCTACTAACACTTACAGAGAAATGAAAAGTCACTGATTTCCATGATGAATACGAGCCATTCAAGGTCAAAAGCAAAAGCTAATTAATTAACTGATTTATATTAATGTTTTATTCTTTGAAAATTAAGTGTATCGTAACACTTCGAAGTATTAGTTTTCATTTGAACCAGAACAGAAGGGTCTCTAATGCAATTATCTTATGAACGACTCATAAACCCAGTGGCTTTGTGTTAAAAGGTGCAAATATTCTCAGGGCTGAGAGCGGCTCCATAAAATTCAGGGAATAAAAACTTTTGCCTGTTCAACATTTTCTCCAGGGCTGTGTTGTAAATAAAAACATGGAATATGGTAGGAGAACCTGTTTAAAGTTTTTGTCTAGTCATTTCAGTCAAATTAATTTGACATAAACCAGAACTCTGAAACTAACAAATAGAATTTCTCCCTCCATTACTTTTGTTAATTTCTGGGGGAAATCAATGAAATTGATTATTTTCTCCCATGACTTCCTATAAGCTGTGCCAAGAAGAAATAAACAGACATAATCATATCTTCTCCTAAGGAGGATAAATATAAAGTAAATCTCTACTTCTGCAATTTGAGTCACACAAATAACTTTTAGGAAAGGCCATACTCCATTAACGAACATTTTTTACTTTTAATAAGGTTCTTTGGCTTCAGCACTGTTGACATTGTGGGCCAGGTGATTCTGTGTTTTGGGGGGGCTGTTCTGTGCATTGTGAGGTATTTACCAGAATCCCTGCTCCTACCCCATACAGGCAGCAGTACCCTCCCACATTTGTGACAACTGAAAGTTGCCAGATGTCTCCTGTGGGACAAAATCATCCCAGTTGAAAACCATTATTTTTCACCAATATTCATACTAACGATGCAAAAGCAATGATGGGTAAAACTGTTGGCACCTTAACGCACATCAAACAGTGGCACTTTACTTTTATAACAAATCCCTTATGCTTATCATCTGAATGACAAAGGAAAATTAGGTAATAAAATTATAGTTGTAATTAAGGAGAAATAATGAAGGATCAGTGGTGTGCTGGGCATGTCCTCACTCCATTGAATCCAACTCACGTACCCAAAGTGCCTCATCTGCTCTCCCTACTCCCTCACCCTGAAGAGCAAATGGAATGCTGTCTAAGGTGGGATGACGAAGACAAGGATTCTTTCTCAGACCCTGATGAATTATTACTGAGGGATTGCTCCCAAGAGGAGCCTGAGAGAAAGTGGGCAACCGGAATAGGGAAGGAGAGAGAGTCAAGTAGGAGGTGGTTTTATTTATTTATTTATTTATTTATTTATTTATTTGAGAGGGTGGGTGGGCAGAAGGAGAAGGAGAGAAACTTAAGCTGAGCGTGGAGCCCAATGCAGGGTTCAATCTCACAACCCTGAGATCATGACCTGAGCTGAAATCAAGAGTCTGACACTTAACCAACCAAGCACCAGGCACCCCAGGGAGTGGTTTTAGTTGTGATCTAGCGTCAGCCTGATCCTATAAGAGCTCTGAAACATAAAAAGCACACCACAGAGAAGGTTCTGCCTGGAGCACCTCCTGCTTGGAGGCCGGAGATTGGCCTTTCATACCACATCACTCAGCCATGGCTGCAGGCCACCAAGCATAGCACAGAACCTCCTGGGTAAAGCAGATCTTTCAGAAACGCGGACGCTGTGGACCCTTGGTGGTCAATGGCCACAGCAGCTGGAGGACAGCAGCTCAGTACAGCAAAGGGACCTGAGGCACCGGTAGTGTCCAGTACAGATGACTTTCTCCCACTGTTGACAGATGAAAAACCACCACCTCATACACTAGTGGAGCTCTCGGGAGGTCTTCTCTCTGGCCAGGGCTGGGAGGGGTATCCTTTCTGCGCTGATTACAGCTGAGACCCTCATGGGAAATGGAAAGCCACAGTGTGCCACATGCCAGCAAGCTATGTGATGATGCGGCATGCAGTTATAAATGAGAAATGATAGACGTTACACATCGAGTGAGAAATTTTAAGGGAAGACAATTTGATTAGTCTTCTGATTATGGTAATATTTTTCTCATTACGATTTCCATAATTACATATTATCCTTCACAATGATAATTATAGGAATCTTTTGGAACTAAATAGGAAAGCGTATATCTTCATTTTTGTGGCAAATAACTTATAAAATTTTGTTTATGAAAAAAATAGTAAACATGCCACAATATTATTTTTTACTATTTCATTAGATTTGATATCTTGCTGAATACCAAAATTTTGAAATCTCAGGAGCTTCCCTCTACATTTTTAAAAAGTATTGAAGACCACAAAAGCTTTTGTTTATATGGATTACTATGTAACCATATTTACTGTGTTAGCAATTAATACTGAGAAAATCTTAAATATTTATTGTTATTTATTTAGAGACAATAGTAGCAACCTATCACATGTTAACATATATAATACATTCTTTTGCAAAATACCCCAATTTTTCCCAAAAAGTTAGTGATGAGAATGGCATTGGTTTACCTTTTGCAAATTTCTTTAAATGTGTGACCTAATAGGAGAACTAAAAAGTTGGTTTGGTTAAAGCATATCAACAAAGTCATCCTCATGCATATATGCATGAGGAAAGGAAAAGAGTATTTTAATTGCCTTTCCCCTTCACCTGTTTCATCCATCCCCCACTGACCTCCCCTCTGGTAACCATCAGTTTGTTCTTACAGTTAAGAATCTTTTTTTGCTTGTCTCTTTTTTATTTGTTTTATTTGTCTCTTATTCATTTGTTTCTTATATTCCACCTATGATTGAAATCATAAGGTATTTGTCTTTCTCTGACTGGCTTTTGTCGCTTAGCATTATACCCTCTAGATTTATTCATGTTCTTGCAAATAGCAATGTTTCATTCTTTTTTAGGGCTAAGTAATATTCCATTATAGCTGTATTCATAGATATATAGATATAGATATCACTTATTTATCCATTATCTATCAATGGACACCTGGGCTGCTTCCATAATATGGCTATTGTAAATAAAGCTGCAATAGAGGGGTGCGTATATCTTCTCAAATTAGTATTTTTGTATTCTTTAGGTAAATACTCAGTAGCAGGATTACTAAATCATATGGTAATTCTATTTTAATTTTTTGGGGAAATTCCATCCTATTTCCCACAGAGCCTGCAGTAGTTTGCATTCCTATCAACAGTGCAAGAGGGTTCCTTTTTCTCCACATTCTCACCAACACTTGATGTTTCTTGTGTTTTTTGTTTTAACCATTCTGGCAGGTGTGAGCTGATATCACATTGTAGTTTTAATTTGCATTTCCCTGATCATTGGTGATGTTGAGCATCTTTTTATATGACTCTTGGCCCTCTGTATGTCTTCTTTGGAGAAATGCCTGTTCGTGTCTTTTGTCCATTTTTAGTTAATTGTTTCTTTTTTTGATGTTGAGTTTTATAATTTCATTATGTATTTTTGGATACTAAATCCTTATCAGATATATCATTTGCAAATATCTTTTTTCCATTCAGTACATTGCCTTTTTGTTTTGTTAATTGTTTCTTTTGCTGTGCAGAAGCTTTTTATTTGATGAAATCCCAATAGTTTATTTTTGCTTTTTTTCCCCCTTGCCTCAGGAGACATATCTAGAAAGAAGTTGCTACAGTCAATGTCAAAGAGGTTACTGCCTATGTTCTCCTCTAGAATTTTTATAATTTCATGCCACACATTGAGGACTTTAATCCATTTGAGTTTATCACTGTGTGTGGTATAAGAAAGTGGTCTAGTTTTATTCTTTTGCATGTAGGTATCCGGTTTTCACAACACCATTGATCAAAGAGACTCTTTTTTTTCCCATTATATAATCTTGCCTCCTTTGTCAAAGATTAATTGACCTTATAATCATAGATTTATTTCTGGGCTCTGTAGTCTATTCCATTGTTGTATGTGTCTATTTTTGTACCAGTACCATACTATTTTGGTTGTTACAGCTTTATAATATATCTTGAAATCTGGGGTTGTGATACTTCCAGTTTTTTCTCTTTTTTAGATATACTTAATTTTACTGCTTTTGTACTTCCTACTTTTCTCACTTCTGCTTAAGGTTTTTCCTTTCCACCCAACTAATCCCCTTTAACATTTCTTGTAAGGCTGGTTTCATGGTGATGAGTTCCTTTAACTTTTATTTGTTTGGGAAACTGCTTATCTCTCCTTCAATTTTGAATAATAACCTTGTTGGATAGAGTATTCTTGGTTGCATATTTTTCCTTTCAGCACTTTGAATATCTCATACCACTTTTTTCTGGACTGCAAAGTTTCTGCTGAAAAAAATCCGCTGATAGCCTTCTGGGGTTTCCCTTGTATGTAACTGTTTTCTTTTCTCTTGTGCCTTTAAGATTCTCTATCACTTTTTACCATTTTCATTACTATGTGTCTTGCTATTCACATCCTTGGGTTGATTTTGTTGGGCTCTTTCTGTGTCTCCTGGATCTGGATTTCTGTTCCTTCCCCAGATTTGGGAAGTTTTCAGCTATTATTTCTTCAAATAAATTTTCTGCCCCCTTGTTTCTTTCTTCTCCTTCTGGGATCCCTATAATGTGAATTTTTTTATGCTTGAGGGTGTCACTGAGTTCCCTTAATCTAATCCTATTACTATTATTCTTTTTTTCTTTCTCTTGTTCAGCTTTATTCCTTTCTATTACTCTGTCCTCCAGGTCACTAATCTATTCTGCTTCCTCTAGTCTACTATTTATTCTCTCTGGTATATTTTTAATTTCAGTTATTGAGTTCTTCATTTTTTATTGGTTCCTTTTTATGTTTTCTATCTCTTTATTGAGGGTCTCACTAAGGTCCTCCATCCTTTTCTCAAGTCCACTGAGTGTCATTATGATCATTGCTTTAAATTCTCTATCAAGCTTATTACTTATCTCCATTTCATTTAGATCTCTTGTTGTGATTTTGTCTTATTCTTTTATTTGGAAAATAGTCCTCTGTCTCCTCTTTTTGTCCAACTCTCTGTGTTTGTTCCTATGTGTTTGGAAAGTCAGCTATATCTTTTATCTTGAAAGAAATGGCCTTATGCAGAAGAGGTCCTGTAGTGCCCTGCAGCACAGTCTCCCCTGTTCACCAGGAAGTGGAACTTCAGAGGTGTCTCCTCTGTGTGTTGCATGTGCCCTACTGTTGTGGCTGAGCCATATTTGTTTTCAGTCTAGCTGTCTGCAGTCGCTCTCTTTGCCTTTCATGGGTAAGGTTTGGTCCCTGTGCTATTAATGGGCCAAGCTGGGGCTGCCTTGGGCTTGTTTGGGTCAGACTAAGCATTTTCCAAATCTGGCAACTTCAAGGAACTGCAGGTTGCTCTATCCCCCGAGTCATTCACTGAGAAGCTTTTGTTGGTGGATGGGTCCTGATTCAGACCAGATGTCTGCCCCCAGCTCCATGCTGGGGCCCCAGTGGGACTACTGTATGTGGTTATCTTCCCCTCTCCCCAGTGCAGGAGTTACTTCGGAGGCCTTGTCAGGGCTGCTTGCGTACTGCCATGCTTGTAGTGTTGTTTCAGATGTACTCCTACAAAGGTCGTGTTGGATGGGGCATGTCCGTAGGAGAAAATGGGAACAGGGCATAGTGTTAGCAAGGTTTGCAAGGCTCTGCTGTAGGAGGTGACCTGTAGCTGCTTTGGGAAACCAAGGAGGGTGAGTTAGAGAGTTGGGTCTACAGGATTGTGCAGGGGCAGGGTGTGCTGTTAGCAAGCCAGATGGAGAGTAAACACTCTCCATGTGCTTCACTGGTTCCCATAGATGTTAGTGTATCTCAGCTGGGCATGGGGAAGGGAAATGGCACTTGCCAGCTCTTTTTTTCTTGGAGGAGTCTCCTAAAGACCCCTGCCCCTCCGTCACATACTCTGAGATGAGTAAATAACTCTTCCCGAATACCCCAGGCACTTTTCAAACTGCTGCTCCTATGCTGTGTAGCAGTGGGACTATTTGTTATGCTGTCTCTGTAAGGGTAGGGCTCAGTTTCCTATTGCCCTCTGGCTCTCCCAGAACCCAGCCACTGATTTTTAAAGTTCCAGGTTTAAGCCCCCACTGATTGCAAAGTTAAATCCGTCTGGTTTTCAAAGCCAAATGTTATGGATTTGTTTCTCCAGTGTGGGTCTTTGTGCCTGGGGTGCCTGACAAGGGATCTGCTCCTCTCATTTTCCCTGCCTGCAGTGTCCCTCCCTCCTGTGGACAGTCTCATGAGTCAGCTTGATTCCTGACTCTGTCTCCACCCTTCTTACCTTTTGCAGTGTGGCCTCTTCGCTACATTTAGCCGCGGAGAGTCTGTTTTGCCAGGCTTTGAGAGGTTTTTTGCATTATTTACGTTAATGTGGGTGTTATCCAGGTGTATTTGTGGATGAGGTGAACTTAGGATCCCTCTACTCCACCATCTTCCCCAGAACCCCTTAATGAGTGTCATCACTGATCTTATCAGATAATCTGTAGGTACAGGAAGCAGTCAAGCACAGGGACAGACACAAATTTTCCAAAATTCTAATTTTTACTGGTAACAAACATTATTATTTTCTTCCTTGAGGTGACACACTCACTTCATTCATTTTCAAGAAACATCTACCAATGGGCACCTGGAGGGCTCAGTCAGTTAAGCGTCTGCCTTTAGCTCGGGTCATGATCCCAGGATCCTAGGATTGAGCCCCACATAGGGCTCCCTGCTCAGCGGGGAGTCTGCTTCTCTCTCTCTTCCTCCCCCAGCTCATGCTCTCTCTCTCTCTCTCTCTCACTCACTCTCTCTCTCAAATAAATAAATAAAATCTGGAAAAAAAAAAGAAAGAAACATCTACCAAACACAAGGCTGATTAGCTGTAGTTTGTCAGTCACTCTTTCAAGTAGAAATGGTGTTCCATGAAACAAGTGGCTAGTTCAGACTGCACCTCAAACAATTGCTTGAGGACTTTTCCTCAGAACAGCCATTAGAATTCGGTAAGCAGTGGAAATGCATGTTCATGTGTACTTCCCATTTCTTCCCACAAACATGTTTAAAAAGACATGTATTCAGAGATTGAAATTAATAAAATTAGTAATTTTTACTCTTCATCAAGAGTATTCTTAAGCCAGCTAGTGTGTGTGTGTGTGTGTGTGTGTGTGTGTGTGTGTGTGTGTGTTTAATGCAAATGTATTAGCCACAACAGTTTGGTGCCACTACCTTTATCTGTAAGGCGCCAGCAGATTCACCCACCATTGTTTTTGTATCACTAGTATAAATATTAGTGAAAGAGCCAAATAGTGTTGTAGTATTACCATGAAAATAGTTTTGACTCACAGATCCCCTGAAAGCTACTCACAGAAACCCTCAAAGGGACCATAGGTCACACTTTCAGAACCACTTATAAGAGATAAACCAGGACGCCTGGGTGGCTCAGTCGGTTAAGCACCTGCCTTTGGCTCAGGTCATGATCTTAGGGTCCTGGGATCAAGCCCCGCATTGAGCTCCGTACACAGCAGGGAGGCTGCTTCTCCCTCTCCCTCTGCCTCCCTCCCCCACTCATGTTCTCTGTCTCAAATAAATAAGTAAAACCTTTAAAAAAAAAAAAAAGATAAACCTTCAGTGATATTTTTTTCTGATTCCCTTGCATTTTCATATATTGGCTTTCTGCTTAAGGGTTTTTCCAACAAGGAATTGGACAGTAGAGTTGAGGAAAACTGAAGCTGATAACACTTCTATCTCAAACCATCAGGACCACAATCTTAGGAACCCCTTCTTTCTTATCTTTTCCTCTTAGTCTCAGATGTGTTTATGGAGAACTATTTCAAATGGTGCAAATCCAGGCCCTGGATGGGAAGAAAGAGGATGAGAAACAGAATATCTAGAAGGGGTTTATCAAGGGGTTGGAGATGGTGAAGTTAGGAGTTACTGTGCAAAGCTTTTTATTAAATATCTCAACTTGATTAAGTAAAAATTTGATTAATCAATGAAATTACTTCTGTGGTCACTTCCCCTTCTATGACTCCTTGATTGTAAAGAGTGGAAACATGTACTGCAGTCCAGTTCATAGACAATCACCTTTCTCATCACTGGAGTTCATCACTGGCTACAATTTGAGTAGTGCCTATGAAACAGTTGAATATGGAAAAGTCATTTTGCATCCCTTTAATCAAGCATAGCACATATTACAGCTATCAATAGGAAACAGAAGGAGCTTTAAGGAAATTTCTTCATATCACATTTAGGGACAGTTAATCCCCAATAGACTAGTTGATACTCTACATATTGCCAATACAACCATTCCAGAGATTTTCATTAAACTTTTCCTATAGTTGTGTGGGGGGAAAAACTGTCTGTGTGGAATTTATCTCTTCGGAATATTGTGAATTCCTATTTGAATTAGTCTGATGCCTGATGCCTTGCTCTACCCTAGTAGGTCTTTCATTTGATCTTCACGCCACACCCATCCACTGCATAGTATTTTAGTTATCTTTGCCTCATTGCACGCTGGAAAAGTGTGTGCAGGGTCTTGGGCAAACTGCTGTACAAGGATTTGGAAGATTTGTGCTGTGAGTTAAAACTTAAAGTGGTTTTGCAGGCAAAACACCATATTGGGGAATTAGGTGAAGCCAAAAAATGAGAAGGACTCATGAATCTACAGTTAATAAATTCTATATAAAATTAAATTGAAGAATGCTAAATTATAATGATAATGTGTTAAATTGTTTACTACTGGTATGCAGACAGTATTATAATATCAGTGAAGAAGAATATTTTGCATAGCCAAATTTAAGCAGAAGTCTTGAGATTTAAGGGTTATGCTTTCTGATATTAAACAACCTTTTGTGATCTAGACAGCAACTTATTGAAGAACTTAAGAGAAAAAGTTCCTTAATAAATACTGTTAAATAATCCTTAACTTTTAATCTCCAAAATTCCTCATGTTTATCTAACTGATAGATGCAGGGAAAAATCACCTTAGTTTAAGGGTTTTTTTCCTTTTTGTTTTTGTTTTTTGTGTGTGTTCCAACCTTTTTTACCTATATTAAGTGGGAGAACAGTGTCACTTTTCAATTGATTCAAGTAAAGATTAGTTTTTCTTAAAGGAGTTATCCATTTCAGGAAAAAATTTTTGATACTAGAATTATTCATAAATGTCTTTTTTCTACCTTACAATATAATTTGAGAATGAAAGCTAACTTATAGAATTTCATATAAGTCTAGCATTAAACATATTTAACATATTAAGTGGAATATATATGTGTATATATATATATATACATATATATATATAGCATATTAAACTCTGTCGCATTTTTTCTTTATACCTGATGCTATTATTCCAATTCTGTTAGATACAGACTGTCCTACTTGAATCTTTCTATATTGTGGGTCTTTATGATCTCTCTTTGTGATATTAAATCTTTATCCTAACAGAACAATTCTTTAGCTATTCTCTAAAGATCTCACTGAAATGGATTCAACAAGGACTATCACGAGTTTGTACATGGCTGATCACAGCCTCTAGAGTATTCCAAAGGAACCTACAGATAGTTCCTGAAAACCTCTCATTTTCCTAAGAGGGTGAAATCTATCTTAATTGTTCCCTAAGAATATAATTTAAAGGGAAGAACCTCTACTGAGTTAACCATTATGTTACTAAAATAACTGAGTTAGCAGTTCAAGAAATATAAATCCCTTTAGTAAGGGATATTAATGATTTTTATTATATTTCTTGACTCTGTATAGCTTAGTAAAGTTGATAAAATAGTATTCCCCTAGTAGATCAATATTTCCATAGTTATATCTTGTCACAAGCAGAAAACAGAAGACAATGGTTGCCCATCTCTGTTCCTCTATACTATCAAAAAACAGTAAGTGAAATCATGTCACCCAATTAGAAACCATGATATTCCAACATTCAACTGGTTTTGACTTACCAAATCAACAATTGCAACTTAATAATTTCTAAATGAAATGAGAACTAGTCCAAATAATTTTTTTGTTTTATTAAGATCATTTCATGCTATCATCAAAAAGAGCTTGCCTTAAAAGACACTGGATTAAGGATGCATGTCCCTGCCCCCAAGACTCCCCAAAGTAGCTCCCAAAAGTAAATGAATGATCTGTGGTCCAAGTACAAAACTCTTCACTGCTGCCCCAAAGTTGAGAGACCTGATTCAATGAGAGACATTAAGTGGAGTGACGTATCACGTGACGATATTCTGGAGGACATTAACAGAATAACCGACTTAACCCTAATTATACAATATAATTAAAATACCATTTAATAAACTAAAATTAAAATATTGTCCCAAGAAAAGTACAAGGGAAGGAAAGAAGAAGATCATGACTATGGGTCATTGAACAATGCATAGTCTACACAGGACACATCTTCATCTTAATAGTCAAAAGGATGAGCCCTTCACCTTAATTATACCCTCAGAGCAACAGGAAAATCACATCATTTCCTTTTTATTTACCAAAAACATCCAAACAAGCAGAAATTGGCATACTTAGTTAAGTTCATATCTATTCTTTCTGGATTTTTTAAATGTATTATTTAATTTAAACTAATGTGGTTTGTCCTGGCACTCTTGACTTGTATTCTCATTACATATTTGTCTATTCATTGTCTTTTCCTGGACTAGGCTGTTCATGCCCAATGACTAATACATTTTATTGCTACATATTTTTGGAAGAAGAGTCTATGTTCAAAATTCCTTCAGCAGGGGCGCCTGGGTAGCGCAGTCGTTAAGCGTCTGCCTTCGGCTCAGGGCGTGATCCCAGTGTTCCGGGATCGAGCCCCACATCGGGCTCCTCCGCTGGGAGCCTGTTTCTTCCTCTCCCTCTTCCCCTGCCTGTGTTCCCTCTCTCACTGGCTGTCTCTCTGTCACATAAATAAAAATAAAATCTTTGAAAAAAAAAAATTCCTTCAGCAAAGGTCAGCATAATGAATAATTAGATCATCAAACAGTGTCTTTTGGCATGTATTATTATTTTATTATTATTTGTGGCTATTTTTAGATATGAGTAAAACACATTATGTTCTTATATTTAAGATTTGACAGTCATATCTTTGCCTTCAATTTTGTCTTATAGGCTCCAATTGGTACTAAAGAGACCTACCTTTTCACTCTCCTGTATTTTCGTTCTTTTCTTTAGCATAAGTCTATTTTGTTCTCAGACTTCTAAGTCCAATTTTGTATGAGACCATGAAACACATAAACCCACACCCCCACACACAAATACATATCATCATCATTATCAATGTGTCTGTAGGAACAGAATAAGGAGTAGGGTATAAATATTATGAAAGAGATAATATTTTCATTATTTGTAGATACTATTTTACTATTTGTATTATTTCATTATTTGTCTAGATACTCAATGCAAGAAAGTAAATTTTTATGAAAAGTTACAAGCATTCTTTAAAGTGGCCAGTTTCCGTGTCATCATATAAAAATCAGTAATTTCCCAACAATCTACTATCAACTAGAAAATATAACAGAGGAAAAAAATCCTATTCGCAAAGCAATAAAAAACAAAAAATGAGAAATTATCCTAATGAGAAAAGGAGTCCAATATACAAAAGGTTATAAAATTTTGTGGTA
Organism: Ailuropoda melanoleuca; assembly: GCF_002007445.2. Classification (NCBI taxonomy): domain Eukaryota; kingdom Metazoa; phylum Chordata; class Mammalia; order Carnivora; family Ursidae; genus Ailuropoda; species Ailuropoda melanoleuca. The sequence continues at coordinate 15,337,211 of NC_048235.1, read as the reverse complement.
TACATCTAAAAAAGATATAAGAAATAGAAATGGGTACAAATATTATAGTTGAGAAAACTCAGTATTGGACAAAAGTCAGTTCTCTCAATTTAATTCATAAGATTTGTGCAGTCTTAAATCCCGAACAGAATTTTTCTAAGCTGCATTGACAAATTGTTCTCAGGTTTACCTGTAATAGAAAAACAAATATATATGGTAAAGAAAAATGTTGAAAATAAGTACAGTGAGTGAGGGCATGACCCACCACATATCTACATAAAGCTCCAAGAATTAAAAATTAAATAAATGAATTGATAAACAGATGAATAATAAATAAACCCAGGTGAATATATGGATTTAGATGATGATAAAGGTAGCAAGTGAGTAGAAAAAAGTCTGGACTAACTTAACAAATTGTAATGAGATAATTAACATTTCATTTGAGAAATAAGAATAGCTTGAATTCACACCATACTCGTATGAAAGTCCAGTTTTAAAAGTTATATATTATACAGCAAAACTATACTAGTATTTAAAAAAGACACAGAAAAGTATATTTATAATCTTGAGCTAAAGAAGGTCTTTTAAAGTTACAACCAAAACCTAGAAATCATGATGAAAAACAAAAATCACTGATAAATTATACAGTAAAAAATTAAAAAGTTATATAAGAAAAATGGCACCATTCAAAAATGTTAAATCATAAGTGAGAGATCAGCAGAAACTCTCTGCAATGTATATAACAGACAAATAATAAATGTCAAAAAATAAAAGCTGCAAATCACTAAGCAAAAAAAAAAACAAAAAAAAAAACAACCTAATGGAAAAGGGTCATGTACATGCAACAATTACGTTTTGCTCCAGCTTCACACAGATTATCTCAAGTCTAGTGGATTCCAATTATGTATGTAACAAATATATATAAATATGCTAGAATCAATTATATGTAATTACATATTATATATGTTTGAACCAATCCTAGGCTTAACAGCTGCTCAAGATAACTTCAGATTCCATAGTCAATTAAATTCATGCCAAACTCTACTTAAGACTTTGTAACCATGGGGCACCTTGGCGGCTCAGGTGGTTCAGCGCCCAACTCTTGATTTCGGCTCAGGCCATGATCTCAGGGCCGTGAAACCGAGCCCGGCATTGGGATCTGTGCTCATCACACAGTCTGCTTTTCCCTCTTCCTGTGCTCCTCTCCCAGCTTACTTTCTCTCTCTCTCACACACACAAATAAATAAAGTCTTTAAAAAAAAAAGAAAAAAGACTTTGCAGCCAAGACTGCCGGATCAGTCAACAATAAACGATATCCAAAAATAAATATTTTTGGAAAGCCTATTGAACACAAGCATTAGTCCTTTCCAAGGACTTGCAGTGGACAATCACAAGGCAGACATAGAATCTTGGAACTGAGGCAAGGCTAGCAAGAGCACTAAGGAGCCAAGAAATGAGACAGAGTTAACTAGAATATTTACTCCTCTGCCTTCTACTCTCAGTGGATATCTTCAGGGTGAAATTTCTGAATATAATTCATTTACCTCTGTGTTCCTATTGGCCAATCAATCAACAAATAATGAGGGACTTACTATGTGCCAAGTATATATTTACTAGAGGACAGGAACACAGACGCAACAAAGTAGACCCAGTTCCTGTCCTCTGAAACTTCTAAATTAGTGGGAAGGAGGAACAGTAAAGAAATTATAAATGTTATAAGCACAGTGAAGGAGCACCACGGAAACATGTATCAACAGTGCCTGATCTAGTCATTTGGGAAAGAAAGAATCCTGGTTTTAGTCAAATAAAATTCCCCCAAATAGTTGGCAGTATTAACACAAATAATGATCACACCACTTTTAGTTCATTGTGTGTAATTCTCAGAATCTGGCTGTTTCTAATGTTCCTCTAATTTCATCATTTTGCATAAAAATGCTCGAGGGTGAGCATTTCTTTGAACTGACTTTTGGGCTCTCCTATTCAAGAATGAAATCTGAAAATTCTTGAGATACCATTTTGACCACCCAGTTCTGCAAATATCTCTCCTCGACTGATTAGAGTTCAGATCTGACACCAAAAACCTTCCAGGCCACCTGTCTTTCTCAGTTCAGAAAGGCCTTTAGATCAAATCCTTGGTTTCCTTGCTTTCCAACTCTTAACATGTGTATATTTGCTTTTACACATGAATAATGCAAACTTGGTAAAGCATCTCCTTGGTAGGAGCTTGTGTAACTCTCTAGTACAAACAGGATTACTCCCGGCTGACAATTACAACAGCGGGTTATTACTCAGAATATCATGTGAACCAAGTTAAATGAGGTGATGGAAACTGAAAGAAATAAATCAAAATTAACAAAAAAGGAAAGGAAAGATCTTAAGGAAGTAAAGCTAAAAGTGCAAGTAATTTGCCAAAGACACTGAACTGTATAAATGACCAATGCAAAGTATTGGGTAATCTAAATTATATTTTTAAAAACATAAGGTCTGGATGCCCAATCACCAGGGGATTTTTAAGCCTCATCTGAGTAAGTTGCCTCAAACAGAATAGAGGAGAAAGCTAAGGTATTTATTTATTTACTTTCCCGGTGTCAGCCCTGCACCCAAAGCCGAATGCCTCCAGCATACGCGCCAGAGTCTCATTGTAGATCCTTGCCGTATGGGTGTAATACACAAAGGTCTCTGGCAACCTTTGATTATCTCATTTAATTATTCAACAACCACTCATTTGTCATAATTTTTAAAAATTACTTTGCTCCATTCTTACACCATCCCTTATTTAAAATAATCAGAGGGTAAGAGAATGAGTTAGAGATCAATCCTTTGTCCACATTTCATTTCTTTAAATTTTTGCTTAATCTCATTGCTAAATTCGGACAGACACTGATATCCACGAGCTTGGAGTAAGTGAGCAAAGAAGCTAGGTCGAAGGAGAATTCGGATCCAGAGGCAGGAGTAGCACTCTTCTCTTTCCAAGACAAAAGAGGCAGGGGTGGTGATGGGAGCTTGCGTTAGCAATACTGTCCAGGACTAGCACTGACCTCCACTGTCCTTTCACAACAAGAGAAATATTCCTGCCAGACTGTCCCCGATGGAAGTTTGGCTGTGGCTGTCATCCGCCACCTCCCTTGTTGCCTGCCCATTCCTCATGTCTGACTCTCCAGCTATTCTGGCAATTCTATGAATTACCCAACATCCTTTTCATAAAATACTTTCTGTTTAAACCAGCCAAAGTTGGTTTCTATTTCTAGCCACAAAGTACCCGGCATGAAACAGGGAGATTTATTGGGCTCTTAGACCATTAGTGTACTATTTCCTGGATGGTGCACTAAATTTATAACTTACATATAGTTCTTAGGAACCAAAAGAAACTGGTAAAATAGGGCTAGATTCATTAGGTTGAGTAGACTGGTCTCATTCTAATGCCAGATTTCAGGTTGTCATTAGCATTCCATTTAATAAGCCTGGAATAATCCCTGAAGTTAAATACAGTAATAAATTAGGACCCCTGTTGGACTATTATATACCTGGGTTGAGTTTGAAGCTTCCTGGAGTTAGGTATCGTTCAGTCCAGAGTCACTGGATCTCCCACAAGCAAACTAACACCAAAGGAAGATTTAGGTCTTTGGTACTCTGACTGGTTTTTCATAGCTTCATTTTTCTTAAATTTCTGCTAAAACAAAAATGGTACCTGGAATGAATGTTCATGACATTCTCATTTTACCCAGTACTGACTGACATAAACTGAGGGAGTTTATGAGTCTTTCAAAGTATCCCATTTAAATTAAGGAAATTTTGATATAAAAATCTAAAATTATTCTCCTGTTTCAGTTAAGAATACGCTCAGCTATGAATAGCAGAAAACCGTACCACAGCGGCTTAAACGACAGGCCAAATATTAGATACATCACCGAGGAGTCTAGACTTGTCTTTCACCTCAACAAGGCCATTAGGAACTAGGAACTTTTCAGCTTCCTGTTTCACATTCTTAGCATGTGGGTTTTTTTGCTCCCTATGGCCATGGTTGCAATATGCTCTGCACTTCTAAATATCACTTTTATATTCAAAGCAGGAAGAACGTGCAGGGGGTTAGGTAAAACCACTTCCTGGGAAGAATTTGTTTTTTAGTATAAAAAATGAAACTCTCCTGGGGACCTTCCTCCTTTGTGTTATTGTCCAGAACTATGTTCACGATCACTTTAAGCTATAAGGAAAGCTGGAAATTCAGTATTTCCTTCTAGAACCATGGTGCAAGAATACAAGAAATGAAGGGGTTCAAATGAGTGTTAAATGAGCCAATCTGCAGTGTCTGCCATGTCTCCTGACACCATTTGCTGCCATGTGGACCCAATGATTCCAAGGCTTTAATGGAATGTGACCACAGTTTTGGTTTGTTTTTATTGTTATTTATTTAGTCCATAAGGTCACAAAGTAAATCATATTTCTCATTTTGAAGCACATAATCATCAACATTCTTCTTTAGCAAATTATTTTATTTTAGATAATTGTCTGCATTAGCTATCTATTGCTACACAGCAAATTACACCAAAGTTAGCAGCTCAAAACAGCAAACACTTATTAGCCCATTGTTTCTGTGAATCAGGAATCCAGGTGTGGCTCTGCTGAGTGTCTTCCTCAAGGTCTCTTTCACAAGGCACAGTCAGCGTTTGTCAACAGCACCCACAGTCTTGTCTAAAGGCTCAACTCAACTCGGGGAGGATTGGCTTTCAGGCTCACTCACGTGATTGCTGGCAGGATTCTTTTTCTCTCTGGATGTTGCCAAAGGCCTCCTTTGGTTCCTTGCCACATAGGCCTTTCTATCGTGCTGCTCACAGCCTAACACCTGGTTCCCCTCAGAGGAAGCCAGCAAGAAGATGAGAGAGAAGGGAAGCAAGATGAAAACTGGTTTCTTTATAACCTCAACTTGGAGTGATATCCCATAACCTTTGCCGTATTCTGTGCGTTAGAAGACTGGACTAGGTCCAGTGTACACCCAACAGGACAAAATTACATGACGGCATGAGTACCAGGAGGCAGTGTTTCTTGGAGAGTCATCTTAGAGACTGCCAATGCATTGCCTGTATAACTTGGCCATCAACTGGGTGTTTTATGACACTTCGACTTGGGCGCTACTCTGAGTAACTCATCTATTACCTGATTATAACTTGAATGAACTGAGAAGAATCTGGTGTTCTCATTGGAAGCTGATTTAAGAAAATATTTTCTTAAATTCTAAGCTCAGTTAAATTTTGCTCAAAAAATTCTTTGAAATGCTACTAACTAGATTCACTCTAGTCCTTGCTCCAATTCCTAAACTATAGGAAAGATTGGATCCTTTATTATGCTAACTCCTGAAAACTTTAAGAAATGTTGTTACTGTGATTGATCTTATTTTTTATTATATTTTCAAGTTTGGTATTAAAAAATGCTGTTGATTCAAGACGTCTATTCTGTGTTATAACAGTTTTGCTGTTATATCACTTCTAAATTTCTCTATTGCTTTTGCTTGGTTTTCTATTTAGAGAGTCCTATCATCTGCAAATAAGTGAGAATGTTCCTTCTGACTCTTACACATCTTATTTGTTTTTCTTATTTCCTTGCATTTCCTAACACCTGCAATTTTAGGTTAAACATTTGCAGTAGTAGGGGAAATCTTTTTTTCCCTTTTCCATTTTTAAGGACTATACAACTAAAGCTTTTCCAATAGATGCGATCATTGCTGAAGGTTATTTACTTTAATAGAATGTCTGATATTGGAATATCATTATATTCTTTGGGAAAAATATACTCATTTATTATGCATTTTTAATATGTTATTAGATTTAATTGAGTTTGGAAGCTTTTTGTTGTATGAGATAGAGATCTGCTCCTCAAGAGTTACTTAATGTCGAATGCCCTTTTCCAGCTATTTGGTCTCAGAACTCTTTCTGAGGGGGAGTTATTTGATTACATTTTATTTTATTTTATTTATTTATCATTATTATTTAGATTTTATTTATTTATTTGACAGAGATAGAGACAGCCAGCAAGAGAGGGAACACAAGCAGGGGGAGCGGGAGAGGAAAAAGCAGGCTCCCAGCAGAGGAGCCTGATGTGGGGCTCGATCCCATAATGCTGGGATCACACCCTGAGGCAAAGGCAGACGCTTAACGACTGAGCCACTGAGGCCCCCCTTGATTACATTTTAATTTCTTCCCAGTTAACTGTCTTATTCAAGTTTTTATTTAATCCTGTAATAATCTTGGTTGTATATAGAACTTGAGAAATTCATCCATTTCATCATAGTTTTCGAATCTTTAGCGGTTCTGTTGTTCATGATCTACTTTTGTCACACCTTGATCTCTGTATTACATAAGGTTATCTGTAGGTACTTTAAAGTTATCTTTTGGTTATTGATCTCTAATTTTATGATTTTCATTCTATAGAATTCAAGACTTCATTTTATAATGTACATGCAGCAAGACAGTACATTCTGTGGTTTTGGAATATAAAATTCTGTAGACACCTGTTGGTTTAGGTTTACTAATCACAGGGTTTTTCCAGCTCTTCTAAATCCGTTCTCTTTTTATTTTTTGTCTTCTCAAAGGTGTGTTACCAACTCCAACTGCAATTGTTGATTTAGCTACTTTTCCCTCATAATGTATCAAATACACATAGATACATATTTTTCCCATCAATTTCTTTTTGATCAACTATTTCTTTTTCTAATATAAATATTTTCATCTTTTACTTATAGAGCTTGATGGCTTGAATTTTATTTTGTCCATTACTAAAATTGATGATAGTTTTATATATTTTTAACTAATTATTTTCAATTTTTCTGTTTCTTTTTGTTTTAATTATCTCTTGTTGACTATGTTTTATGGCATCTTATTTTCCCTGAGAGTCTCTGAGATTTGATGTGCCCACTCAGTGGGGAGTCTACTTTTCTCTCTCTCCCTCTGCCCCTCCCCCAATGTGCACATGCGTGCTCGAGAGCTCTTTCTCTCTCTCTCTCTCAAATAAAGAAATAAATCTTAGAAAAAATAATAATAATAAAAAGAGAACTAGAATGTTTTCTATAATGTCTAATGTATCTTTGTATGTGTATGTGTATCTCAGGATGTCTTCATTTTATTAAATGGAGTGTATAAATAATAGTTGAGTCATATATGAAATTCCAGGTTTGAGGTTATTTTCCTTCAATATTTTTAAAATGTTTCTTTGATATTCTACGGTGGCCATTAAGAATTTTTATGTCGATTACTTTATAGCGAAATGTTATTTTTTCTAGATGCTTTTAGAAATTTGTCATATTTTTCAATAACATAATGGGTCCAGATTTAGGGTTTTCCTCATCTGTGTTGTCTGTTGCTTTTTGGGTCCTTCTGATCTGACTCTTCTACCTCCTCAGCCATCATTTGAATGAGAACAATACGAATTCTCTGCTCCATGTAGTTTTAACTAATAGGTCAAAGTTGGCCTTTCTATTTCTATCCTTTCTATATAGTTTAGATTTTCTTAGATATTTTCCATCTCTCTGTCCTTTTATTAAATGTTCCAGGAAAATTCTGTTACTAGATCCTTGATGTCGTAGATTTATACTTTCGCTATATCCATTCTGCTATTACATGTTTTATTCGTATCTCCGTTTGATCCTTCTTCCTCACTGATTGCCTCTGCTTTTTATTTGCAGTATCTCCCCCTCCTCTCTGACGACATTTATGTTATTGATTTTAAACTCTTGTTTTATCTGAGCCATTAATTCAACTCCCTCTGATAAGGTCCTTTAGTATCAATTTTTTTTAAGAGTTAGTACTCCTCCTCAGATATCTTGTGCTCTCTTCCTATGTGCTCAAAGTCTTTTAGGACTAATGGTTCCCTTAGCTGGTTGTAGTGGGAGTCCAGATGAAACCCTAGACCTAGCATGTGCTCTCTTCCAGGTACATTTAGGAGGTACAGAAACGACTTAGAGAGAAGAGCCTCTATCATTGCAAATCTGGAAGCCTTTATTTCCACACAGGACCCAATCCTGTCCATCACTGAGCTCCCCACTTTTTCTGCATACACACTGGTTTGTTTGGTTTTTTTTTCTGGATTCTGCTTCCCTCTGTTGCAATTATCTTGCCCATTTAGCAAGAAGGAACCGACCTCTCCATTGGAGATGGAAGCTATCAGTGCTCCTTCCCCACTTTCACGGTACCTGCCTCATCCATCGGTGCTGGCATGGGGCTGCTGTGTCCCTTTCCTACAGGACACTGAGGCAAACAATGATGTATCTGGGCCAATGTAGAATAAAGAGCTAAGGACAATTAGAAAGCTCCTTCCCAGCAGCCTCTAGGTAGTGGCAGCTCTTCAGGTTTGGACTGCTATTCCCTTCTCAGAAAAAGACCCTGATACCCTTTGTTACCCCTAGAGTTGTACTGATTCTGTTTTCAGTCATTCTTCTGGTTGCTTGTGTGGTGTTTCCTGGTTGAGCTTAGGGAAGAGCCAACTTCCATAATAGTTTGCTGTCTCATCCAGAAGTCTCAGTATGTTGGTCAAAGTTGATACTCCACCCATATTCAGATATGGCCATAGGCCCAAGTGAACACAGACCAAGCGATGCCTTTATGTGGAAAGTTTCCAGGAAAGAAACATTCCACAATGGGGAAATTTATATATCCCCATATTCATTGAAAACTGGACCAGGGAAGAACTCCACCTGGAAAAACCCTAGAATGCCTTAAAAATTCTTAGTTTCCATTATTCCACATTTTGAAAGCAAAACTATTTATAGTTTTTCCCAAATTATCAATACAGAATACTGGTGCAGCCCCTCAAAAAAAAAAAAAATTCCATACCCTTTCAGTCAAATGGGTAGAAATAAACTATTGGCAATCAAAGATACAACAAATAATCACTAAATTATCAACACAGTTTTATACTTTTACTAATAAGTTTTAACTGATATTTATGTGCCAGGCATTTCCAAGTATATTATCTCATATATTTTTGACAACCACCTCGAGAAGCATGCTTAGAGACAAAGAAAGTTGAACTGATGTGACTTGTCTGAAGTCACCCAGGTAGTAAATGTTGGAGCTGCGGCTCAAATCCAGGTGAAATTCTCTTTTTTACTGCCTTACTTACTGGCATTTATGTTGTGCAAATGACCTTAAGATACATATCATAACAAGGGCAATTTCTTAGGAAATATTTACATCTGTCAAAAAGCCATCTTGGACACACACCTGGAACCCATGTACTTTGGCTTGATATTTTATTCATTTTTTTCCATAAAGCTTTTTTTAAATCTGCGTATTATTTTGGAAACATATTGCTACCTCTCTGGGGGTGAACATGTGGTAGTTTCAGGATGAAGTCATACAATCACAGCACCTGGGCTCTGTGGTTTCCCCCATGTGGGTATTATTCAGGGAGTTCTTATTTAAGCAGTAAGAGTCTGTTCTTGGTTTAGGGATGGGAACAGGGTCTAGGATGAATCTAAGTAGTAGCTTTTCAAAAAATTATTTCAGTAAAATTTGAGTTTAGAATTAAATACATATATATATATATATATATATATATATATATATATCTTAAAGATTTATGTATTTATTTGAGAGAGTGAGCGAGAGAGAGAGAGAGAGAGAGAGAGAGAGAGAGAACAGGAGCAGGGGCAGNAAGGCAATTTCCAACTGTAATACTAGATTTTTCTTAGGATATCCAAGTTATAGCCAGGTATAAGCCAAGTATAAGTCTCGAAATAACACCTAATGAACCAAATTAGATAAATATACAGTTACATACTTTGTACACCCAAACATTAAAGTCAGAGGTTTTTCCCTAAAAAAATTGCACCCAGAAAAGAGAAAAATCATTTAACTTAGAGGACGCTATCTCAATTACTTTATTGTGAACAACAAAATAAGGTTTATGGTAGACAAATTCTAGTGAAATGACCTCTATTGCTGATAGTTTTTGAGTTGATGGAAGTCAACTTGCAGAATTTGCTAAAGAGATCTTTTTGAATGGATACAGCCTTTACACCTGGAGATATATGACCAATTACAAGTGAACACTGTAAATATACACTTTAAAAGATGAATGAAAAAAATAATTCTTTTTTCTTAATTCCAGTACAGTTAACATATGGTGTTATATTAGCTTCAGGTGTGCAGTGTAGTAATTCAACACTTCACCCTGTGCTCTTAATTCACCTTCACCTGTCCCACCCACCCCACCCCCCAGCTGCCCTCTGGGAACCACCAGTTTGTTCTCTGTAGTTAAAAGTCTGGTTTTTTGTTTCTCTTCTTCTTTGTTCATTTGTTTCTTAAATTCCACATATGAGTGAAAATTCATAGGGTATTTCGTCTTTCTCTGACTCATTTCTCTTAGCATTATACCTTTTAGATCTATCTATGTTGTGGTAAAGGGCAAGAGAAAATGAAACCACTAATTCAAGTAGATATATGCACTCCTATGTTTATTGCAGCATTATTTACAGTAGCCAAGATACAGAAGCAACCAGTGTCCATTGTTAGATGAGCAGATCAAGAAGATGTGATATATACATACACACACAATGGAAAAAATAATTCTTAATGTTATGTGAATGGGTACCTATGGCATGGAATAAAATTTCCCATGATAACATCCTATATAATTCAAAAATACCACTTCTCAAAGACAGAAGGAATATGACACAGAAAATGTGAGAGGAAAGAGCTCAAAACGTAGCCCTGGTGATGGTGAAAATCTGCCATTTAAAGATCCACATGACAAGCTGAACTAAATTATTTTGCAGAAGTTAGAAGTGGAAAAAAATTGCTGCTCAATTATTATATTAGGTAATAATGGGATTTTAAATGTGTGGCAAGAACTAAATTTCTTAAATAATTTTAGTCAGTTGATTATTTTACCTGCATCCTCAAATGTTCATTTGTTCAGGGTAAAAAAAAAAAAAATTCAAGAATCTTCTCATTAAGAATGCTTTGTATTCAAGAGCAACAAATATTTGGGCATCTGCAGTAAATCTCCAAATCTCTGCCATATACTAAGTTATGGAACTTAGCCCAGCAAAACTAGCTACTGTGCCATCTGCCCTAGAAGCAGCAGTGACTTGGAGCGATCACAGAGGAAGAGGAGACACAGTCAGGTGTACGACCTTTCTGCAGGCTTCCCAGAAAAATCTTTTGTTTGATTCACTTTATTGAACAAATATATTTGCAATATTAATAAAGGAGCTATAAATAAAAATTATTTCAATTAAATTTCAATAAAATAAAAGAGAGTAAATACTCAAGCAGTGGCTATCCAAAATATGGTGTTGATGCTTGCTGAGTATATATAATTTCCCCAGGAGCAAAAAAAAAAAAAAAAAAAAAAAAAAAGATCACCAACAGGGAGATTCTTCCCACTTACCTAAAACAAGAAAATCTAGATTTGAAGAATAGGTAGGAAATCTCACTTCTCCATCAAAATCAGCAGTCAGCAGAACGGAGATGAAATTCACAAGAGTGATCTGCAACGTTTCTCAGAAAGGTTAATGATTGAGGCTGTAAGAAGCACCTTGTGACAAAAACATCATGAAAACTGCCTGCTGATACATCATGGCCAATAAAATAAAGCCTAAGGTCAACCTTATAAAGTTAGGCTTCCAAGATTTTTTCAGCAAACCTTTCCAAGATTTTTTCAGCAAAACTCGTATCTTAACCTAGCCCAGGGTTTCTCAACCTTGGTGCTGTTGACATTTGGGGCCCAGTAATCCTTGATTGTGGGGTCTATTCTGTGCATTGTGGGATATTTACCTGCATCACTGGCCTCCACCTACTACATGCCAATAGTATGTACTGGCATGCTCTTCGCAGCTGTGACAACCCAAAGCATCTCTAGATATTGCCCGATGTCCCCGTGGTGGGGGTGGGGGGGTGAATCACTCCTAGTTGAGGATGGCCACCCCAAACCTTGTATGTTCAATATTAGAATGTCTATAATGGCTGCACCTATATTTTCTGGCTAGTGATTTCCGAATAAGAAAAATATGGGGGGTGCCTGGGTGGCTCAGTTGGTTAAGCATCCACCTTCGCCGCAGGTCATGATCCTGGAGTCCCAGGATCAAGCCCCACAAAGGGGTGGGGGGGGCACCTGCACTCAGTAGGGAGCCTGCTTCTCCCTCTGCCCCTCCCCCCTCACAGGCACTGCTCTCCCTCTCTCTCTCTCACTCTTTGTCAAATAAATAAAGAAATCTTATTTTAAAAAAAGAAAGAAGAATATGGATGATGAGGAGAAGGTTGGCATTAATAAGATGAGGGGTGGGAATGAAGATGACAGAGGCTACCGGAGATGGCGCCTCCTTCTCCCTTCTTCCCAGGGCCCTGTAAAGCCTTCAGCAGAAAGAGAACCCCAGTCAGCTTAAGTTCTAAGCAAAAAACTAGTTCACCCCCCTCCCCCGTGTACACCTGGACGCTGGCAGGCTTCCTGCGTCTGGCCTCGCCATCTTTCTGAATGCCTGCCTTTAAATTGTACCCAAGGGTGCTGGAGTCAGTTTTTGGAGCAGGGCTGGAGCTGCCCTTTGGTCCATCTGTTCTACTAAGCATGAAACCATGAAACCGTGTTCCCTCCCTCAAAGGTGTTCTGTCAAACATCCCTAAATAGCAAATATCACGGCCGTGTCCATCCTTTCTTCAGATATGCGCCAACAATGATTAAAGCCTCCGTCTATGACCCTCTGCTTCTCAGATCCTCACACTCAGTCCCAGGAACGTGAACGCTCTCTCCCCTAAAAAAGGGGACTGCAGACTTGGCACTTTGCTCTTGTTTTCTATCGAAGTGTTAAAGAAATAGAGTCAATGTCACATGGACTTGATCAGTTCTGCTTGCCTTTTCTTTTCCAAGTTCACAAAATTGAAAGCTGTTTAATTAAAATCGAGTGGTCTGAGCTAACCTCCCACTTCTCTCTCCATCTGCGGAGTATTTGCTTCCAGATACATTCAGGCTGTTCCAATTTTTCTGGGTTGACATTGGTCCAGTTCACCCCACTGGCATGTCAAGCACACAGAAGCAAGCAGCACTTCCGAAGATAGGTATCTCTTTGATAGGAGAGCCCTTACTTCTCCCCAGCTGTCCACTTTCAGAGAGGACTTCTGTGCTACCCTTTTCCCTCTCACTGGTAGAACACGTCGAAGTAAGAAAGCTCCAATGTCTTTATTTATACTGCCCATCTTTTTCTGAACCTCACTGACGTGATGCTTGTAAATTATCATTTGGCCAGCTAGGTAGGGTGAAGGCTTTTTTTAGTTTGATCACAAATATGACTTCCTTTTCTTCTTGCCTCCCTTCTCTCTTGAAGGGAAGAACATGTCTGATGGCAGCTCTTCCAAGCAGGTGCCCTGTCTTCCTTTTTCTCTGTCTCCCCTGCCATGCCCAATTCACTGCTGGGAACATAACAGAAGTGCAATACAAATTTCTTGGATTGAATGGAGTTTTATTTTGACGGAAGCCTGGCTGCTTCTGCTCTCCATCTCTCAGAGAAGCCTTCCGGCCACCGAGTCCCATGCTGACTAGTCAGCCGCTGATTGCCTTTGTCATGAGGGCCGCCCAGCGGGTCGCTGGCTTTCTAAAGTGGACACCTGTCTTTCAAAGACAGAGCTGAGTCACCACATCATTTCACAGACTGCTGCCGGTGCTGCGATGTGAACTCAGAGTAGTGATCAGCCTGAGCAGGATTCATCCCGGAAGTTTAATGACGAAGGAGGTAAATTCTGCATTTTTCTTCCTCGTCATCCAATGCCCCTTGGACTTGGCGCGTTCTCCATATCCTTCTACAATTCCTTGAAGCCTTATTAGCCTTCCTGCAGAACAACGCTGCATCATTTTTCAGATGGTTAGAAAGTGACAAGAATAGCAGGAGCTGCCTTTCCCAGTGACCTTAAATTGCTACCACTGTAGAGATTGGCTGAGGCCCCGGCACCTGCTAAGCGAGACAGACACAGCTGTTCCGCATCCCGGCTCACCCTAAATAATTACATATCTGAAATTTTACTGTACTTAAAGGCATTCAAAGATTTTTTGTGTGTGTTATGTCTTCTCTCGTTAACTTGGCTTCTGAGCATCCCTCCCGTTTTGTTTTGATGTACCAACCTCATTAATTATATAAAAGTTACATATGCTTTTTAGCCATTAAGCCATTTTTATAAACCCACACAAAAATTCTACATGATAGATTGGAATTATGCCTCTTTCAGAGCAGATAGAATGCATACAAGCCTTTTTAGGATTTTTAATCTAACAAACCAGATAGAAAGGCAATTCAGGGGCTAGGATTTTACAACCAAGTAAATACGAGTTTGTTAAACCTGTAAGTGCCAGCACTCAGCATCGCATTTGGATACCAAAAATAGATGAGCCAAGCTCTTTCCTGAGGCTCTGTAACGCTGATTCTGGGGAGGCTTCATAACGTTGCATTTACTCAACTCTCCTATCCCTTCCCAAATTGACTCTTGAGGGAGCTATTCATTCCTCACAAGCCAGAAGGAACAAAGTGTTGTGAGAATGTACAGCGGCAGGTATTAGACACTGCTGGGGGAGGGTAACCTCGCACAAACTCTTTGCAAAACAATTTAGCGTTATCTGATAAACTTGAAGATGCACGTACACTGTGAGCCAAATCTTCCACCCCGGGGTATATTGCCTTGAGAGACTTCCCCATGTGCACCAGGATGCATGTCCAAAATGGTCCCAGCAGCATTATTTTTCATGGAAAACCAACCAACCTGAGCACAACACAAACACCCCCTGACAAGGAAATGGATAATCTGCGTGTTGAACGAGATCGCTTCCCAGTCATGCACACGTGCTAGCATACTTGACGGCTGCCTGACCCTCAGCCTCCGTGAGTCCTCTATAGGACTCATACCAGACCCCGCGGAGAACAGCCCGGATCTCGTGCCTGCCCCAAAGCCATCAGGCCATGATAATGACCCATGCCAAGAAAGGCTTCTCAACTCCCTTCCGCATTCAATCAAAAAGTGCCTTTCAGAATCCTACTTTTTTTAAAAGGAGCTTTGAGAAAGACTCACTGAACCCACGTTTAGAATAATGCTGCTCTAAAAATTAAATTCACACTCAACACCTACTACTCTTAGTCCTTGGTTGTTCATCGTGTATTATACTCATGCAATTGAGTTCTATATAGCAGTGAGAATGAATGAACGGCAGAACGTGTACCAACAAGAATGTACCTTACAAACATTAGACTGCATTACTTAGGAATACATACATTTATGTATACGTGTGTGTGTACAAATGTCTGTACATTGTGTGTGTGTGTGTGTGTGTGTGTGTGAAGGCATGACAGACACCGAATAAAGAGTGAGCAATAGACAACATCTCCAGTCATCTCCGCCCAAGGGCCAGAGGTCTGAGTGAAGGAACTATGTGGAATATTCTAGTTCAGTCTCCTCCACATCAAGCCAGGGCACTCATTATTGTAGCACAGGATTATTACCAAGATAAAATAGCATCATGTGTGTGAGAAGCGAGCATAATGCCTTCAGCATCGTTGGCTACTCAGTAAACTATAGCCAACCAGCAGCCCCGGGGAAGAGTGAGGGCCCAGGTGGGTGCAGTGCGTTTCATACATGGGGTCCTGTTTTTCAAACCATGGTCCGTCCAATTACCAGGCCAAAACCCCTGGCGTGCTTTTAACAATGCAATTGAGGGCCTCATTGCAAACCTACAGAATTAGAACCTCCATGGGTGGGACCAGGGAACCTGCATTTTAACAGATTTCCCCGGTGATTCTGCAGCAGTAAAAGATTAAAATCCACAGGGTGAGAGATTCATATTCAGTCGTCTATGAGGTCGCCGGAGAGAGGGTGTAAAAAGATGGGGAACTAGGGCCATGTAAACTGCCTCTTCCATGTTTACCAGGAGTATAAAGTGCAGGAGTACCTGAGATTTCAATTATTACTAACTAATCAGACGTACTCCTGGCTTCTTGAATACCTGCTACGTGGTAGATACGATAAGCACATTATAGTCTTTCCAGTAAAATTCCTGAGCAGTGCGACTACCCCTATTTGTACAGTGCGCACAGTGGACTTCAGAGCTGTTACGGGATTGCTGGTGGACACGTGTCTAGTGGGTAGGAGAGGCAAGATCTCAAACCAAGGTTGAACTCCTCTTTCTGTAAAGATGGACGCCGTCAGATCATAGGGTTGCTGTTAGGGAGGAAACAAGGCTTTGTTTTTATTTATGTATGTCCTAAGGGGCTGCAAGGTAGCACTGGTACATGAAAGCCGGGGGGTGTGGGCAGGGCAGACTCTCCTGGCTACAGCTGCTCCCGTGAGAGCTGTCATCACAGACAAGCCACACTCTGATTTTCTATAGGTTACAAGTACCGAGGACCTGAAACAAGCTAATAGGATATTTACATAATGTTGATTAATCTCTAGCTCTGCCCAAAACGACTTCCGATGGAGTTTCTGGTTGTCTGATGAGCAGGGCTGGCTGCCTGTCTTCCATCCCCAGGACTCACCGACGTCGCATTCTGTGGTGACAGGACGAGCCCAGCAACGCTCAGACCTTTCCGTGCCCGGAGCTCAGAGTTCCTGCGACAGGTCCAGTCCGCTTAGGGCCGGGAAGCCAGTGTAGGGAAGGACGTGCTGAGGGACACAAGGCCTGAGGCTGAGGAAGCCCCGGCTCCCCTCGCCCACTCCCGTCCCTCCCCACGGAGCCCTGGGCACCGCTGCCAACCTGTGGCCTGAGGCGGGAGGACAGGGAGGCTGCAGCCAGCAAGCCGCTCTGGTTCCGAGTTTGCCAACGCTCCCTCCGGCTGCAGGCCTGACCTCAGGCTCTGTGTCTGGAGGGAGTGGGGGCTTCGAGAATCCATAGGAAGGGTTCATATCCCTTTGGAGGGGGAGGCTATAGACACATGACAACAGCCAAATATCCCCTAAGAGCCATGAACCTGGAAATCCTTTCCAAGCAGACGCTTCCCGTTGTGGGATAGTTGAGACACAGGCAAACCCAGGGGTTCGCGGGAGACAGGAGAAGGAGGAAGGATGCTCTGAGGCCTTTCCAACTGCCGGGTCTCCCACAAGACACACGCCACATGATTAATTCCCGCCTGGGCTGTTGGTTTTCTGCCTGGCCTCCCTTCACCTCACTGGGCTGGGCCTCACCGCTCCGCGTGGGAGAGGCTGATGAGGTCCCTCCTGTCATCTGTCCGCACCTGGAGCCCTGACTTCTACTGGGTGGGGACCGGTCACCGTCACTGACACAGCCGGTAGAGTGTGTTTTCTCTCTGAGTATTTTGTGTGCAAACATGTTTCTGTCATCTGTAAGCTTTCCCAAAATAACGCCTCTGGGGAAGGAATGAGAGCCAGTCTGATGTCCCAGGCCGGTCCCTAATGTAATCTGAAATTTTCTTATCACAGAAGGCCAATCACAGGGCTCTCATTTTCCCACGAGAAGCTCGTAGTGTCTTTTTAGTGACTTCACATTCTATGAGCTATTTTTAGTGGTTAAGTACTCTCCTCGTAAGAAGAATGCTTCCCACCCCCCCCACACACCCCTATATTTGTGGTCTGGGAATAAAAAGTATCTCAATATATTGACAAATATATATTGGCAGCCCTATTCTATTGATCTCCTCTGGCCAGAAACCACCCCAATACTTCATTGGAGCTGAAAATATACCTGGAATCCTAAATTTTGGGGAGCTTTTTTAAAGGCATATTAAAAAATGTTCAAAAAATCTTTAAACATTTCCAAACTGGAAGTGATCAATGATCATTATTTTTTTAAAAAATCAAAACCCTAACCTTTAACTATTAATGCCACAAATGTTCCCAAGGCCAATTAAACTATGGACAATTTAGTTTTTTTTTTTTTTCAGAATGGAGGAGGTGAAAGAACAGATTCTTCCCAGACAGAATCTGTCATATCGCAATGATATCTCAGTGGAACCACATTTTTAAAATTCACATATCTTTTTTGCTGTATATATTTTCCTCTGATAGCTCTAATCTCAAATGTAAAACTAGCTTCACCACACAATAAAATGCTTCTTTCTTTAATTTGATATTGTCAGTTTTCACAACAGGAAAAAGGCCAAATTTTGTTTTAAGAAAAGAAAATGTATAGACAGGATTATTTGGCAACCAAATTACAACAGGCAATCAATCACATCTGAGATTTCCCTGAACAGTTTCTTAAAACACTAGTTGGGACTCTTAACCCTGAAGCAAGAATTTCATAAACAACGACTGAAAAGCAGCCAATCTCTCCTGAAAAATGGCCATGTCCTCTCCTTCATTTATTCCCGTCTCTGACAAAACAGGGACATTTGGGCAGTGTTTTCGAGTGAAGTGCCCTCTTTGGACTGAATGTGATATTTCATTCCTTGTATTTAACTTCAGTTTGTCTCTGGGAAAATACAGAAACAAACGGAATGCTTTTTCTGTTAAAGTAGCTATTTATCTGTGATTAAAAATCATGCCCTTTAATGACTGGGGCCAGCAGGCTGAGCCCTTGGGAACACAGCCAGAGGGACAGGTGGAGGCAGCTGGAGAGAAGCTGTGGGAAATCCAGTCGGCTGGTTCAATGCCGAGGTCCAGAGTGTGCGGGGAAACTGGCTTAAGTCACGTCTGGTTCAGGTCAATGTCAGGCTCCGTGGAGTTCTTATCAGACAGCATAGGAAGGCGGTAGGAGTACAGGTGGCAATTGCTCTCGAGTCTAGATAGGAAAGGACAGACAGAACAACCCAGGACCCACCTGCATGAGGCTGCAATTCCGAGTGCCCAAGGCTTGTCTGACAGCAGGACTGAGCCCGGGATCTAGGGCTGCAAAGCGCCCCCAGCAGGTCACCTGGGCCTAGTCCCATCAGGACTGAATAGAGCCAGACATGTAGCCCCTGGGATCAGTGACTTCAGCTGGGAGGGGTAGACAAACACTATATAAACTTATTCATTTGCATTTATGACTCTTCCAGATTCTTTAAATTATCTTACTTAGCCCTTAAATTATTTTCATTAGACAGTAATTGTATTCTCTCATTAGCAAAATGGGAGGTTTGCCCTTCTGCATTTCTTCGGCCTGGGAAAAATGCAGTTCTTAAATGCTCTTAGATAGTTAGGTTGTTAAAATCCAGGATAAAGGAAGTCTATGGGTAAAAACAAAAAACAAAAAATACCCTCTAGTCTTGCAAACTTGTATAGGGTTCAACAAATCCTTAACAGCCCTTCCTGGACACCAAGGCTGTATCTGACCCAGGCCTGTGGACACCTGGTTACCCCTACAAGTGAACTTCTGCCCAGTGGCTCCCCAAACCAGTCTTTGCCCAGCCCATCCGTCTGTTCCTTTGATCCACTATGGCCCTTGAAATGTCTATATTCAAGTCTTAAACCCACTGACTTTGCTCCATCCTTTGTGCCTTTCTGTCTTCCTTTCTTCCTCTTTTCTTTTCTTTTCTTTTCTTTCTTTCTTTCTTTCCTCCTTTTTTCCTTCCTTCCTTTCTTTCTTTTTTAGTTTTATCTATTTAAATAATTTCTACACCCAACATGGGACTCAAACTCATGACCCTGAGACCAAGAGTCACATGCTGTTCCAGCTGAGCCAGTCAGGAGCCGCAATACTTTTTTTTTAATTATTATCTTTTTTTCCCCCTCCGGCCATTGCTCTCCTGGCTTTTCTTCTGCCTCTTATTCATTCCTTCTCAGTTTTTTTCTCAGCTTATTTCTCTACCTGTGCCTTGACCACTGCTGTTCTTCTGAGTTGTTCTATACCTTTATACTCTTTATTCCACTTAACTTCCCGTTCGTTTCAACTACCATATGTCTGTGGAAGCCCAGAACTTTCTTGGGAGCTGTCACTCCTTGGGAGTGTCCTACGATGCATTCCTCAAAATCTCTGAAACTAATCTCATTTTTTTTCACTTGTAAATCTGTCTCCTTCTGAAGTCCTTACCATGGTGACCAATTTGCTAGTCACACAAGCTAACGCATCACCCGTCCTTCTATCCTTTATCCTTGACAACAGTCATTCACTGGGTCCTTTTGTCTGTGCTTTCTAAATACCTCTTAGCTCTATATTATCTTCCTCTTGTCCTTCCCTTACTTCAGGAATTCCTCAGCTCTTGCCCAGATTATTCCCATGGATTCTTGGAATTTTTTTGTCCTTCTGATTTGAATCTTCTCTGAACCAATCTCCATGTTGCAGCCAAGTTATTTCATGACAACAAAATAAATGCTGATTTTGGTACCCCTTGCTAAATACTTTGTATAGTTTCTCCATACCTACAAGATAAATCCAAACTCTTCAGAAGAGCATGCATTTTAGGCTGTTTGTTTGCAAAGAACATAAACTGACGTCCCCCAAAGCGGTTTTCCTTCAAAGTTATGGCACACAGAGGTGGGGGGTCACCTCAAGAACTTCTCCCCTGAGTCGCACGGTGTCAGGTCTCTGCTTCTCTCGGCACCTGTCTCTTAACACCCGTGGGTCTCTCGTAGACCCGTGAGCTCAACTTCGAAAGGCTCTCCATGGAGAAGGGCTCCTCGGGCCCAGCTCCAGAGGTTTCTGCTCACATACCCATCACAGGCCGGTGTGACTCTTAGCTTATATTTTGGACTAGAAGTCACTTAATGGGTTCGGTCTGCTCAATGGTTTGGTTCCTCTGGGGCCATGTAACCACCTTCTGTCCAATCAGCTGTGGCCAGGCACAGCCAGAGACACACGTGTTAACTCACACCCGCAGCCAGGCGCATACAGAGGCAGGGTCTGGGCAGGTGCCCTGAGTTCAGGGGCACTGCAACAAGCGAAGCCTTTGCTTATCTGCCCTGCACCTGCCCTTTAAGCCTCCTTCCCGCCTGTAACTCTTCCCATACTTTAGTCCTGGGGTGTCCTTAATTCCTTGTTGGTTCTCGCCCCCCTTCATGTTCACACAGGCTTTGTGTCTGCCTAGAATATCTTTTCCTCTCTCCAAACCCCTGGAACCACCCACCTGGCAAACGACTGTTGTCCTTCAAAATTCTTCAGATTCGTCACCTCCTCTTTGAATGCTCCCTTAAAATTCCTCCCCTCAAATTAGAGATTCCACCTTCAGGGGCCTGTCCTACTTCGGACTTGCCTCCATTCACCCTTAAATGCCCTGTACTGTCATTGTTTGTTCCCATCTCTCTCCTCAGTGGAGACTGACCCTCTCAATGGTAAAGTCCAAGTTTGTAACTGCTCTAGCCGCAAGCATGGTTCCTAAGACACAATGAGCCTCAAAGATCAGTGGGAAGCAGTGATGAGAAGAAAAATGGAGGGCATTTAGGAGAAGAGTAGTAAAGCTGGACTCTTTCTCCTGGTTTTCTGGAGCAAAGCCTTGCTGTGTGTTGGCATCATGGCACGCCCTCTTTGGAAGGTAGGGTTGTCCATCAGAAGCACATGTCTGACTGGTGGGCAGATTATGACCTGCATGTCAGTTCTGCCCTTGCCATGGGTCCTGCCCTCTCTGCTTTAGCTGACTCAGCCCGCTTCCCGGCCCTTCCATTATCTCCTTGCTCCCTTCTGCAAGACCGTGGTTCCTCACAGCCATTGACAGATTTCTTCCCCTGTGCATGTGGAAGAAGACTTCTTGGCTGAAGAAGCAGCAGCTTTAGTTTTCCCAAGATCTCCATAGTAAAGCATCTGCTGTTGTGTTTCTGACATTCTGTCTTGTCGTGTCTAGCGTCTTGACACCCTGGGTTCACCATCAATGCCTACAAATTCCCTGGTTGCTGCGTAATCTGCATCAGACTGTAAACTTAAGGACAGAGATTCAATTCACCTCGACTAACTTCTCCACCTCCTAGCACTGAGCCCGGCCCTTAACTAGTCGATAAATGGCATCTGTTGTTTCTTACTTGCCCAGTTTCATCCAAACCACCAGAGTCTGTGCCTTCTTCCCATGCTCCTAGCCACTGCTTGCAACCACGTTACTGTGTTCCATCTCCACCCAGGGGTCCACAGGCACGTGTGTTTGAGGAAAGATGATTGCATGACCCAAGCCCCTTTCAGCCTGAGAAAAAAGTAACATCAGTGATAACTACTTGGCATAGTTACATCATGACACTAGCAATCAGGAGGTCCTCCTGGTTCAAAAAGGCACGTTTGATGTTTAGACTCCTGGGATAGCCTCCCACAACCGCCATTTCCCCCCAATTCATTGTACAGTGGCAACACTTGAACTATGTTTTGTTCTTTCCTTAAGCTTTTCCTCTGCTCACAGTCCTACTATTCCAGCTCCCTCTACTGACACTCCCTGCTGCTCGTCCTTGCCTAGCTAGCCCGGCAGAAAGCATCCCTCCAATGTGTGTCAGTGTGGTCCAAGGCCAGGTGTTCTTTTAATTTCTATGCTTTTTAGAAGGGCCTGATAATGCTGGGTAAGAAGCCTCAAGTTTTGTTAAGGAGGGTCTCATTTCTCACTTTAATGTCACCGTTGTCATTTCCTTGGGGTGTGACAGTTGGGGTCGGTGAACCAACGTCCCTTTCAATGATCACCCTCCGCTGTGGGTCTGGACAGTGCACTCAATCTTAGAAGTCCGTAAGAAGAGCTGAAGAGCAGTCCAGATGATAAAAATCCCCATCTGGAAACCCAAATCTGCTAACATGAAGTAGGAGGTTTTCCATAGAACTGGTGTTTAGTACTTCCCAGGCAACTAGTGTTTTTCACAGAACTAAAAACTAACAGTAATTAGTTCCTCCAAACCCATTTCCTTATCATTCGAGTAGCAAGATTTTGGTTCTGGAAAAGTTAGAACTACACAGTGGTAAAAATAGGTATTCAAAAAATATTAAATGAAGGTGGGAAGAAAAGAGAGTAAGAAGATAATAGAAAAGCAAAAGTAGTAAGTAATAAGGAAGTAAATGTTCAAATAAGTAAAGTAATATGAAAAACTAGTAGGATGTCCAGACAGCCAGTATTTAGCAAGGGGTTAATGTGGTCACAGGAGAAAAAGTAAGCATGTTGCGTGCCAGGGAATATTAATATTAACGTTAATATTAATGTATGTATTCTTTCCACTGATTTCTTTCCTTATTCTTTGTAGCTATATTGCCTAATGCAATATTCCAAACCACTTCAGTGTTTCATCAACTTACAGGACACTATTGGAACATAAGAAGATAAATAATTGACTTAGTGTTGCCCCTTAATAGAAAATTGTATTTTCAACTCAACTGAACCAATGAAAAGAAATGCAAACATAAATTTAGGAGAAAACGACAATAGGAAATGTAATTATTATTTGTGTTGCAAGCCTGAAGTAAGAATCTGAACACTTTAAATTCCATTTCATGTCCTGCCTTCCTTGCTAACTGTCGCTTCTTTCTATGCAAGGTTATTTACCTGTGATTCGGAATTCACAACCCTTCCCCGTAACGACCTCTTGAGTAAAACTGAATATGCAAAAGCATAGTATCTGTTTATAGATAAAATACATTTGGTGTCTTTAAAGCTGTTAGAAAAATATAACTACATAATGATTAACAAATATTGTCCTCAAACTACACCAAGTGAGAGCATTCATGGGCACTCGAAACCTCAGATCCTTCCTTTAAAAAGATCTCTGGGGGTGGGAGTGGGCGAGCCTGGGTGGCTCAGTCAGTTAAGCATCTGCCTTCCTCTCAGGTCATGATCCTGGGTCCTGGGATTGAGCCGCATTGGGCTCCCTGCTCAGCAGGGAGTCTGCTTCTCCCTCTGCCTCTGCCTGCCACTTCCCCTGTTCACTCTCTCTCTCTTTCAAATAAATTCTTCTTTTAAATCTTAAAAAAAATAAAATAAAAGATCTCTGAGTTCCATTACTCCTGGGACTGCAGCACCCCCATACCAGCCCATGGTAGATTTGGAATGTAAATCCACATCACGTCCCTATGTGTTCACCCCATACATTGGACTGGAACAAATCCCTTGGAGCATTTGTAGACCTAGACCAGCCCTAGGTCCTAACTGGCTCCAGCTATTCCATAAGAGGCATAGGGAAACCCCCGAGACGAGCTGGAATCCAGGAAATACAGCCAGGAATACCTGCACAGGACCATCCTAGGGAGGGTCATTGGCGACTGATGCCCCATACACTCACCAATACCCTGGTGATTGGGATTTCCCCCGAGACTCCATCAAGCTGCTGAACACTGAAATCGGTGTCCTAAATTGCTTACAACTTTTATTATGACACTGTCGTCCTTATCTTTCATTTAATGTGCATGATGAATTCATTTATTCAGTCTTCAATACAACACAGCTTCCAATAGTTAAAGATAATTCCATGTTTTCTATTCATGTGTTCTATGGAAAGCCTACCCATAGTGATAATTGATGAATATCTGACAGCAGTTTAAAACTTCCATTAAAGAAAAATCCCAATAGATCACCCAGGCTCCAGGATGAATCATAATAAGAGAGCCTTATTTGTACTTTTTCTGACTCCATGAAAAAATCTGTTGGTATAAAATTTGATACATAAATAAACATGCCACAAATGTGAAGTAAAGAATATTGTTAAGTAATAGTTTACTGAGGGTTATTATGAAATATGTATCCCTGGTAGAAAATTATTTGCATTTTATTTTGACCATTTCTTGCACAATGAAGCAATATTTCAAAATTAATTGTTGGGGGACAGTGTTCCACGTGTCTCCCACATTTATGCATGTCTTACAAACAGGAGCCCTGGCTGTCTTTGATCTGGACTCTCTTTTCAAGGATGCCTTATATAACAAACAGTGTTGGAAGATAGAGAGCATCTCTCTCTGGAGCAGAGGATAGGCTTACTTACAGACTTGGAAGAGAAAACTAGTACCTCCCATCATAACAGAGGACAGACGTGCTAAATGTACAGTATAATGAAAACGATGTTTCCCTCTGAAAAACAGCGAGCCTGCCTACTGCCAATTATAAAAGAACCAGGCTTCCTAAAGTCGGACTTCTGTCCTCTAACACAACCCACTGTGTGTTCAGATGTCACCAGCCTTCTTCGCATTGCCCTGTGAGGCTTAGGGCTGAGGGAAGCAGCCAGAGAGCATGCAGACAATCTAGATACGCGATTGCTGTGAATAAGAAAGTCCTTTATCTCTAACCCTGGAGCCTCGTGTCTTCTGCCAGTATCTGCGAAATTGTGACACGCTAACTCCTTAGCTTGCAATTTCAGTAAAATCTCAGTTCTTGCCATTATTTTCACTTAGTATCACATTCGATGTGAAGGTGCAGATGGCATGCATTTCAAAATACTTGACTCAAAGAAAAAAAGGGAATTTCTGTTAAAACCAAGTTTTGTTTTATTTTGTTTTTTATCACATGGCATCCCCTAACATCAGCTTTATTTCAGAATCCCAGAGTTCATAAGAAATTGTATAAGAGAGGGACGCCTGGGTGGCTCAGTCGTTAAGCTTCTGCCTTCGGCTCAGGGCCTGATCCCGGAGTCCTGGGATCGAGCCCCACATCAGGCTCCTCCGCTGGGAGCCTGCTTCTTCCTCTCCCACTCCCCCTGCTTGTGTTTCCTCTCTCGCTGGCTGTCTCTCTCTCTGTCAAATAAATAAAATCTATAAAAAAAAAAAAAAAGAAATTGTATAAGAGAAAAAGGAATCACAACCTGACTCATAGAAACTCTTCATGACTGCTTCTCCTTTAAGAAATGAGTTTCCTTCAGTCTACACTGAACAAAGCCTTTCAACCCAAACTACCTCAGTTTCCCTCCGCACTTCAAAATGTTTTTTATCTTCACCAATCCTCTCTCTTTTCCTTTAGTCTTAGAAGCAAGAGCAGTCAACTGTCATAAAATGGCCCGAAACCGGGGTGCCTGGGAGGCACAGCGGTTAAGCGTCTGCCTTCGGCTCAGGGCGTGATCCCGGCGTTATGGGATCGAGCCCCACGTCAGGCTCCTCTGC
The DNA here is from genome assembly GCF_002007445.2 of Ailuropoda melanoleuca. Lineage (NCBI taxonomy): Eukaryota > Metazoa > Chordata > Mammalia > Carnivora > Ursidae > Ailuropoda > Ailuropoda melanoleuca. Next base: position 15,311,363 of record NC_048235.1, on the reverse strand, counting down.
TATGAGCCTGCTTCTTCCTCTCCCACTCCCCTGCTTGTGTTCCCTCTCTCTCTGGCTGTCTCTATCTCTGTCAAATAAATAAAATAAAATCTTTAAAGAAAAAAAATGGCCCGAAACCATTATGCCCCTGTGTCATCCTCCCTCACACTGGGCCTCAGCTGCCTGGGACCTCTGGAATCCTTGGCTCTGACCTAAAGAGTATGACAGCAGTGATGCTGTGAGAATGTCAGTGCCTGGACCGTCAAAGGCCTTACTGCCAGCACTCCCTTCCTTGACCACCACATAGAAAAGCCGGGGCTGTCCTGCTGGAAAGGCCAAGTGAAAGAGAGGCTCTCCTCGGCATTTCTGCATCCAAGCCAAGAGGGGAGGCGAGGGGTTCTGATCATTGGGACCTGTGTGCAAACTGGGGTCAGGTGGGCCCAGCTGAGAGGCCTGTACCAGAGAAGAGCCATCTCGGGTGACAAGTCATAAACCGGTGTTGCTTGATGTCCTTACACAGCTTTGAGGAGGTTTGTTACACGGCCATGCATAACTGACAGATAAAAACGGCCCTCTTCTTTTCCGAAGCTAACTTCTGTGCTGTTGAGACCTCTCTTCACTTTCTGAGAAGTCAACACCTTGTCTCTCCAGGGACCCTTGTCACCTGTCTCATGATGTACTACAGTCTTGCAGTCCTAGCATCCAAAAAAGCCCCCTTTGAAACAATAATACACCCAAGAAACTGTCAGTGTGTATGCGTCCACAGGCAAGCAGTTGTCAAAAACAATACAAGATACACGCATTTTTGCTTCATCTTTGCCTTCCATTCAATTCTATCTCCCAGTTTATGCCCTTGTCTTTCCACAGAAAGCAATATCTGAAAAGTCATTTAAAATTTGCTAATCCTGAGTCCTGGTCCCATTCCTCCTGTGTTTGGAACCATTTAGCATTTGACTGATAAGCACTGTATTTTTTCAAACTCTTCCATTGGCTTCCATGATTGTAAGGATCCCTTGTTTCTTTAAAATACCTCTGGGTGTGCCTTCCTGATAGTTTCACTGGCTCACCTTTCCCACCCGGCCTTCTTGTTTGGGCACATCTGTTGTCTCTCCGCTCCCACTTCTCTTTTTATTCTATATTCTATAATGTTCATGCCTCCTGGTCCCGTGACTTTAATTATGACCTCTATTAAAATGGCTCCAAATCATCCAAAACGCATTTCTTTCCCAGGCTCTAGATTTGTGTTACATGAACCAGCCAACAGAATTGGCATCTCCTGGGAGCTGAGAGGAAAAACAGAATTTTGGGCTCCATTCAGACCTACTGAATCAGAATCTTCATTTTTACAAGCCTCCCACTGATCTGTATGTGGGTGAAAATCTGAAAATTGCTGCTCTAACTATGTATTTCCATCTACTTTAACCAAAACAAAAATAATCATTCCCCCACCCCCACAACTCTTCCCCACAACTACCAGAAAACACACTCCTCCTTTCCAGTGAGCTGTGAATCCATTATGACTTTACTATCCACTGCGTCAAAAAGTCAAAATCTTTGGCATCATTCTCTACCTGTGCTTCTCCCTTACCTGCCCTCAACTACCAGCCCATCAGTTCCCAAGTCTGGTCCATTTGACTACCAAGATCTGTCCTTTTTCCCCTGCCTTGTCCGCCCGCTTAATGTACTGAGTTTCCTTTTCTCATAGACAGTTAGGATCACAACCAAACTGGACGCCATCCCTCTCCCCTTTCTTATAATGCATTACCACCCACTCCCAGCTACTTACTGCTCACCATTCTAAAACAAACAAAAAAAATAAAACCAAAGTAACAAAGATATGTTAGGTTCTTTTTTAAAGGACTTTCCTTTTCATGAACTTTCCTTTTCTACAGAATATGAAGTGTAAACTCTATCACGTAACATTCAAGACCATCCCAAACTGAGCCCCAGCCTGCCTGTTTGACATTCTCTCTCCACTCTCAAGTCAAAATGGAAAGCTGCCATTTATTCATCTGCTCACTTAATATGAAATTCTCTCCTTTCTCCCATTCAAACGGCTGAAATCCTGCTTCTCCTTCAAGGCTTCCCCTTCCTTGTCATATGCTCTTCAACACTGTCGTCAAGTCACTTCTCATTCTTCTGAGCCCATTTGAACTTGATGCAGCTTATCCCTGCTTTTAACATGGCTTGCCTTACATTGTGCTCTCCGTGCATATATCTTCAGTCCATAGGACCAGCTCAAGTTGAAAATGACTTTCTATATATCTCTGTAAGTCCCCACAATACCTAACATAATAAGTACTCTATGTGTTTGTTGGACTATTGATTGAGTGGGCTCAGATCGTTCATTAGTTCACCCCTATTGCTAACTTGCATTTACTATTTTTCTTTCAATAGGTAGTAGTTATATTATATACATTATGATAAATATTATTTTATTATTTATCTATTTTATCATTATAAATTTTATTATTATATATTTTATTATATGGATTCATATATATTAATATATATATAATATATATTATAATATATAATATATATTGGCTATAATTGACTATATTGGCTATAATTGACATACAATGTCAGTTTCAAGTGTACAACTGAGTGATTTGACAAGTTTATACATTACGCTGTGCCCACCACAATGTAGCTTCCATCTGTCCTGTTACATCGCTATCACAATATCATTGACTGTATTCCTTCTGCTCTGCTTTTTATTCCTGTGACTGACTCATTCCATAACTGAAGCCTGTATCTCCCTTTCCCCTTCAGCCATTTGACCAGCCCCCCCAGAGTGGAGGGGTCCACTCTGGAAACCATCCGTTTGTTCTCTGCTTTTTGTTGGTTTATTTTTTTTAGATTCCATTTATGAGTGTAATCATATGGTATATGTCTTCGTTGGACTTATTTCACTTAGCATAATACCCTCTAG